>NW_022900919.1:41646033-41678414 GCF_012274545.1 Fukomys damarensis
CCGGGCACGCCAGAGGTGCAGGCCGCGGTCTCCAGCCGTCGAAAGCCTCCCAGCACTTTCCGCGAGTGGAGGCTGCTTGGGCCCCTCCGCAGACCCACGACCCAGCTGCGTGCCAAGGTCTCCAGCCTGTCGCACAAGATCCGCGCCGGGAGCGTGCAGCGCCCCGAAGTGGAGGCCGTGTCCCTCGGAGTTCCCCAGGATTTGGCGGAGGGCGCCACCTGCCAGGCTTACGACGAAGCTGATTACGCTAACCTCCGGGAGACGGACATTTAAGAACGCCCGAGCTAGGCTGGGGAGTGTGCCGGGGGGCCTGGCCGGGCGTTGTGGGGAGCGAGGCTGGCTTTGTTCACGAGGACTAGGTGGATCAGGGACTCGGAACCCGATCATGTGGTGGCTCTGTGGCGTCCCTGAGCAAGTGGGGCTGGACTTGGGGTTGGAGCCCTTGAAAGCTGGCTGTCATGGGGGCCCCCTGCTGGACACAGGCGCCCAGAACTCTTTTCCAAGGAAGGAAGGGCTGCAGGATCCTTGAAGCCTTTCGGCCCGCCCGTTTGCTATCTGAGAAATTGTGGTCCTCCTGGCCTTGAAGCCTGCCTCTGCCCCTGCCCCACGGGAGGAAGGACACGGAGGCCTTCTTGCCGCCCCCAGGGTAATGGTCAGTGGGGCCAGGGGGCCTCGGTGGTCACATTTCTCCTTACTGCTGACTGGAGGAACCCAGTGCACCGGTCACCAACCACCTGCAAGTTTTGATGGCATATTAGATGGCTGTGTACAAACCTGTTGTATTTACCCTGGGCCCACTGCCCTGACCCACTTTCCCACCATCCTCCCTGCACACCCGTCACGGGCCCTTTCCCTTTCCTTCCCCTTAAGGGGCTTACTGTTTACACTCTGTACATAGCTCGTTGTGCCTGTGCCCACCACTTCTTGCTGGGTTTCCAAGCTGCCAAATGGGGAGAGCTTTATTTGTCATTTTGAAACATATTTATTGGTAAGAGTACATATATTTTGTCCAAACTGTGCAAACTGTTCCTCTTTAGCTTATACTCCATAAAAAAAAAAAATTTTTTTTCTAAAAACTCTAGGCCAACAGGATAGACTGGGTCTACATTGACCTTTTTAGTTTCAGTTTAACTGTTTCTTTAACTGATGGCTGTTGTCCTTCAGGACTTTTAGCATAACCAAAGGACTTGGGAGTCTTGTTGGCTTTTAAATTTTGCATGACTAGTCTTGGAAACCAAATAGTAATTATAAGCACAAATTTTCCCATTGTCTTCGCACATGTTCTGAGGGCCTTGACGAGGAAGATGACCATCAGTTAAATGGGTAAATGTTATTCTACATGGAAAAATATACAAACCCAAGTAGACAAGTATACATGGATAATGTGAGAACCCATACCTGGGAACCAGATTTGTTAGCTTTGAGTAAAATCTCATATTCCCAGGGATTGGAGGCAAGTCAGTCTTCAGCTAGATGACACCAACAAGTGACAGTTGTGGCCAGTGAGCTCTGAGGAAGAGAGCTGGATAAACAGGACGCAGGGGTGTCTGGGGTTGTTCTGAAACTGGAAGAGCCAGCTGCTGGGGCCAACGTGGACAAGTACTGTGAGCCAGGTTCTGGTCCTGTACCAAGGAGGGAGTCTAAATAACAGGTCACTGCAATTTCAAGCTTTTCATGTCAGTTTCATGAAGTTAAAAGGGCAGGGGATAGCAGGGCTTAGAAGCAGATATTTCACACGTGGGTTTATAACAGGTTCTGAGCTTGGCCATCTGGCTTCCGCCAGACCCCCAGACAAAGGAAAGAGAGTTTGTGGAAGGTGCTGAGACCATGCTGAGCACACCAAAGAGGGCCCCACTTTGGGCATATTGGCTGCCCTAAAGCTAGGGCACAGCTCTGGCTGTATTTTCACAGAAGTTGAGTCCATCAGTCAAGCCGGGGGTTAGTGACAGAACAGACCTCAGTGGCAAGTGATTTCAACTGGCCTCCTAGGCAGGGATAACCCAAACTGTTTCAGTATCAGTCTTGAGTGTGAGAAGAGTCTCTGAGTCTCTTTGGGCAGGGTGAACACATGCACTATAGTTGAGTCCACAGGTGGAGGCTTCATTCAGAAGGTTTGCGGGAGGCCTCCCTGCCCAGAATAACCTCGAAGTGGAGGCAGGGAGTGGCAGCTTTCTCAGCACTTGCTTCAGGCACCATGATCGTGTGCAAAACATTCCTATAGCTTGAGCCTCAGCCCTGTCCCCAGACTCAGGAACTGCACACAGCTGCTTTCTCCTGCACCCTCCACCCTGGGCCCTGAGCCTGCGGGCAGTGCGGTAGGGAAGGCAGCCCCAGGAGCATCTGGGACCTTGTTCTGATAACCAAGAAAGCACAGCAGCTGACCTTGCTCTTGGGACCTGACAGGGTCATAGCGTAGCCAGGAGGACTGGCGGGCATAGCAGCAGCCCTTCTGGAGAAGGGAGGTGCTGGCAAGGGATTTGGGGAACTGGGAGGCATGAATTTACGGCACCGTTTCCTGAGTCCCATCTGCCTCATCCCCTTCTCTAAGGACTGATTAGAGGGTGTCCCTCAGGTGCATGTAAAGGATGGAGCCATCGCCTTCAGAGTAGGGATTCCTTTATGTGATCTTCAAAGGATGGGGTCCTGAAGGAATCTGAGAGTAGAAAAGTGTGTTCCTGTGAGATGTGACAGGTACAAAAGCAAGCTTCCAAGGACACTGGCATCTGTCCAAGTCACCTTCTGCTGTCCTTTGCCTCCTCCCTGCTCCCACCCAGGACCCCAGAGGCAGTCTGCTGGGTTCTTGCCACCCACCTTGCCTTGCTTCCCACACTCCTCCCCAGGCCAGGGACACTTTTACAAGTCACCTGGGACCATCCATTTTCCTGGTCTCCTCTCCTGAATCTCTGCCACAGTCCACACTGGTGACCTCAATCCAAGCTGGTGGTCACTCCTGGCCTCCTAAGGTGGCCACTCCACGCCTCTGGGCCATGCCCCTAGGGTCTCTTATGATCTGCAGACTGCACTCTTTCTGCCTTCTCCAAAGACTCCCATCCCTGCCCTTCAGTGTCCCTTGGCATTGTATCCCCTTTTTTTCAACTATCCACATAGTCTCATTCACTCCACATCCACTTGAACATAAATGACTCCCAAGAGACTGTCTGTAACTCAGGATGTCGAGCCCTTGGATGACCCCTAGCACCCCAAATACAAGCCCTGGGGCAACTTGCCTCTTGCAAAGCCTCTAAGCCTGACCTGTACTCTCCACTGTCCACCTGCCAGAGCCTTCTCATCCTCCCAAGACCGCCTTTCCAGATCCCCCGCTCCGAGTTAAGCCATGAGTATCCTGCAGTGGCCTTGGCTACTTTCACGCAGTTCATCCTGGACTAGAGCCCATGTATGTCCCTGGAGAGCCACTGCACCATGAACTCCTGCAGGAACACCCACTTACCCTACACACCCTCCTGCTCACCCAGCCCTCTCTTCTGGTGCCCCATTTCCCCTACAGGTGAGGGCACTGCCCCAGCTCGGTCAGTCCCTCTGTCCCTCCTGTTTCATGCACTGACAGTTTCTGGGGAAAGATTTGGGACCTCCATCACCCTCCCCTCAGTGACCTGTCAGGGCTCTGACTCCTCAGAGCCCTCTTGACCCTGATTCTATTCCAGTCCTGTTACACCCCCTGGGGCAACATCCACTTGGAAAGTAATTTATTTTTTTCTTTCTTTCCTTCTTTTTTTTTTTTTTTTTAATTTTTTGTGGCTTTAAAGAAGCACAAAACCAGATGCTTGTAAAGGCTAAACTGGTCCCCCAGCCTTTTGGCCTAGCCTAGGATGGCTCCCTGGGGAGCTGGGTGGACCCAGGTGACCCTGAGAGGTGGGGCCTTTGAGAAGTGGGGTTTAGCCCTGCTTTCCAGGGGTTGAGGCTGGTCTGCTCTAACTTCCCTTCCCCCACTCTGTCCCTAGTGGGAAATAGGGAAACAAAAGAAATATTGAAAGCCTTCCCTCCCCCAGGGAAGGTACATTCTGAAAATGCTCTGGGCTAAGGGAAAAAAAGGAAGACTGCAGGATGCATTTGGAATTAAGAAGAAACTCAGGAAATGGGGCCTGTACAGGCTGAGCTTTCAGATGCAGGAGCCAGAGGTAAGGATGCATTGGAAACATCTGCAGGCACTTCAACTGTGACATTTGTGCATGCTTCTTTCCCGAGTCACCATTCACATGACTCTGCCATTTTGTTTGTGTCCACCTCTTTCTGGTGGCAGAAACCAAGGAAGGAACCTCAGTTCCTTTTCCTGAGAGACAAAATCAGATTGATCCCATTCCTCATTTGAGCCAAGTCACAGAAGTCATGGGTCACAGGCCAGCCTAAGGATTGGCAGATTTTGAGGCAGGTCTACCAGGTAGAAATGACATAGGTCATGTGGAACAAAGAACCTTTACAGGAAAAGTACGTCAACACTTATTTTAGGGCAATGAGGATCACTGATTGCCTCCCATTGGGCATAGTGCTACCCTGAACCAAAATCAGGATCCTGGCAACGGAAGCCACAGGGAATGGATGTGCAGCCAGCCTTCAGGGTCTGCTGCATGTGTCATCAATGCATTTCAAGCTTGTCTGCAGTTATTTAATCTGCAAACAGCATAAACTAAGCCTCAAACACATACACACACACACACACACACACACACACATACACACATACACACACACACACACACACACCAGGACCCTGGCACAAAGGAGTTATTCTGGAAGCCCTCTGACTCAAAGACATCTTCCCAGGTGGACCAAAAGTGCAGGATTTTGGAAGAGACCTCTGAAAAGGAAAGGGGGCACCAGCAAATGTCAGGCTAGTTGTGCCAAGGTGCTGGTCCTCAGTATTACAGCTCTAGAAAGCAGGCCTTGCTGCTTACAAGCTAACACACACATACTGCCTATCTCATGGGGAAGCGAGGTTTGTAAGCCCAAGGGCAATATGCTAATTTCTAATGGGAAATTTAACTGAATGATTACAAAATCCAGTGTCCTCATGACAATAAATGAACTTGATGAGAAGCCAAACCGTGAAATGAAAGCCACTTAAAGAGCTGAAAGGCAGAGCCATATAAGATAATGGAAGAACCTGAGCCAAGGTTCGGCTTCCTGGTACATCCTGCCTGTTCCTGTGATACTTCCCTCTCCACCCTCCGGCCTAACTCATGCTTTGTGTCCAACTCTTTCATCTTGCTCTGTGTATTCAAATTCACTTTGCCTGTCTCTAATCTCCTCTTTCACAGAACCCACAGAAGACAGATAGTATTGAAAGCTTTCATTTTCAAACTCTCAGGGAGCATTTTATGGTCACCCAGAATGCCCGGATCTCACAGAGATTATGTACATAGTTCCTCCTGCCCCTGAAGTGAACTGTACAAATAGGACCTAAGTACCTCCTGACGCCCTCTGGCCAGCCAGAATCGCCCAACCAAGAACAAATGATCAGGTGAAGTCACTGAACAATATATGCATTTGGTAATATTTATTGAGCACCTACTATATGGAGATACGTCAGTGTACAAGAGAAAAATGACTCTGCATCCTCTGTAGCGTTCTCATCCTAGAAAATACAGGAGTAATAGGTAGTAAACAAAATAAAACATACAGTAGGTTATATGGTAATAAGCCCCCCTGCAAAAAAAAAAAAAAAAAGGTTGGGAAGATTGCACTTTTAGATCTAGTACTCCAGGAAGATCTCAGCTAGAAAGTGATGTATGAGAAAAGGATGGTACTGGAGATATAGCCATGCAGGTCCCTTGGAGAAGCATCGAGGCAAAGGGGACAGCAGGTGCAAAAATTCTGACTTAAAAGGGTAACTGGCTTGTTCAAAGATTAGCAAGGATGCCGGTTACTGTGGCAACTGCAGTGATCCAGGCAGGAGATGAGTGGCTTTGCCAGAGGGATGGAGGCAAGGGTGATGGGAAGAGTAGTTTTTCAGATGTTTCTTTGATAGAAGAGGAGTGTCCAGCAGCTCCACATTTTGAGAACCAATTCTCCCTCATCAGGAAGAAGTAAGCAGTAAGAGTAGAGAAAGCTCTTTCCTGAGTCTGGGGAACAGAACTAAAAGAACATCTACTGGCTTCTGTTTCCTGTAGTTCCTTGGGCCACAGGCAGGTCATGCAATGCACCCTATGAGTCAAGTCCTTGGCTCCCTTTCCAGGCCCCTTTGCTGAGGGTGAGCTCATGTTTACCCTGGGTAGCTTCCCTCTTTTTCAGTCATTGCTTCATTCTATTCACCAGTGCCCAGACTCCCCAGAAAAAGATGCATCAGCAATTACTGCAATAATTCTGTGGCACAAGACACCCTTAACTTCGAAATACAACAGCAAGCATTTATTTTTCTTGTGTCTGCAGATATGAGGTTTGGTTCTAGGCTTTTATCAGTTCAGATCTAATCCCTTTTTATCTGTATTCTCCTTGAATCATCAGCTATCTAGGGCACATAGTTCTTGTGACAAATGACAAATAAACAAGAGACCAAAGCCAACTACAAACAAGTTAAAATCTTCTGCTCCTATAGCATCATAGCTGTTCACATTCCATTGGCTGAAGCAAGTCACATGACCAAGACCCAAGTCAATGGGCTGGAAAATATACTCTGTTCCGGCGGGGAGAGGAAATGAGGGAGAGGAAAATATTTGCTAAACAGATTTTCATTGTATCACACAGCAACTGGCTTCTCTGACAGCCCTCTAGCCAACTCCAGCTCCCTCCAGGATCCCCCAAGGTGAAACAAAGGGCAGCCCACGGGTATCCTAGCAGCATTTCCTGAATGAAAGCAGGACCACAGGCAGGAACAGCAACCCTATTCCTAAAAGAAAACTAGGTGACTCTCAAGGGTGTAAGTGTGAGGCAGCAGGGTCACATCCAGAGGCAGGTCACATCCATACGGGCAAACAGGCTGAGGTCACAAACTGTATCGCTGAAACCTCTTATATTCATTCTACCCACTACTCTGGACCTGCGGCCCTGGCTTTGGCTCGAGGGCCTCCTCTTCAGCTACCCCTTCAATTCAACCTTCTAGGCAGCAACTGGGCCTCTGCAACTTCATCCCAAGGCTCAGTACTCCTTCCCCAACTTCTAAGGTTGTACGGGCAGGCTCAACATGTGAAACTGCCTTCTACTACTGCAACAATGCTATGGGACAACCCTAACGTCATACAAGAATAGTATTTCTTGCTCAAGTGTCTGGGGGTACTTGGGCTTGGCTAGGCACTGTTGTCCTGGGCTGGGCTCACTCATGTGTCTAAAGACTGCTGTTTGCTGAGGTGGACTGACCCTGACTAGGAAGACTGGTATGACTGTGGTGACTCAGCTCTGCTCCCCATTGTCTCTAATCCTTAGCAGCATAACCCAAGCACGTTGTCATGGTGATGGCAGAAGAGCAAGAGCACAAATAGGACACACAGAGCCTATTGGCACATGTTCACTTCCACCCTACTCGCTTATCTAAAGTCACATGACCAAAAAGGACTCAAGAGGTGAGGAACAGACTCCACCCCTGTATTCACTTGTAAGGGCTGCCATAAAAAGCTACCACAGACTGGATGACTTAAACAACAAATTAATTTCCTCACAATTCTGCAAGCCAGAAGTCCAAGAACTGGTGTTGATAGGACTGGTTTCTTCTAAGGTCTCTCTTCTTGGCTTGTAAATCCGGTATCTTCACATGGTCTTCACATCATATGTGTCTATGTCCTGATCTCTTCTCTGTATTCAGACAATGGCTGTGTTGAATTAGGGCCCATTCCAAACCTCAGAGTGAACTATTTACCTCTTTAAAGACCTTGTCTCAAAATACAGTCACATTCTGAGGTACTGAAGGTTAAGACTTCAGTGAATATGAAGAGGGAAACACAATTCAGCCTATAATGACCTCGTTAGCAGGAGCACATGTAAGGTCACATGGAAAAGCATGCAGGTGCATGAAAGAGAGAAGTACTAAGTTCACTTTTGTCATCTACTTACCATAAGAGGCAACATCAAACTAGCTCCTGCCCTACACTATAGAAACACTGGTCCAGATAGGGTGACACGCTCCTGTAGCCTAGAACAAGGATCCTTCCCACTAAGGCCCAAGTTTCTCCTGACACAGGCGCCCAGCTCATATCTATTCTGTGAGAATTACATAACATCTTGTTGTATGAATGCTTTGAAGATTTTAGGAGCTGCATGGAGAGACTGTGGCTTTAACGGCCTAAACAGAGGATGTTCAAAGACAAAGGCAAGCTGCAGATATTCTCAAAGCATGAATGAATCATTCTTTTAAAAAATATCCTCTGATAAATTCCAGTTAATGAAAATACAGGAAAAAAAGAACAAATCTGAAACATAGACAGGATATATCCGAAGTTACAAAAAAGAATACCATGAACAACTCTAGACCACTAAATAATATGAAAGGCCAATTTCCTAAGAAAATCAAACTTTCCTCAACTGGGTCTCCACCAAAAAAAAAAAGTAGAAAAACTTAACAGAACATTATCCATAAAAGAAAGGAAAGCCACAGTCAAATAGCTACTCCAAAAAAATTAAATGCATGAGACCTAGCCAGTTTTATAAGTAAATTCTTTAACTCCTTGGGAAGCAGATAATTAACATTTCACATATACTTTCCCAAAAGAAAAAAGTTATCTTTTGCCATCCACCTACCATCTTTTTATGGCTCAAAAGAAAAAAAGTTAATGGGCTACTTGTGAACATAGATGCAAAAACCTAAATAAATATTTGAAATGAAATCCAGCAACATTAAAACAATAATGTATTGCTTTGATACATTGGTATGAGAGACTGTATTATTATCAAAACATCTGGCACATCCTGCTGTGGATGATCATACACCTGCCTTGCTGACATCAGACTTAGCCACAGATTCTCTTTGGCCAAGGAAATCTAAGTATCATATGCCACTTCTGAATACAAGCGCTCAGATTCTCCAAGTTCTTTTCCACACTCCATCAGCCTGGGTCCTAGAATTAAGAATATATGAAGTCAATTCTCAGTGCTCATGAGACACGAGCAAGAAATAATGTTATAACTCGCTCAGACTAGGTGCTTATTTGTTACCAAAGTAGAACTTAGCCTAAACTAATACAATAAGATAAAGACTATCCTCAAAATACAAAGAAATCACAAGTAATGTTACTAATTAATTAACACATTGACAGATCAAAGTAGAAACCCCTAATAATCTCAGTACATACAGAAAAAGCATATCATAATGTTTAATATTGATTCACAATAAAACACACACTAGACATAGAAGGGAGTTTCTTGATAAAACATACCTACCAGAAACCTAGAGCAAACAGCATACTTGGCAGGAATTTCAGAAGTATTCTCATAAAAGAAAGAAAGCTGTGATTCTGTGCCACTCTTCATGCGACACTGTACAGTTATACAATAGTTAATGTAATTGCTATACTCATAACAAAAGTTTGCTCAATAAGGAGGAAAAGAAGCAATCGGTAAAGAAACATGAGTATTAAAATTTGCAGATATGTGTTTCAAGTGGTATTGAAAGCCACCCTGATGGATACATAATAACAAACATACCTATTATCAAATAATTTAGAAAAAGTTTGCAGATATGATCCTCTATCCAGAAAACCCAAGAAAACTGACTGATAAATAGTTCAAACTCAAAACAAGTTTGTGATTTACCTGTGTGTAAATAAATATACAAAAACTAATAGTCCTCTGTTCCCCAGCAATAAGCATTAGGTAGCATTTCAAATGAAAACAGTCAAGGATTTAAAAATTGATTTTGCTGAAAAGCACTGACCCTTTACTGGGAACTACAAATGTCCAGTGGGTAACTAAATGGCTCTCCACCTCCATTTTATGTCTGTTCCCTTTATTACCCAAAACTTGGAGTCAGAGTCCCACTGAGCTCTGTATGTAGGCATCTTAATCACTTAAGAATTCTGTCTGAAAACTGATTTATTCGCCCTAAATTTATCTAACCTATCTCAATGCCCTTCAAGATTGAGGACACCAAGATAAGAGTGACTAAGATGTTCTCAAGGTACCAGGGACTTCATCTACCAGCATTTACAATGTCCTGTCCCAGACCCTCTGGAGCCCAAAGTCTCCAGTCATTGCCCTAACCCTGCAGTCACCTTGGCATCCAGCAGGGCCGGTACAGACAGATTGCTGAGGATCAGACACCCCTCTAAGCAGGAGCAACCATCTCATGGGAAGCAGATTGTCTTCTTGGAAGCCGCTTTGAACAATCAGGACAGACATAATGCGCAACAGGACCCAAGCCCACCTCACCAATCCCAGATGGCCTTTTTCCTTTGTTTCCTTCTGAGTCTCTGCTTTGTCTCCTTCAGCTCTCCTCCTCAAACTGAAGTCCCTTCCCTATCTTCTTTTCCTTCTCATTTAAAGCTTTTGCCTATAAGCTTGTACTCTGTGCCTCGTGTTAACTTCACTATCACTAGAACAGAAGATCCCTTGAAAATGATATCAGAACCCATGAGGAAAGGGCAGATTGCACACCGAGTGACACTGGAGATGACCAGGGTCCCTACCTTAGATGTAACAGGAAACTTCAACAGATGCAGAAAATCTACAAACCCACTAAAAATCAGGGGTTTCACAACGCTTTGATAATTAGCTACAATGGCTCACAGAATTCGGGGCAACATTCTCCTGGCTTAATATAAGGAATACTATAAAGGTAACACACAAATAGCCAGATGAAGAAACGCACAGGTGGACACTGAGTTTGACTCGGGTGGACACTGAGCTTCCACGCTCTGTCCAGATTCACCACCGAGCACCTGCGCATGCTCAGCAACCAGGTTCACCACACTTAATCCAAGAGGGTTTCTTATCTTCTGTTTATTGCTTTCTCGTTGCTGTTGTTTGTTTGGGGTTTGGCTTTTGCTTTTTTTGTTTTGTTTTTTGCACTACTAGAGATGGAACCTAGCAGCACTACTTCTAAACTATATCACCAGCTTTTTAAAAATGTATTTACATTTTATTTTTGAGACATGGTCTTATTAAATCACTCAGTTGCTCAGGGAGGGTGTAAACTTGAGATCCCTCTGCCTCAGCCTCCCAAATTCTAGACTTACACTGTTCACCTCAACACTTGGATACCGAGAATTTTTATAGAGCTTAATCTCTAGCCACCTCCCTTCTGCTGGAGGCTGGTGGGTGGGACTGAAGGTTCCAACCTTCTAATTTTCTAACCACTTGGTCTTTCTGGTGACTGGCCCCATCCTGAGATTATCTAAGGGTCTACTCTAAATCAAAAGCAGGTGTGATCAAAAGGGAATCATTATAAATAACAAAGCTGGAAATTCTAAAGACTGTCTGAGCCCTGATGAGAACCAGGGACAATGACCAATATATTCAGTAGTCCCTCCCTATCTGAGATTTCACTTTCCACAGTTACTCAGGGTCAACTCCAGCCCAAAAGCATTAAATATAAAATTCCAGAAATACATTATTAATGCTTTAAATTGTACATACAAGATGAAACCTCACATTGTCTTGTTTTGTTCTGTCTAGGATATCAATCGTTCTTTGTCCAAGGCAGCCATGCTGCATATTTTGTCCACCCATTAGTCACTTAGTGACAGCTATTAGATTGACTGCTCCAGTAGCACAAAGTATGTATTCAAATCATTCTTGTGTTAAGAATGGCCCCAGGGCCGGGGATTTAGCTCAGCGATTTCATGTCCTGCCTTGCAAGCATAAGGACCCGAGTTCAATCCCCAGTACCAAAAAAAGAATGGCCCCAAAGCTATTGACACAAAGGAGGACATAAAACAGGGAAGGAGAGATTAACTCCAGTACTATATGGCAACAAGGCAAAACATATGGAAGAAAACATAGTGTATATAGAGTTTGGCAGTGATTCGTGGTCTTGGACATCCACAAGAGATCTTGGATCCTCATGGGTAAGGCAGCAGAGGGATCCTGCATTTCATATTATATCACAGAACCAAAAGAGAAGTGCTGCATGGAATCTGGTATTCTGAAACAGGAAAAGGAGATTTGAGAAAAACTATAGGAAATCTGAATAAATGATAAGTCTTAGTTAATAATCATGTACTGATATTGGTTCATTAATTATAACAAATGTATCATACTAAGGTAAGATACTGGAGGGAGGAGAGATGCACTATATGCTTACTTTTTCTGTAAGTCTGCCACTGTTCTCAAAATTAAAGTCTATTAATACAAAAACTGATAGAACTGAAAGATCAAATTAAATACACAATTACAGTTTGAGACTTCAATCCTGTTCCCTCAGTAACTGAAGAACTAGACAGGAGATCAGCAAGAATATAGAACTGAACAACACCAACCACCAACAATATTGAATCAACATCTGGAAAACTCTCTACACAACAATAACAGAATTTACTTTCTTTTCGAGCACTCATGGATCCTGTAGCAAAATCACATACCAAGTCCTGGGCCACAAAGTAAACTCCAATAAATTTAATAGAACTGAAGCCCTACAGAGCATGTTCCCTAACCACAGTAGAATCAAACTAGAATCAGTAACAGAAAGACAACAGAAAAATCTCCAAAAACATAGAAACTGAAAGCCACACTTCAAAGAATGCACAAATCACAGATAAGCCTAAAGAAATTTTAAAAATTCAATTGAGGGCTGGGGATGTTACTCAGTGGTGCTCCACCTGTCTGGCAAGTGCAAGGTCCTATGTTCAATCCCCGGTACTGAAAATTTAATTAATTAATTAATTAATGATTAATTAAACTAAGTGAAAATGAAAATATGACTCATCAAAATGTGTGAGATGCAGCATAAGCAGCACTGAGAGGGAAAGGTAAGGCATGTGATTCTTCTATTTGAAAAGAGGCAACATCTCAAATGACCTCCCATCTGTGAAACTAGAAAAAAGACAGCAAATTAAGCTCAAAGCAAACAAAAGGCAAGAAATAAAGAAATACTAATAAAATACTAAAAGAGTAAAAGTCAATGACAGTGATAACAGTAGAGAAAAATCAGTAAAACAAAACGCTGTTTCTTTAGATGAATGGATAAGGAAAATGTGATGTATATACACAATGGAATAGTATTCAGCCATGAAGAAGGAAATTGTATCACTTGCAAGAAAATAGGAACTGGAAATTATTGGGTTAAGCACAAAAAAGTCAAATAGAAAGTCTACCTTCTACTTCAAAAAAAGGAAGGCTGACAGGAAAGTAGAAGGTAGACGTTTAGAGACGAAGAAGGGGTCAAGGAGAGGGAAAGGAGAAGAGGATAAGGAGGATGAAAATAATAAAATATGTTAGATGCATTACCAACATACCAAACAAATCTCATTATTCTATACTATTAGTGTATGCTAATTATTTTTAAAAGCCGCTTCTTTAAACAAATCAGTAAAATTGACAAGCCTCTGACAAAGCAACAAAGAGAACAGGAAAAAAAACAAAAGAGAAAGCACAAACTACCAATATCAGAAGTGAAATATCACTTATCGGCCCTACAGATACCATAAATTATAAGCTAAAGTCAAGGCCATGATTAGAGGAAAATGTATATCTTCAAATGCTCATGTTAGAAAAGAAAAGCTAAAATTAAAATGCCAAGCATCCATCTCAAAAAAGAAAAAGAACAGAATATTAAGCGTAAAAAGGAACAGTAAGAACAGAAATTAATAAAATTGAGGCTGGGCATGGTGTTACATTCCTATAATCCCTAGCTACCCAAGAGGCTGAGCTAGAAGGATCACAAGTTAAAATCCATCTAGGCAATTTAATGAGACCTTATCTCAAAAAAAATTTTTTTTAAAGAACTCGGGATATAACTCACTACAAAGGTTCTGGCTTCAATGCCCAGTAGCAGAATAAAAAATAGTACAAAGAACACATCTTTTAAACAATACAATTTACAAATATCTTCTAAAAATGAAGATAGGAATAATCTACAATGAATAAATTAAATCTGCAATTTCCAACTTTCCAACCTAGAACGGCTTTATCTATAAATGCCATCAAGTATTCAAGGACACAATCACACCAATCTTAAACTGTTCCAAAGATGAAAGGAAGAGGGAACATTTCCAACTCGTTTAAGGAGCCCAGAAAATCCTTGATACTAAAGCCAGATGAAAACCTGACAGGAAAGGATGGGGAATGGGTAGGCATCCCATATCCTGCTAGAGGGTATGTCGGCTGCCACAATCACCTGGGAAAGCTGGTGCTCATCACCCGCTAGCATTGAGATGGCTTTACGAGGCACTGTTCCCACTTCCATCGCGGGTCAAATTACACCAAACTTAAATACCTGCCAACTAGAAACAACCCAAACGTGCAACAAAAACAGATTGGGGGGTGTGCCTCAGTGATAGGAAACTTACTTAGCATTTACAAGGCCCTGGGTTTGACAAAAACAACAAAAATGATTGGCTTTTAAAATGTAAGAGCATGTACAAACTATACTAGGTGGAAGGGGGGAAGAGGAGAACGAAGAAGTTACCACCAAGCTCAAAAGAATACATTCTATGTGGCTTTGATTATGAAAAGTTCAAGGCAGGTAAACAAATGAAAAATGGTAGCATGAGAAGTCAGGTCCTTTGTGGGAAGTAGAAATGTGTGTCTGGGCAGTGCTGTGGTCTGAGTGTGTCCCCCAAAGTTCACGTGTTGGAACCTTACTCCCTCAGCACAAAAGTGTTCAGAGCCTGGAGGGAGGTGTCTGGGCAGGGAACGACCCTCATGAATGGGTCAGTGCCTGTCCTGTGTGAGTTGTGGCCTTTCTGAGAGTGGACTGTCTACCTCTCGTGTTCTCCCTCTTTCACACACACCTCGTACCCTTTGCTTTCAGCCATGATTTAAAGGAGCACAAGACCCTCACCAGAAGCTAGGCAGGCGTAGATTTCTGATCTTGGAACTCTGAGCCTCCGGAAGTACAAGCCAAAAGGAATCTCTATTCTTTATAAATCACCCATTCTGGGGAATTCCATAACAGTAATGGAACCGTAATTGGACCAAGACTGGAAGGTTCACAAAAGGGGCTCTGGTAGTACTTTCTCTACCTGTGGGGGTACAAAATTGTGCACCCTGATAATTCATTTTCATCAGGCATTTCTATTCTGAGCAGTTCTCTGCGGAGCAGACTCACTGTCTGCTAGTTGCCAAGTTGTCTGAACCTAGTAAGACAGAATGCATATACCTGTAACAAGATAAATGAAGTGGGTTTATTACAGGCAGATAGGCACGGAGGGACAACAGAAGCCTAGGATTCATTGCAAGTGGGTCCCCCAATGCTCAGGAAAGCTGTTCAGGAAAAGGTGGACTCATGTGTACATGCCCCACTTGTATGGCAGTGAGAGACCCCAGAAAACAGCCCAGCCTCGTTTTGCAGCCCAGAGCAATGTGAAATACAACCTGAGAGGGGACTGGAACAGCACCCAAGGGAGCTCCAGCCAGTCCCTCCCATCTCAACCTACTGCATTCCCCACACCTTCTACTGTTACTCTGAGAACTACAAGTCAGCAGAGCTCAGATGGCCCAACCCAAGGCCACCTGGCTACATGACATACTTCAGGGTAATGGTTCCTAATGATGACTCGGAAGGCAATCTTCACGTCTTTTGGGCACTGCTAATTTTATTGAATTGTGGTGGTGTCAAAATTAGAGATGGAGAATCTGTTGTAATATAACAACTGCCCAAGGACATAAAATGGCAAGTTTAAAGAAAGAGAAATTGAAGCAAATTGTCCAGTTAAGCCTGCAATGCATAATAGCCCATGAAATTAATCAGAGTCACTTCCCTTCCCTGACCAAGATGGATACCTTGGCTAAGGACCCTGTACAACACCACAAACCTTGTTTTGCAAACATCTTCCTTCCTGAAAGTACTTGCATGATTGGTTACTAGAAGAAAAATCTTTCAGAGTTGAAAAACCCACTGGTTAGAGTAGAGAGCATACAAGTAGGCAATCTTCATGCCTTGCAGGAACTGCTACAATAGTTTAAGAGGTCTGGACCCACCCAGGGTTCATTCCAATCCTACAGGAAGAGCTGGAGGAGATAAGCTTGGGGAGTCAGGCTCACCTGACTTGAGATAAAAGCCCCTGTTGGAGTTATCCAAGCAGGAGCTGCTGCCAACATTGAACATAGGACGCCTAATTCAAATGGATCCTGATGTGGTCCTGGGCACCCATGGCTTTTAAAGCCCCCAGGTGATTCCAATGTGTGCCCAGAATGGAATCCATAACTCTAAAGTAGCCAGTGGTACAAACAGCATAACCCAGACTTTATTGTGCAGTCGAATCACCATCTGCAGCTCTTGTTAAACACATTCCTTGTTAAAAATATTCCTTGTTTCAGCAAGTCTGAGAAGAGGCCTGGGATGCTCCAAGTTCCCAAGAAAGCCTAATGCCACCAAGCCACCAGCACATTTTGAAAAACAGATCTGTAGACACACAAAAGAAATCCAAGTCCACCCATCCCTGGAACACTCAAGACATTGTGGGGAAGACCTAATGCCTGCAAAGTAACTTACAGACAGCAGCTTCCAGGAAGAAGGGGTGACCTGGGAGTTCTAGGGGTGAGTTGAAGGGGTGACAAGTGGAGTATAGGAAAAGATGGTTAACTCCTGCTCTCTGAAAAGCCTGAGGTGCAGCTGAGTCTCCCCATCAGCAAGGTGGTCACCACAGGTTGACCCAAATCTGCAGCTCTGTCAGTTTACCAGTAAACTCCACTTCTGAAAGGGAGCCAAAGTGTATTCCTTCTTGTTTGTAGCTCTCTGCATGCAAGTCAGAGTTATAAGCACATATCTCAGAGGCTGGTATCAGGAAAGGTGGTTAGGCTGTAGAGAGTGCTCAGCAGTTCCTACTCCCAAAAAGGCCTTGGAGATCTGTAAACTTTGTGATAAGTCTAAGTTAATGTTAGAAAGCAGATCACCCACGGATCTTGTTAAGATGCAGATTCTGACTCAGGTTGGAGGCAGAACCTAACACTCTGTATGCCGTCTAACGAGTTCCGGAAGTCCCAGTCTGAGGTCCACACTCTGAAGAGCAAGGATGTAGGCATTAAAGCAAAGATATTTCATGAGGGCATCACTCAAATAATCCTGAACAAAATGGAAACAAAAAAGAGGAAGAGAAAGCAGATTGTTCAATATGAACTCTAGTCCCAGCATCATTTGACCAAAGCCAAACAATTTGGCCAAAGCCAACAATGGATGGCCCTAGGGGGCCAGTGTAGAAGATGGAAAATCAACCCACTGAGAAGCAGGGATGGGAAGGTCAGCTATCCCTGGAGTGTCCCAGGGCTTTGACTTCCTGTGCCCTAGCAAGTGAAGCCAGGTGCTGATACCTGTGGTGGCTCCAAGCATACTTCAACGATACTTTGCTCGGGAAAGTTAGGGGTGTTTTGTTTTTGGTTTTTGGTGGGGGTGGTTTATCGAAGCACTGGGAATTGAATCCAGGGCCTCGGGCATGCTAGGCAGCGCTCTGCCCTGAAGCTACATCCCCAGCTCTTCTAAGAAGGCTCTGGTAGAAATGAATGATGCAGGGTCCCGGCCATCAGCTGCTGTGAGATTAACTAGGAAGAGTTTCTCTGAGTTTTCTCAGGTTAGGGCATTCCCACAAGAGAGGAGGACGGAGACAGATGGTACCAACATCCCTGCAGGGGAGCCAGGGAAAAGCATCACACTTCCCACCAGGGTGGACTGTGGGAGTTTGAAGCCATTACACACTGAAGTTCTAAAGCTAACCCTTCTCACGCTCTGTGACCATCAGTTTTTCTCCTGGGTATATACCCAATAGAAATGCGCTTATATCTCCACCAGAAGACATACAGAATGTTCATAGGCACTCTGTTTTTTTAATTTTATTTTTCTATAGTACTTTTTGTCATATTGATCACATTCATCATAAGAAATTTGTTACTGTGCATAATATATCTTAATTTCTTTTTCCCCATTTCCCTCCCCTTCCCTTCAGCCCTTCTGCCCTTCCTATTTACACAAGCATTGTTTTCTTTTTTCCTTCCATTTTTTCCTTTTCCCTTTCTTCCCTTCCCCCTCCCTCCCCTTTGTTCCCATTCCCACTTGAACGTGTTCTTCCTACTTCCTAATAATTAAGCTTGTTTCTCAGCCTGTGGTACCATCGGAAGGTGGCAGAAACTTTAAGAGATGGAAGCTGGGTATGGTGATGCGTGTATGTAATCCCAGAACTCTAGACAAGTTCAAGTCCCACTTGGGCAATTTAGTGAGACCCTGTCTCAAAATAAAATTAAAAAAGAAAGAGCTAGGGGTATCACTATGTGTGAAGGCCCTGGGTTCAACCCCCAGTACATACACACACACACACACACACACACACACACACACACACACACACACAGAGCCTTGTAGGAGAAAGTTAAGTCATTGGGGATACACCCTCAAAGTAAATATTGGTACCCCAGTCCCTTCCTGTTTCTCTGTTTCCTTCCCAGCCAGGATTCTTCTACCACACCTCCTGCCCTGATGTGCTGCCTCAGCACAGGCCCAAATACAATGGGTCCACACACACACACACTCACCATAAAGTGAAACCTCTAACACTATGAGCCAAAATAACCTTTTTTCTCTTTATAAGCTCATCACTTCAGGTATTTTGTTACAGCAATGGTAAGCTAACACACCCTTGTTGAAGGTAGTGACTGAGAGAGGCACAAAAGACATTTCTGTTTCCTAATCCTGATGCTGGTTACAGGGGGAAGTTCAAAATTCATAAAGCTGTACACTCACAATCAGTGTACTACAATTATATTCCAATGAATACATTTATTTTTATTAAATGGAACCCTATTTTGTTCTCATGAGGGAGGCAGATGAGATATAGTAGATATATTCATACCTAAGATTTATTCCTTGCATCCATATTACTGTGTCCACACATATAGGTATTATATACACAGCCCAGAATTCCAGCTTTGCTTAGGGAACAAGATATGGCCATATGTCTTATTTATTTGTTGATTTCTTAAATTTCTTTCTTGAAGGGTACATAATTAAACTTTCTCAGAACAAAAGTCTGGCACATAAAAGAAAATTATTAAACATCTGATAGATGAACAAAAGAATGAACAAACAAACCAATAAAACATCTTATCCTAGGGGTCAACAGGGAAGTCCTGTGGTTTAATATTGTTTGTTTGTCTGTTTATTTGTTCATTTGTTTAAATTCTGAAAAGCTCAGAGAATCTGCAAGACACAAGATCTCAGTGCAGCAAGAGGGTTGTGTTCCCATACGGCCAGAAGGTGGCGCCAGAGGACGTGGTTTTACTCCATGCCCTGTTCTTGCTTGAGAGACCCAGGTAGGATTAACGCCAGGTCCCTCCCAACTGTGAGAAAAGGGGAACCAATCTGGCCTTTCGTGTGTGTGTGTGTGTGTGTGTGTGTGTGTGTGTGTGTGTGTGTGTGTGTGTGTGTGTGTGTGTGTGTCTGTCTGTCTGTCTGTCTGTCTGTAAGCTACGGTGAGGACAGTGAGAAGGCAGAAAGCACAAGTGTAGAAAATGCTACCATGAAGCTTGATTAGCAAAGGAAGGTAGCAGAAAGAGTGGGTGATGGGAAAGCCACGAGCATATCGAAACAGGCATGAGAAGTGTGGAAGAGAGAGGTGGTGGAAGGACAGGGCAGGGTCGCTGTATTTGGGGCATGAGATGCACGGGGGAGGGTTCCCGGAGAGGCAGAAGCGCCTTCCATTGCCTCAGAAGGGAGGCCCACAGGAAGGATGTGAAGGCTGGAGAGCTTGTCAATTGGGTGAGGAAGTGATGCCTAGGTGGCTTTAACCTTGTCTGAGGCAGGAGTTGGAGGCAGTGTCCAAGGTCTAAGAGGAGACAGCAAACAAGGGAAGCCACAAGGACTGCCATCCAGCCCTACGGGCGGGTCTCCAGGCCGGCACCATGACTTAGTTACTCTCTAGTCACTGAGACACAATACCCAACACCCACAATTTAAAGATGGAGAAGTTTATTGTGGCTGTTTGTCAAGGTTTCAGTCCATGACTGGCTGCTCCAAGGCAGGGCTGCATGGCAGAGGGGTCTGGCAGAGGAGAACTAGCTCACGGCATGGCAGGCAAAAAGCAGAGAGACCGAGGAGGAGGGAGGGAGATTAGGCCTTCCGGGCCACGCCCAGTGACCACCTTCTCCCAAAAGGCTTCACCTCCCAACGTCACACCCCGCTATAAACTCATCTGTGGACTGATCCACTGACGAGTATCAGACACCCATGATCCAGCTGCCTCCCAAAACCCCACCTAGGAGCACATGAGTTTGGGGGGATCTAGATATAAACTAAAATAACTGTATAGCCAGCATCTTCGTCCCCTTATTCATTCATTCTGCCAGTGCTGTGCCCAGCACTATTTTGGACACACTGGATATGCAGCAGGGAACACAGAACTTCCACTGTAGTAGAAAGCAAACCCATAAATAAATAAACACACACGCACAAAACATATCATCAGGCAAGGGCTGTGAATAACTAGTCAAGAGAGAGAACACAAAATAAGGGCTATAAAAATGTGATGCTCAGGAACTTCATCAAAGTGACATCAGAGTAGGGGTCAGAAAGCAGTGAGGTAGAATCCTTGCAAATAAGGGTGAGGGGGGGTCCAAAACAAAGAGGACAGCCCAGGCCAAGGGGAGGTGGGAGCCAGGAGACAGATCACATGGGGTGTTAGACATCACCTTGGGTCCTACTGTGATTGCTGTCAGTAGAAGTCAAGGAAAGAGCATGGCCACACTGAAGTTTTGAAAAGATCGCACTTGTGAACATACTAAGCGGGGCTGGTTCAGAGGATAGGGCCCCACCCACCTAGGAGACTGCTGCAAGAAGCAGCTCAGAGAGGGGGGAAGTGATCAGATCTAGGATGCTTGCAAGGAGGCCCCAAAAGACTCCCCGATGGCAAATCTGATGATCAGATGTGCAATGTGAAAGAAAAAGAAGTCAGTGCTGACCCAGGTGCTGGGTCAATGGAGAAGACTAGGGGTACAGATTAGATCTGGGAAGGAGCAGAACAGAAAGTTCCGCCTTGGACATGCTAAGTCCACAGAAGGATCCTGCGGGCAGTGTTGTGCTGTTTAGCTTGCTTCACCTTCTTTATTTCGGCCAGCAGGTGTGGCTGCATGTTTTTCTCCAGGGTTCCTGGCTGTGGCCCAGACAGCTATGCTTGATCCATGACCGGGATTATGCTGGTTGGTGTTAAGAGAACAGGTCAAGAGAGTCAAAGTGTAGAAAAGAGACTGAGTGAAATGATAAGTCAAATGTAAAACCTCAGTTCCAGAACCAATTTTAATTAGTCAAGACCTATCACAAGAACAACCTAATCCAAACTAAATTAAGGAAAAGGAGGGACCCCAAGTGCCTCCTGTTATGGCAGACAGGTAGTAGCGGATCTAGGACAAGAAGGAGCAGTTGGGTCTACGACGAAATGGGGGGGGCTCCCAACCCAATTAATCAAAGTTGCAGAAACTCTGAGTTCACAGAGATAAAATCTGCCCAATACCTTTCATTTCCTTTGAAAACTCCTGATTTGGCAAAATCATTGTCAAACAACCATCACTAGAATCGGGATGTAAGACAGCTTTTGTTCATCAAACATCAGTTAAACAGTATGAAACAGGGCAGTGAGAAACTCCTTCCTTCCTTGGATGAGGTTATATGTCCTGGTCACTTCAGCAGGGTAGCAACTCTTCCTGTGTGTTCATGCCTAGATTTCCCTATAAAACTCAGGAGCAGCCTCAAAACAGCCCAGCCAGTCATTATGAGAAAACCCATCCTCTCATAACTACCATTAAGCTGGGCAGAGCATTAATTAGACAAGCGATCCTCAAGAGCTGAGCCAGCAGCCTACCTCACTCTGCACCTCAGGGTACTTGAGTGCATCCCAACAGGCCCAAATAAATGCAGGGTGACTGTATAGTTTGGCTCTAGAAACCCCCAAAGGCCCACTTGTAAAGCAAGTCCCCCACATGTCACAGTACTGGGAGACAGAGGAAGCTTTAGAAGGTGTGGACCTCCATCACACGTTCCTGCCATGACACACCATGCCACCCCAAGCCAAAAGCAACAGAGCCAAGCAACAAGGGACTGAACCTCCTAGAACCATGAGCCAAAATAAGCCTTTCCTCCTTTGAAGTTAATTGTCTCAGGTATTTTTCCCTCATAACAAAAAGCTAACCCAGGGACTCCAAGCAGAGGTGCTTCGCTTTTCCTCATTTGTGGGTGGGGCAGGTGCAAGGATCACACACTACTCACCTGCCACCAAACAGCAAGGGCAGGGAGACAATGCCTGTGAAGGACCCCAGCCCCTCCGTGGCATCATTTCTGAGGCTTCCACAAAGCCACACCTGAACACTTTGACTGTAGATTCCCTGGCACCCACAGCGCAGAAAAACATGCAACCAGCTCCATGCAGAATCCCATGCAAGGAAGAATTCTTCTCCAAGTGAATTCCACGAGCCAAGGGGAATTGTATCGGCAATGCTGGCATCAGTGCCAGCCTGAGAAGCCTGCTTTTATAAAGAGGCCCTGGGATTTCAACCAATGCCTCAGAAACTTGGTTGCCGTGTGACACACATCTTATGTCCCTGGTACACCTAGCAAGCTTCTGAAGTGTCCCTGCTCCTCCTTGTTCATCTGCCTCATCTCTGCTTTTTTGGACAAAATGCTACCCACAATGTGCGATTACATGTGGAGACAGCACACAGGAGGGCTGGCTGCTTTCGCAAACTCTCCAGGACCCCCCATGGTTGTCCTCACTCGTGAGTGCCAAGGGTTCCCCTTGTCTTCCTGCTGGAGTTGCTCACTGCAGCCTCTCTAATCTGTGGGGCCCTGAACAGCCACACTCAGGTCCCTCTAGGAACCCGTCTCCTCTACCATGAACTGTTCACAGCTCCCCAACACGGCTCTAGCTACAGAAAGGATGAGGAACACAGGGAATGGATCTGATAAACAGCAACATTCTGTAACACACAACGAAATCAAGTCGACCCTTATCAGCAGGCCGCCAGGGAAGTGTAAGTGGGTCCCTCCTGCCTTTATCTGCTGTCAGGATGCAGTGTCTCTGCTGTAAGGAGGAAGTGATCTAGGCCAACACCATCATACTTTGAGCTAGGAGGGTGGGAATGGTGTCTGTAGACTCTAAAAGATTTAAATCGAGTTACACATACGGAAAAGTACATAAACCTTAATGCATAACTTGATGCATTTTTACCAATGTACGAATACATTAGCTCCCATTAAATACCCACATCTGCTCATTGCTAACACCATACATGAGTTTTGCAGGTCCTTGAGCTTCATATAAAAGAAGTCATCGAGGATATAGCCTTGTGTCTGGCTTCTTTCAGTTAACGTTTCTGAGATTAGTCCATGTCATTGCAAATAGCCGTTTCCTTCTCTTTTGCTGTGCCACTTTATGAATGCACGACAGTTCACCCATTCTTCTCTCTGTGGACATCTGGGCTGTTTCCAGTTTCCAGCTATTACGAACTCTAGGACTGTGAGCATTCCAATACATAGCTCGGGTGGGCATTTGCACTCAGATTTCTCTTGTGTAGAAACCAGGAGTGGAAATGTTAGCAGATACACAGCCAGCCTCAGAATATGCCAAGGGGCCTCCCAGACGGCTGTGCCCATGCCCACTTTCTCTAGCAATGGCCTCAGATTTTCTTGGTGCTACAGCCTCTCTTTTCACCAAGTACTACATGAAAGAGTGAGTGTGTGCTGTGGTGTCAGGCAGATCTGTGACGCTGCACACACTGATTAAACCTGAGCTTCACTCATCCTGGAGCTCACCACCCTCACTGGTGGGCATTGGTGTCCATGCCAAATCCAGAGTCCACATGTCAGGTGTTGGCAGGAAACAGTGAACACTCTTTCCCTCCCTCTCCCTCACCTAGGGCCCCAAACATGCAATCTCCCAGGAAGCATCCCCAGCCCTCTCCCCAGTGGAGTCCTTCACAACTCCCGTGCCTATGGCCCTGAGAACCTGTTACTTCCTTCCCCCAGATTTGTGTCAGAGGCTGCCTTTTTCCGTCCCACTTCCAGGAGCCAGGAACAGGTGCATCTCTGTGTTGCATCTCCATGGTAGAAAGCACCCTCCCCAGGGGCCAGACCCACCACCCCACAGCCAAGGGCAGATTAGTAATGAGCACATCGGTCTGGAATGGAGCCGCCAGGGGTTCCTGCCCATGGAATTCACCTTTACTCCAGCTCGTCATCAACCAAGCTCTGAGAAGTCAGGCGAAGTGCCAGCAGGGGACATGGCCCATACAGAAGGAGCGGGCTTGGTGAGGAGAGACCCATATTCCGGAGAAGCCTCTGACCAGTCACAACGCCCCCTCCAGTAAATGTGGGCACCATCCTGGGGCCACAGCCAGGCATGGCACCCACCCACACAAGGAGGAATGATTAAAACATACACACAGAGACGAAGGAAAACCCATGGACAAAGCCAAGGGGCTCAGGAAGGATCACCTCTTTTATTATCCCAAAATGCAAATTATTGAAGGCACTTGCAATAACGTGGGTGGAGGTGGGAAAAGGACAGGAATGGGAGGTCTGTGTCCCAGCACAGAGGTAAATCAACCGCCCTGCCTGGTCACCACCTGGCCTGGAGAGAAGGAAAAGCTACAAGGCCAGGTCTGAAGCCAGCTAGGGTGTCTAGCTGTACGAAAGATCGAAATCCATTCTACAGGAGATGAGGAAGTTAGGAGCACATAGGGACAAGGGCAGGGGCCAATGGTCCTGAGTTAGTGGTGCTAGGAGGAACACGCAGATCTCAGGGCCCCTGCTGGAAGAGGTCTCGGTACATCTCAATGAGACGAGCAGCCTCGCGCTGGCCGGACAGCAGAGCACCGTGAGTGGTGGAGTAGTACTTGCGATGAGTGGCCTCCCCAGAGAACAGCACCTGCATGGGCTGGGTAGGGAGAGGAGGAGCTGAGCTCCCTGTCTGCCAAGAGTCCCATCCCTATTGCAAATCACAGCAGAGCCAGCCGCGGCAAGATGCAGGCACTGTTGCTTCCACGTCCTGAGGAGCTGCCACTCCCTGGTCATCTTCCCCTGCTCCTTCTCTAAACACCAGGCCTCGGGACTTCCTGTCCTGGGGCTGTCAGAAGCGCTGGCTCTGCAGTCTCAAGGGCTATCTGTGCTTCTTAATGGTAAACCCAGAGCAAGTGGATTAGCCTCCCTAAGCCTTGGTTTTCTCCTCTGCCCAATGGGTTGATACCACCTACATCTGCACGTGGTAAGGATTAAATGAAATCACATATCTAAGCACCTGGTAGAACATCCCCAGTAAAGTTAGGTGGCAATTTAACAAACCTTTATGGAGCCCCTACTTTATACAGCCCAGGGACTATTCTGGGCACCAGGATGATAAAAGGTGACCAGGCTGCTGCTTTGTGGTGTTTCTGTGCTGGTGGGGAAGTCAGACACGACACCCAATTACTAAACAGTGTCATACAGGCCATGATGGGTGTTTGGATGAGGTGCTGAAAGCCCAGAAAAGCAGCCCAGTGCTGGAGGATCCCACAAAGCTTCCCAGAGGACAGGACCTCTGGACCACTTCAAAGAGGATTTTGGATGAAACGGGCAAAGGACACTGGGACTGAGGCAGGAGTGGGGACAAAAACACATCACAGTGGAGGACAATGAAAATTCTGGTGCACTGTGGCTCAGCCTGGAGAGATCAGGCTGTCTAGCTGAGGCCTGGCAAAGTTCAAGTCCTTGCACCCCAAGCCTGCATGTGAACTTATCCTGGTGCCTCCCACAATGCCTGTGCCAAGACCCACCACGGATCCCAATGGAACGCAGAGGGTTTAACCCAGCAGGTATGCGGGTGAGGCCACATCCCACACACAAGAAATCCACAGAGGTGGTTCAGTGGTTCCGAGGTGGTTTCCAACTGGGTCCAGTGTCATCCTGACTGAAATGGCATGGTCCAGACTTTCCAGCAGTGAGGTACAGTCATATTACTAAGTTCTGGCCAAAGAGCTTCAGGTGCACTGTTGCTTAGGGACTATGTCTCAGCTCCCAGGGACCCCCTTCTGTGTTCAGTGTTTCTCCTCCCTCCAGCCTTAGATGCAGATGTCAGAGCCAGAGCCTCAGCAGCCCTCTTGGACTATGGAGAGGTCCTGGAGAAAACAGCCAGGTGCTAAGGATGCCAGGTCCTGAAACCTTCCTCTAGGCTCCCTTTTGTGTCTGCTTAAGCCAGGATTACTTTCAGTTTGCTTGGCTTTTTGTTAGTGCATTAGTCCTGAGGCAAGTGACAAGATCTTTGCTTTTCATGAATATGGTTGTGGCAGCAGCAAAGGCCTCTGTGGACCTATTTCCTGCTCCCTGTATACACAGCCAGGGAGACATAGTATATCTTGGTTCACAAGATCTTCTTCACCGATTAACAAAGAATTATTTTAAATATAACTCTTTTGGGGTCTTGACATTTATTGTATGTGTACACTTTGTGGAGAAAACTCCAAATCCACTTTATTGGAGCAAAAATATATATTTCTCTCTGATGTACTATTTCTTAGTGTACAGTTGACATAACTTGGGGTTAGGCAGTCTTCTCAATTTTATTTTCTAAAATACACCGGGAAAATGTTTCCAATGAATCAGTGCTGTCCAACAGAACATTCTGATCCTGGGAATATTCTGTAACTTCATGATCCAATACAGTAACCATTTGCCACATGTGGCCGCTGAACTTAACTGAACTTTACGGAGCCTGTCCCTGAGGTACTCATTTTTAATTCACTTAAATTCCAATGAATTAAATTAAATGTGGCTAAGGGCTACCATACTGGCCACAGTTTTCATAACCTCAGAAAAGCATTTAAAGTTCTGATTTGGTTCCATTTCTTCTTTCGGATGTTAAGTGCACACTATCTCTCGTTTTCTTTCACGGCCAAGCTATCCCATCACAGCCTGTCCTCAGCGAGCACCTCCTAGTGAGCACTATCTAACCCCAGCCCCTAACCGGACACACATAACTCCCACCCACACGCCCAGGCCCATCCTCAAGGCACACGGCTCCACTCACCGCCGTCTTGGAGCTCTCAGTGTAGGGCAGAGGCTTGGCCAGCTTCTCCACGTCTGCCCCACTTGAGCCCACCTGCGTGTATGAATAGGAACCTCGGAAGTAAGCGTTGCTACCCCAGGCTGAGCGCAGGATTCGCCGAGGTTTTGGAATGTTGGGGTTCCCTGTTGGGAAGTCAAAAGAACCGAGGGGAGGAAAGGTAAGACAGACTGCATATTGAACACTCCATCTTCAGGACTCCAGGAGGAGTCTGGGGCTCAAGCTGTGTACCCACTTTCATCACTTTCTTGTGAAAACCAGCAAAACACTCCAACTCTCTCTCTCTCTCTCTCTGTCTTTCTCATTTTCAGTGTTGAGGATGGAATTCAGATCCTTATAATATTGAACACTCCATCTTCAGGACTCCAGGAGGAGTCTGGGGCTCAAGCTGTGTACCCACTTTCATCACTTTCTTGTGAAAACCAGCAAAACACTCCCTCTCTCTCTCTCTCTCTCTCTGTCTTTCTCATGTTCAGTGTTGAGGATGGATTCCAGATCCTTATACATGCTAGGTAAGTGCTCTACCACTAAGCTACAGCTCGAGTTCTTGTAATTCCTTTTAAGACAGGAAAATTAAGGGAAAAGAAGTTGTACCTCAGCAGGACAGCACTTGCCCAGCACACAAGGCCTTGGATATAATCCCCACCACTGTGAAAAAACAAAAGCCCAAACAATCATGTTTCCCCTTCTAATGTCAAAAGTTCCTTGAAGTTCTCTTAGAATAATGGGTGGAAAATGCTCAATTAAATCCACAGAGCAAAACACAAATCCACCTCTTCGCAAGACAGAGGAGGAAATGAGTGACTGGTGCTGACGCCTGTTTCTACCATCAGCCCTGAGCAAGAGGACAGACACCAAGCCCATTATGTTGAGCGTTCCAAGTTCAAACTGGGAGATGGTCCAGCAGTTTGGGAGCCAGAGGCCAAGCATGATGCCCGCAGCGGCTCTCCTGTGGGCACAGCCACCTCGTCTCACCATCTGGGCAGGGCGGGCACAGCTCACCTGTGAACTGACGCAACATCTCTGTGCAGATCTCGGCCACTGCCTCATCGTCACACCGCTCCATGACAAGGGCCTCCTCCCCACAGATCCAGCCACTCAGCACGTGGCCGTAGCGCTCGGGTGGGTAGAGGACGTCGAAGCCACAGATCTTGCGGTACCACTGCTCAGGTGGGTAGGTGAGGGTGCGACTCTCCGCCTCGTCCTCCCACACAAACTGCAGGCTGTTGCACTCGGGGCCCCAGAAGGGCTCCTCAAATTCAAGGAAGATCTTGTCAGTGGTGCCAATGCCCAGGCGGTGGATGGCAGCCACCTTCTCGGTGGGCAGGCCGGGCTGGAAGAAGCTGGTATACTGCCTCTTGAGCACACCCAGGGACACGGTCACAATCACGTGGTCTGCTGGGATCACCTCACAGTCTTCACACTCCACCACCACCGGCCACTGCTCGTCCTCACCCCATCCACGCCCCTGGGAGCTCTCTCCGCTCTGGTTGCTCTCCCCTGTGTCGTGATTGTGGTCACCCTCATCCCGTGGCTGGATCTCAGGACCCCGGGGACGTGCCGAGGCCTGGTCCCAGTGAATACAGCGGACAGGTTTCCCCAGCTGGATCACATGGGCCGGGATGCCCTCAGCCAGCAGCTCCACGACACGCATGAAGCCCGAAGGGATGACATGGTGGGCACCAGGGATCTCGGTCCACTCCCCGAAGGCGCTCAGGGACACTTCGTCTATGCTGTGTGAGCTACTCTCACAGCTCTCCACCTGCAAGAGGACCAGAGAGAAGACAGATGACACCAGCATCGGCCAGACAAAGAACAAGAGCTCTATACAGCACAACCCTCCACTGACCCAGTGCCCCCCGGAACTGTCTTCGTCACTCTGGCACCTGTACTCCACACAGCAAGGTTACCTTCAGGTACTGCTGCATCATGGCGAGTTTCAGGCGCTTGGTGGCCTCTGGGTCGTCAGGGTCATCCCTGATGCGGTTGCCCACCTCCTCCCGGGTGAACACCCCAACGCTGTTCTGACTCTCCGCATTGACTGGTTTACCATGCCGGAAGAACTCCTGGGTCAAGTTATAGACCTGCCAGAGAGACCCAGGATGCTGAAAACACATTGCCATATTGCACTCACACCCCAGACAGGGGCCTGACTCAAATGTTACCAGCTCCCAGGTACCACAGGGCTGCCACCCCTGAGCTCTGACGGAGGCATCAGCATGCCAGAGGCTGGAAGTCATTTTGCAGCAACTACTGTAACCCACACAGCTCAGTGACAGAGTAATGCTTGGTCCTCTGGAACAGGGTACTGCTGCCTCCCTGCCTATCTGCATATACGTCCACCAAACACTTTCCCCGAGGTGAGCCACACTGGGGTCAGGCCCCACATTTGCTCAACACACGCTTACTGGGTTCCATGCTAGACACGCTGTATGTGGTGAGAAGAGAGTCCCCAGCGCCAGCTCACATTCACTTTGGCTATTTCCACAGGACCTGCTGGGATCGGAAGGAACCCACGGTGTGAGATCAGCCCACATAACTCAGACTCAGAAGATGGTGGGGTGGCCAGGGAGAGTCAAAGATGAGGTGGGAAACTTAAAGTGGGTCAGTCTCGGAGCAAGGAATGAGAGCGCTGCAAGAGATGACTCTGGAAAGGCAGGCATGGGCCGGGTCATGACAAGGACACTGGACTCGACCCAAGGCCTTGGCATCTTTGAAAGGCTGAGAGCAGGAAGGCAGCCCAATCCCCACCCACTACTGTTCTTCCCAGGACACTGGCAAAGTGGGCGCCGTGGCTGAACCTCTGTGGCTGAGCTGATTGGTGGTGTGGAGAGTTGGGCTTTGGTCAGCACACATTCGTGGGAACAAGGTCTGCCCTGCACCCCAGCCTCGGGACAGGTCCTGGGGACACAATGTGAAGGAAGATAGCAGAGCCAACTGCTCTCACCACCCCCACCCCTACCATTCCACTCAAGAGAAAGGCCTCTTCCACATGAGACAGAAACATGAATCAAGCGTGCCTCTGGAGCATAAACTATACAGAAGGAAATGAGTTAGTGTTCATTTATCTTCCCTGCAGTCACAAGACGCTGGGCGTTCAGCCTTAACTAGAGTCCTCAGCAAGTCCTCACACAGAGCCAGTGCCCAGGCATCAAGCTGTCAACTTGTCTCCTCCTCCCTGGGTTTCTCCTGGACTGATAAGCGACATGGCAGCGAGTCCTTAGCTCATGCTAGGGAGAGGCCCAAATGCCCAGCTGAGGAGTAACAATACAGGCCAGCTCTGGGGCGTTCTTAGCTGAACATGGGTTTATCATGTGGACGCCAAGGCCCCTAGGTTGCATAACAACTTCCTGATGTGAACGCAGGGCAATGGGACAGGTCTGTGGCAGCGAATACCACCCCCGTTCTCATTAGGCACTTTCATTAGAGTCTCACTGAGTCCTCGTGGCTCTAGGGAGGAAAGTAAAGGTCAGAGGGGCTTGCTCAAGGTTACACAGCTAATAAGTGGCCTTAGCCATGTAACTCTGCACTTCAACTGCAGAATTCATATTCAAATCAAGATAGTACTCCTAAGCTCTATATGACACTGCTGTACATAGTCATTTATTTGTTACAAAATATAGTATATTCAAACAGGTGGCCCTTCAAAGTCAGCACCTTCAGAGGCTGCTTATTTGTTATGAAGCCACCCTGAGGCAGGGCTTCACCTGCTGAGAACACAGTTCTGAAGAATGGTCTTCAGGATTGGTTAAAGGGCCTCACAAGGAAATCCTGACCTCATGGTTATGCCTCCTCCTTCAGACCTAAAGTATCACCACCCAGATCTATAACCCACTTTATCCACCCTCTTTTCCAGGGCTCACACTCTCACCTTTCAAAAATCGAACTGACCAGAAGGTAGCAATGGTCTACTCTAAGATGTAGTATTCACACCCAGCTAGAAAAAGGATCAACTTGAGTCATTTATAGGAAGGATGGATTTTTGAAACCATAATGCTAAGTGAAATAAATCAGACACAGAAGGTTAAATGTCACATGGTTTCCCTAATATGAGAAACATAAAATATAAATAATTGAGGAAGCACGGCCAGGGATTTGGCTCAGTGGTTCTGCCGCCTGCCTCGCAAGTACAAGGGCCCGAGTTCGATCCCTGGTACCAAAAAAAAAGGCAAAATAAAAATGAGATGGAAAGAAACAGGGAGATAGACTGTGGAGATGAAAAGGGAGTCTGGGGAAAGAAGGGGAACATAGGGAATGAAAATGTTCAAGGCCCAGTATGTGTATGCACCAAATCCCCAGGATGCGTGCAATTATTACATAACACAGACATACTAATACCCATTTTTTAAAAAGAGTGTTTAAAAGAACAAGTTGTAGTCCCTGAATGTCATTCTCAGGAAGCATCCATGCTTGAAGATCACAACACCCTGGAAATTAGGGGGAGACCAGGAAGGGCTACTTCGAAGAGTACAGGTTCTTATCTGATCATTAATCATTTTGTCTCTTTGCACACGAGTGAAAAATGCACAATACCACAGAAATGCCCATGACACTCCTTGTCAATGCCTAGACACAAAACACTGAGTGGACTATTCCTCCACAAAGCAGGGTCCAGCCCAAAGCAAGAGATTAGAAAATGTACAGCAAGTGCCTGCTAGCCCATCAACTGATCTGGAGTGAAGGGTCATTACCTTACAAACGACAGGCAGTCACAAAACACTGTCTACACGTTTCACGGCACCTTGCTTGGGCAGTGCAGCTTACAGCACCACTGACAGACGGTAACTTTTCAAAAACCAGAACAATTCAAGGACATATTTTTAGTGGGGGAGGATGCCAACACTATTTCTACTCAATACTGGAATGAGATAATAACCATTATAATAAGGTAAGAAAGATAAATAAGTGTTCAATACAATACACGGTATTATAGCAATCTCAAATTAAATATTCAGTTCTTCAGTGTTATTAGCTGTATTTCAAGTGACCAAAAGCCTCATCTGACTAGTGAGTATGACACTGGACAGTGCAAGTCTAAAACACTTCCATCCCTGAGTCAAGTGTTACTGGACAATGCTGGTCTAAGGATTACAAAGAAAAAATAAGTCTCATTTTTTGTATAGAATTATAAACATAAATACTAGAATATTAATAGAATATAAACTAATATTAACATATAAAAATCAAGTCCACTGGACTGGGGACATAGCCTGCATGAAGCCCCAGGTTTGATATGCAGCACCACAAAAAAAAAAAAAAAAAAAAAAAAAAAAAAAA
>NW_022900919.1:41678475-41686007 GCF_012274545.1 Fukomys damarensis
CATGAAACCCGAGTTTAAAAAAAAAACAAAAAAAAAAAAAAAAAAAAAAAACAGAAAAAAAATGAAATCAGTTTTATTGCTATATACCAGAAACAATTAGAAAATAAAATTTTTAAAAGATTAGTTGAAAGAGCATCCAAAAATGAGCTCAGCAACAATAATCACCACCCAAGTACTTTGTAATAATGTTAACAAATGATGTGGGAGGCCTTTGGAGAAATATTTAACTCTACATATCAATAATGCCTTCCTATAGGGATGTAGCTCAGTGGCGCCGCACCTGCACGGCCAGCACAAGGTGCTGAGTTCAATCCCTGGAAGGGCAAAAAAAAAAGAAGAAAAAAATAATAATAATGCCTTCCTAGTTGCTCTCTGCTCATCATTTTCATTTTATCCTCAAACTAGTTGGCTCAGAGAGTGCAAAGACACAATCAGGATCACAGAAGACCCAACAGGTCCCCCAACACCCCCTATGCCCCTTGCCCAAGTGCCCCGCTCACCTCGTTGTATAAATCGCTGAATTCCTCAACCACGTCCTTGGGGACCCTGCGGCCGCGGTTGGTGAGGTAGCAGGCCACGCCATTCTTGGAATAGAGGCTGATGCGGCCCACACTGCGCTCCCCATCGGTTGTCTCTTCCAAGAGGCCATTGGCTTCTGCTAGATGATAGACAGGATTCCCATGGGAGCCGTGGATCCAGGTGGCTCCCAGCTCAAAGGTGGCGTGTCCTGATGGGGACAACAACAGGCCCTTAGAGGGGCGGGATTGCCTCAGACAGGGCTGGAACACGGCCTCCCTGCCCTCCTCCAAAAGCATCCTCCCACCTCCCACCAGGGCAAGAAAGGGCTTAAGAGTCCCTTACAGGAAAACAACCAAAGGCTTCAGGAGAAAGTTCCCAATGAAACCCTCATTACAGCTGAGATAAATGTCATGCAGAATGACTCTGGGATGTGCCCAGAGCCACTGAGAAAGCTCTCCTCTTCCAGTCACACCTTCTTCCAAAATGATACCAGATACCACACCCGCTTCCTCCCAGGTGTCCCCCCAGCCAGGAGGAGTACCGTGGTCACCCCGGCACAGCAGTCCCAGTGAAGCACCAAGGTCCTCGTCCCACCCCACTCCAACTCCTCATCACCCCCACAGCCCAGTGTCTAACCCTTCTCCCAGCCAGAAAAAGTCCCCTCCCAAGGCAGAAAAGACAGGGCCAACATTCTGATTTGGAAGAATCTTCCCCAGAGCAGCCAAAAGCAGACCTCCAAGAAAAAAGAAGCTCTCTAATCCTTTGGCACAGGGGCAAAACCCCGAGAGTCATCTGGGGCAGGGGCCACCCGGGGGTTGAGGCTGAGACAGGCCTGGGAACAGGTTCCACTTCCCCACCCAAGGGACCAGGCCCCTGAAGTAAGTTGCCCACGTGCAGCAGCCTCAGTTTCCTCATCTGCTGCAGCAGGGACTGTGACACATTTATTTCCTTCCCTGCCTGGCTCCTAAGAAGCCGAAACAATGCCAGGAGGAGGATAGACAGACACATTTTTTAGTGCTGTGTTTTGTTTTTGCAGGCCTGGTTCAAGATACATGTGGTAAATTTCTTGCCAAGATGGTCACAGTAATTCCTTCTACCCTTGTGCCCACACCCCTTAGCAACGTGACTATGTGATTCCTCCCACCATGATGTGGGGTCTGTTTCCCAGCCCTGGAAGCTGGGCTGGCCTTGTGACTTGCTTTGATTAACGGAATGTGGTGAAAGTGATATTTGTGGCTTCAGAGCCCTCACAGCTTCCACTCTAACTCTCTAGGATGTGACAGCCACAGAAAGAAACCCAGACATATCCGGCTGGAGACACGTAGCCCAGCCAAAAGCCCATGCCACCCACATGTGGGTGAGGCCATCTCAGATATCTTAACCAACATCAGAAAACTTTGGGGGTACCCTACAGGGGACCCAAGGTGGGGCCAGCAACAGACCCACTTACCTGAGTTCTAACCACATTTCTGACCTGCAGAATTTGAGCAAATAAAAGGTTGATGTTTTAAGGCATCACATTTAGGGGAAGTTTGTTGCGCAGCAGTATGTGTGCGACACATTCTAACAGTTAGCACTATTAGCCCTCACCCCAAGAACTGGGCATGCACTCCTGTTTTTCACGCCTTCCTTTTCCTGGGCTGCTTCTAATTCAACTGCCAGTTACTAAAAATATCCCCCTATGCACATACATACGCAAAACAAGAGAAAATACAACCTCATGCTGCCAGCAAGACAGCAATTCCTGGTGTCTCTGGAAGAGGCAGGGAGGTACAAGACCCTCTGATCAGCAAAAGTGGGTCGACTGGAGAGCACCGAAAGTTCAAGTCCAGGACTGCCTGAGGGGTGCCTGTGGCCACCAAAGGTGCCCATGCACTAATCCTCCTCTGGCTCGGGACTCCCAAAGTGTCTGCTCAGTGCTCTGAAGAGGAACCTTAACCTGGTACAGGCCACAGCGGAGCTTCAAGTCACACAACCACTGGGCAGCCCTGAACAGGGTCTCTTCCTGCCTCAGGATACTCAGCAAACAGGCAGAGGTGAGCAGTGCAAGATCAGGAGCGAAGTCCGCGGCCTACTTCTTGCTAACCCCAGGCTTTACCAGGAGGTGGGGACGCCAGAGCAAGCCCCTCTGCGAGGGTATTTCCTGCCCTCTCCCACACAGCCAAGTCTGCCACCTTTGCCACATCTGTGTATCCAAAGGGTCCCAGGCACCATGTCCACATTGACTTCATAAACACTTTACGACTTCAAGCCCTCTGGCCCTTAACTCCTGCTACTCTTCCCATCAACAAGTTCACAGCCATCATTCCAAGCTGCGGCAAGTCCAGCTAAAACAGGGCTCTCAGGCCTGCGTGTCAGCACACTTGGCACGTGCACACACACCCTTGCCCCACACGCTCTCCCTCTCAGGGCTCCTCACACCTGTCATTTCACACCAGCCACCCGTCCTGCTCTCCATCTCCTGACTCCCACTACCACCAACACCCACCTGCACCCACACAGCCTCCTGCCGGTACCATCATCTCCCTGCCACGCAAGGCACAGCTCAGCTGTCAGCTACCACTGTGGCCAGGCCATCTGTCTTCTGTTTCTATATCAGACCAAATGGCACTGCCCTTCCCCGAGGCTCCCAGCCAGCCAACCAGGTGTTCCCAAAGAGTCCCAGGGCATCCACGGGTTGCCCCACAGTTATGGGTACGTCGGGTGGCACCCTCCTCCTCACTACCAGCAGACACTCCAGTGTGTGTGTCAGGCGACGAGGATATGACTTCGTGTGTGCCTGCCAGGCACTACTCTAGGGAAGACTCTTACTGTAATCCATGTTTCTGCAAGAAGATAGAAGGTCCTGTGGATCCTCACCTCTGCCAGTCTCAGCCTGACCACCTACTTCTCTGAGCAAGTGAGCACAAAGGCTCTGCCTGGACTTGCTGGCTGGGGTGGGGACAGACACACACGCAGACTCCTCTAGAGGGACCACATCACCCACACACTGTAGGACACCATATGTTGTCTCACAGGGCCATTTTTATGGTCTTCATCTGTTCATCCCCTCACTGGTCAGACCCACCATTGGCTGGGAAGCCATGACTTCTAACTGCATTTCATGTAACATCTCCCGGCATTTCTAGGCCCTCTGGCAAAACCTGCCCACTCCATGGACAAGTCTGTTACTGGCTGCTTTCTCCAGAATCCGCATTACCTTCGACTTGGAATCTCAAGACCCGATCCATTGATCATGAGATCAATGATCAAATCACTGATCAAATTCCCTTCCACCTCTGCTAACCTAAGTTCCTACTGCCCGAGGACTAGCACTCAGCCAGGAAACATCAGTTCACACTCAAATTATTAATAATGGATAGGAACTTGCAGAATTCTCCTTCTTTGACATAGAAACTGGCCAGCCCAACACCAAGAAAACTTGCTGCTGAGTTTCTCTTCCCTCCTAAATCTTGTGAGCCTTGGTCATGAACCAAGTCAGCATTCTCCAAAAATGGAGGTCAGAGCCCCACCATGCCCCCATCAAAGGGCTGCTGAGGGGGGAAGGAACTTTCTGGAAAATGCTCAGACAGGTTACATGATGGAATGTTTATTTCATGGAAGAAGCTCAAAATAATGTGATTTCTGGCAGGACCGGGGGTTTAGGGGATAAAAGTTGCCCGAGGGAGGTGGCTTGGTAAGGGTCAAGCTTACCAAGTTTCACACTCTGCACGCGGCCTCCGATGCGGCTGGAAGCCTCGAGGACAGTGACATCGGTGAAGCCCTGTTCCAGAAGCGCTTTGGTTGCAGCCAGGCCAGCCAAGCCGGCGCCAATCACCACGACACGAGGCTGCCCCCTTCTCCGCAGGCCACGACTGAGAGGGTCATCCGCACTTTCGCCACTGGATTCACAACTTTGCATACCGTCCGCACTCACCTCCTAGGAACCTGCGGGAGGAGGAGGAAGGGGTAGGTGTCCTGGCTCACCTGCTCTAAGGCACCCTCAGGGGCTCCCACAGGCACTCTGCCCTTCAGAGGGGACAGGGAGTCCTCTGGCCTCCTTCCCCAGGACCTTGACAAGAAGAGCCATCTCCACAGGATGCAGAGAAGGAGGGAGGGAGGGAAAAGAAGCAAGGGAAAGAGGGAGAAAGAATGGGGGAAAAAAGAAAGGAAAGGAGAAATATATTTGGGGGTCCCCCACCAACACATAGGAGATGCAGTCCATTCTAAGCCCCGGCATCCATCAATCCCACCCCAAATCTGTCAGGCATCACTTCTTCCCTCCCCACAGGACCTAAGAGGCTGCCAGTGAAGAGATGACCAAGGCCAAAGTCAGGAAACACTGGCTAGCTCAGCTCGGCATAGTGCTGTGGGCCAACCTCAGAGAGCGCATACAAACCCCAAGATCCTCACACATATCCAAGGGCACTTGCACAGACCCCAAAGTACTTGCACCAGCTGACCAACCCCAGGATACTTGAACACACACAACACTGGCCTCTTCCCTCCCTCTCTCTCTCTCTCTCCCTCTCCCTCTCCCTCTGTCTCTCTCTCTCTCTCTCTTCCTTGCCCTTCCCTTCTCCTCTGGCTTTATCTTGGTCTTTCACAGCCTCAAGGAAGCAGCAATTTGACGGGAAGGACTAAGTCCCACCCCTTCCCCAGAAATTGCCAGAGGCTGCTATCTGATAAGCCTCTGCTATTCCGGGTAGGCTGTTTTCCCCAGCCCCCCAGGCCCTCAGTCACCACAAAGCAGCGAGGATCCCAGGAAACAGTGGACCATGAGGACCCATGGCACCACAGCCAGACATCAAATTGACAGTTACACTAAGCCAGCTTGCTCAGAGACGCCAGACTAGGGAGGGCTGATGCCAGGAGGCCAAGGGAGCACCAGAGTTCAGCCCTAGGGCTGGAAGATACTACCTCTTTATTCTCGGACTGATTAGGAGGTGTCTGGGGGCCATCCTGGGGGCCACTCAGCTCTGATACTTTCCCTGTTCTTTCTGCAACCTAAGCAACGTGGCTTCCGATTGCCTTTGCTGAGGTCTGAGTAGCTAAAATTGCAGAATCTAATAGTATCCAGGGTCTAGCAGAAGAACAAATGCAAGTAGAGGGAAGCTGTCAGGCAGCAACCCCAAGACCAAGAAAAACCTGTCATCCACACCTAAGAGCTAAGCATGATTCTTCCTAGCATATAGCAATCTACTCCTAAAAATACAGCCAGGAAGCTGGGCATAATGATGCATGCCCATAATCCAGCATTCTGGAAGGCTGAAGCAGGAAGATCACAAGTATGAGCCCAGCCTATGGAACTTAGTGAGTTATTGCGATCCTGCCTCAAAAAATGAAAAGGGGCTGAGGATATAGCTCAGCACAAAGGTCCTGGGTTCAGACCTCTGTACCACAAAGGAAAGTATGCCAAAATATAACCAAACAGACATGCTAAAGAATATCCATAGCAGTTTATTCATAATAATCAAAATTGAGAAACAACCCAAAGGTCCACTAACAACAGAACACAATGCACTTTATGTACTGTATTCCTATAATGGAATATTCTTGAGCAATAAACAGAACTAAATTACTCCTAACGACATAGATGGACCTCAAGATATGACATTGAACAAAAGAAGCCAGAGCACACCTTTTCCACGAAGCTTGGGAAGAGGTAAATGGAATCTGTATTCCTATAATGGAATATTCTTGAGCAATAAACAGAACTAAACAAACTACTCCTAACAAAACAGATGGACTTCAAGATATGACGTTGCACAAAAGAAGCCAGGCAAAAGAGCACTCTATTTCCAAGAAGTTTAGGAACAGGTAAATGGAATCTGTGAAGACAAAGGTTGGAAGAGAGACTATGCGAGAGCAGAAATGACTGAGAGGGAACTTTTCTACAGAGGGGGAAAAAATATATATATATAATATACACACACACACGCACACACACACACACACACACACGTACATTAGTTTTTTTGGTTTGGGTTTTTTTGTTTTGTTTTGTTTTTTGTTTTTTTGTACCAGGGATTGAACTTGGGTCCTTGCACTTGTAAGGAAGGTAGCAGAACCACTGAGCTAAATCCCCAGCCCAGGAAATTTATATCTTAATCTGAGTGGTAGTTACAGAACATAGATGTAAAGACTTGTAGACCTGTACTTTTAAGATCTATGTAGTAGTCAGGGATCTAGCTCAGTGGTGCCATGCCCACCTGGCAAGCACAAGGTCCTGAGTTCAATTCACAGTACAAAAAAAAAAAATCTGTGCAATTCACTGCATGCATGTATGTCTACCTCATTACCAAAATACTTGCTCTCCTGCCTTCTAATCTGACCATCGATGGATCAAAGACTGTCACACAGACCTCTTTCTCTGACATCCCAAGATCTGACTACTGAGGTTTCCATTCTACCTGCAAGTGTCCTCTAACGTCGGTTCATCATAGGTTTAGCAAAGAGAGTGTTTGTTCAGAACAGGCTCAGGCCAACAGGTTGCTTCTGGCATCACCCACCTACCCCTTCTAACTAACCACTGCGATTCCAGGGCCTGGACAGAAACACCAATAGCCTTCCAAATGCCCGGAGACCCAGAGTGGCCTGGCTCGGGACAGAACGTGTTCCCTAGATGGCCGGAAGGTGGCGCCCGAGGCCCGGAAGCCCTCCTCGGTAGTCTCCACCTACAGGAGCAGGGGCTCCGGACCTCCTCTCCAAGAAAGCCTGTGCCCAAGCTTTCCCAGGGGATTAGACCTCTGGTCCTGTTAGGTCCTCTTCCACGCTTCTCAGGGTGCATCCCAGGGTCGTGTGGGTCAGGGCTGGCTTAGTCCTCCCTCCCACCCTTTCCCTCTTCCCTCCCCCAGGTTCTCCTAACTGCGGACTAAATTTAGAGGTGAGGATGTGGCTGCCCAAATGCGGCGGGCTGGGTCAGCGATGATGCTGCCGGATGTCTGCCAGCCAGCGCGGACGCTGCGTCAGGTTTGTAAGCACGCGGCGTGCTGCTGTGCAGGGCCCAGCCGCGCCAGCTGCAGTGACGCCAC
>NW_022900919.1:41686084-41690970 GCF_012274545.1 Fukomys damarensis
CTTATCCAGCACCATTCATGCTCCAGAGGCGCGGGCGGCTGCAGTGTGCGCACCCTTACCGATGGTACCTCATCTTACAAATCAGCTGCGGAGTCCAGGGTAACGGGCATTAAACTGGGGGCTCTCACAGAACCCGCCGGACTCCCTAGGGCATGGCCTCTGAAAACCAAGGGACTGGATAAGCCTGGACAGGAGGAGAAAGGCTTGCTGCCAGGTACCTGACCTCTCCAGAGCCCCCAGGGGCATGGCCATCAAGACCAGATTGTCCTCGCTACACTGTTGTAGCAATCAAGTAAGCCCCTGTGTAGCTGTCACAGGATTGTCAACTTTTCCAAGGGGCTCACACAAGAAACTAATATGTCAGGTCCTCTAGGTACAGTAGGTGTAGCCTCTTTGGAACGCGGTTGTGGAATGGACCGTGGGAAATGTGGGCAGGAACTGATTTTTAGATGACAGCAGAAGACACCTCGGCTCCCACACTAGGTCTCAGAGACCTTGAACTCACACAGACATCCACCATGCAATGTCAGGTAAAAGCAACACAGCTTGAGCGGGTGCCACATGGGCAACCAGCCTCACCGGACAGCCAACCTCACAGTCCTGACCCTTCCAGAGGCCTTGTGAACAGCCCCATCAAGTCCCTGGACCCCAAGAAGCCACACAAAAGGAGCCCCACACAACCACAGAGGGCAGAGAGATGAGTCTGCGCCATGACCTCCTCATCAGCTCCTGGAGTCCAGCTGAAATCAAGAAAGAAGACATCTCCAGGGGCGCCCACTGTGAGCCTCCAGCCAAGTGGACCTCTGGGTGTCCGACTCTGTCCAGGAGGGAAGGGGGAGGAGCAGTGTTTCCTGTTGGTTGGTACTATCTTTTCCCAGTTGGATTTTCTTTTAATGTATGAGAAACTGTTCTATTGAGGAGAAAACATGATTTAAATGGTCCTGGGTGCCTGCCTGGCCTTTTCTCGCCTTGGGGAAAGCAATAAATAAATAACATCCGCTTCTTGATCTGTATGCACACGAGAAACAGAACACCCTGTACTTTTCCCGCAGATGAAGTAGAGAAGAAAAAAGTGCTGGCTCAGCCAGGCAGGGAAGGAGGGAGGGAGAGGCAGGGCAACAGACACTTGTCTTCTTGCCTCCGACTTCCACAGCAAAATAGGGGTAGGAGTCTGGGGCCTCCTGCCTCTGCCCGCAGCAGAGACCCCATGCAGCAGAAATTACTACGCAGGTGAAGGTCCCAGAGCTTCAAGAAGTCAGGCCAGCCAGGGTATGAGTGACCCCCATTCATGATGTCCATGGCCTCCTCCCACCACGTCTTTGGTCCTTTCCTCAGGCCACAGCCTCCCCCTTTTCCCTGGACAGTACCATCCTGGCTGGGCTGCCCAAGGAGCCAACCTGGACAGAAAGCAGGCTGGAGGCATGCACAGGATTCGCATAACCTGGAGCATAAGCCATCGATTCATAAAGCATCTACCACATTCCAGGTGTGAAGAAGGCGCCTGTATATCAGCCCTTTACTCTCTGGACCCAGCGGCTTTCTGGCTTTGGTTCCCACTCCTAGACACCCAGTCCTCTCCCACACATAAACACAGACCTTCACCTCCACCAATCTTAGGCCTCCCCGGCCTAGCCTACCTAAGGCCCTCACATGCGTCAGATAGGCTCCCTCTAGGAACACTCTTTTGGGGGTGCCGTGCTTGTGTAACCGTAGGGTTGTGTGCTCAAACCGGGCCAGCTCCCTTACTGCTTCCCAAAGTAGCAATCACCCTGAACTGTGAGTCCCTTCCAGTGACTCTGTATGACAGTACCCCTACCTGGCCCCAGGGCATGGACATCTCACCCAAGAACTCCTTCTACCTGGCCTTTGGAGTAGGGCCAGGCTCCAGGCTTGACTAGGGACCCTATGTCCCCAGTGAGTCACCAGCAGGAGGCCTGAAGGCCCAGCTGGGTGTGGCCCCTTCCTCACCTACACTGGCGCGGGTCACTTCACTCCCCAACAGTGGCTACTGCAACAAAACAGTGCGACAGGGGGTAGCGTCCTGGGTGCCCCAGGGCCCTTCAAAGATTCCCTTACAAGACACAAAAAACCTTACCCACCCCTAGACCTTTGAACACAGATCATTCCCAGGGTATGCCTGCACCCCATCCTTTTCTCAGTGCTACCTCCAGCTGAATTTCCTGACACTTCCAGGAGAATAAGGTCCTACGGCGATTGGGCCCATCCACTCACTTCACCTCTCCAGGCTCGGGCCCAAGATGTGCCTGCTGCAACACTTCCAAATGGGCCACCCCTTCCACCCAACCCACTCCTGGCTCCTCGAAGGCCCACATTTGCTCCGGGGAGACCTTAGGGACATTACACCGCTGTGTCCGACAAATATAACCAGTGCCCCTAAGGGCAACAGCCACCCTAACTCCTGAGCAGGACCCTCTTCCCCTTAGGCTTCTAACAAGAGGAAAAGGAGACCGAGGAAGTTGGGGGGCTGGCGCAGGGGACTCTCTGGACAGCCTGGCAAGTCTGTGGAGGGACTGGATTCTGGAAGCCCCCCAGACAATGCAATTATTCTTCCAATGTAAAAAAAAAAAAAAAAAATGCTCAGAAATCCCAGAGCAGCTGCTTTGCAGTGGTGCAGACAAAGGGGCTCTGTGTCTGCTGCAGGCTCCTCCCACCCCTCTGCCTCGGGAGGGGCCACCCAGACTCCTCCCAGACAGACCCTCACTGCCTCCTCAGCCAAGCCAGTGAGGAAATAAAACGCAAGAGTCGGGATCCCTGAGCCAATCAGGGCCAGCCCCGGAGAGGCAGAGTGGGTGTCAGGAGGGACAGAGCAGAGGCAGCCTGAGAGGCCAGGAGACAGGAGAAGGGAGAGAGTAGCCCGAGACCTGGGTTCAGGCACCAGCAAGTCCCTTGCTTGCCCAGTGACCTCTAGAATATCTGACCTTCTCTGCACCTCACTTGGCCAACACCTCTGAATTTACCCCCCAGTTCCAGCTCTGTCCCCCACCTCCTGGGCTCACCTGTCTTAGACTCCTGTGACACTTGAAGCCTGCTTCAGTCTTCAAGCTTCCCATCTGTAACATGGGGAGGGTCAGGCTGCCTGGTAGAACTAAATGAGACCTCACAGATAAAAAGTGCAGCCACTTGACAGGGCCACAACAGAGAGATGAGAAGAGGGAGGAAGAGCCCCCTGAAGACCACAGGTTGGAGTCACCAGGGCTGTTTCATGGAGCTCAGAGCCCAGCCTCAGTCGCAGACTGCACCTTGACCGTGACATCAGACACCCCACAAACTGTGGCTGACCGACTCCCAACCTCATTCGGTCTTGGTCCATATCCCCTCAACCCTGACTCAGCCCTGCCATCCTACCCAACACTGAGAATCAGAGATGATGACCATTAGCAAGCTCCAGGTTTATGAAAGGAAAATGGCACGAGTGCCTCATCCTACGGACCACTACCATGGCAGCGCCCTCACAGGCCAGCCAGGGGAAGGGCCCCACCTTGCTGCCTGGCACCTGCCCTTCTCTCCATGTACAATGTCTTTTCTGCCCACATCTCTTCCCTAACAGTGTAAAGTCCCTAAAAGCACAACTTTAAAAGACTTTGTAAGTTAATTTCAGAAGCAGAGAAGGAAGCCGGGGAAACCCTTGACTGGGTACTTGGCAAGTGGCCAGCAGTAAGAAGCATGCAGGACTGGAGAGCCCCAGCCACTGTCTGTTGCCCTCAGTGTTCTGCCCGGCAGACTGGACCTGAGAGAGCCCATGTCCGTTATTCCAGGCTGCTCACGTCTGGGAGGCACTGTCAATTTCACAGCTCCCTGCTGGAACCGGCCCAGGAGAAAACACAATGAGAAGAGGGTAGAGGAGGGGAAGAAAGCTTAGAACAAGCCAGAGAAAAGACAGGGTCTTCCCACAGGCATACAAAGCTCAGCTGGGGACCTCAATGACCACCATCGAGGCTACAGTTCCTCCCTCTACAAGTTCACCCCAAGCCTACGCTACAGATCCCCCTTCAGCAGACTCAGTGAGTGGATCATATTCAGACGCTAAGTTAGATCAGAGCTTTTCACCATTCCATCTGAGCAACTCCCGGAGACCTTTCCAACTCGACCAGCCCACCAGCTCAACCCCAGTACCAGCCCTGCTCAGACCCACAGCCTGGTTTCCTGACTGTTTGTGTTGATGCCCTGGCTAGCTAGGTAGGGAGTCAGCCCTCCATAAACAGGACCCACCCGTCTCCTTAGATCCCTGATTCCAGAGAAAGGCAAGCCCATGGCCTCTCTGCTGCCAGGGTCTAATGGGATGACCACACTACACTACTCCTGAGTAGTCACAAAGAAGACAAAATTGCCTAGACAGCAGCCTTGGCCACTAACCAGTGTGGCCTTGGGAAGAATCCATTAGCAATGGAGACTTATTTTTTCTATCTATGAAATGGGAACAAACACCAACACCCTGAATAAGGACCACCCTGACCCTGCCACCCCCTATTCACCAGCTGCCTGTGTCCCCAACAAAGTCTACTGCAAAGCCCTCTAGCAGCTCTCCAGAAACCTTACCACCTGAATTTCCTCTCTGACCTGAATCCCCTCTCCAGGAAGTGCACAGCCACAAAGATGTAAGATGGCCCACAGAGTTGGTCACTGCCCTGGTGAACTACATTGGTATAAAACTGCCCTTGGGGACAGCAGACCAAGCAACAGGCAGAAGAGGGCCAGTAGGGAATGGTGCTCATGGCTGCTCGTCCTTCTAGAAAGGTCTCCTGACAAGAAGGAAACCCAGGGGCTGGGGATTTAGCTCAGTGGTTTGGTGGCCTGCCTTGCAAGCGCAAAGACCCGAGTTCAATCCCTGGTACCAAAAAAAAAAAAAAAAAAAAAAAAAAAAAAAA
>NW_022900919.1:41691162-41693319 GCF_012274545.1 Fukomys damarensis
GAATGAAACCCAGACAGAGAAAACCAGCCTCAAGATCAGGGTACCGACTCTGTTCTGAGGTACCCAAGTCGCCATGATCAGGCCCCAGGAAGAGGCATCTCTCTTACACACATGACATCACAAAAGCACATTTCTGTATGTTTCACTTGATGATTCAACTGAATAAATAGTCCCATTCTTAGAGGATACCTATAACATCATGTTTTTTATGTAGGTTCTAGGGCCAGTTCGTCAGCTTCTGAATACCACTGGTTTGAATCTCCACCACTCTCAAGGTGACCTAAGCCTCAGTTTCCTCATCACTAAAATGGGTTGAGCATAACAATGCAGGAGACAAGTGTGTAGCAACAATGGTTCCTTCTATTTTCCTACAGGCCCCAGCCTGCATACTAGTGGGAGTCATCACGGAAAAGCTTAACCCAGGTGACAGATGTGGGTGGGGCTGGGGGAATTCCAGGTAGTAGAGGTCACAGACCCTCCTATATGATGACTCCCAAGCAGGATCATCAGCTCAGAGCCACCTCACCCCACCGAGACATTGCTACGGTCTAATGGCAAGAGAGGAATAGGGGATAGGAGAGAAGTACCCACTTGCTGGCAATCAGCCCAGTACCCACTTGCTGGGGAATGCCAGAGACCACCAGGCAAGAGCTATAAACTGCAGGTGCAACAATGGAACAACCTGTGCAGTCACCAGCTTCCAAGATGACCTCCATGACACCTGCCTCCTCGTATTCATGCCCTAGCGTGGGTCCCTCCCAAGCTGGCCTCTGTAGCTAAAAGGATATTGCAGAAAGGATGGAACGTGGCTTCCAAGACTAGATTATAAAAGATGCTGCAGCTTCCACCTTGCTCCCTTGAAGCACTTACTATGGGGGATGCCAGTCACCGTGGTGTGAGGACACTCGAGAGGTTCCTTGGCAAGGAAGTGAGCCCTCCCACCGACAGCCAAACCGTCTTCCAAGCAAGAGTGGATCCTCTAGGAAGCAGATACTCTGGCCCACAGCCTTCAGAGTGCCACAGCCCTGGCTAGCATGGTGACTGTAGTCTCATGGGACCCCCTGAGTGACAACCACCCAGCTCACCTGCCCCCAAATTCCCGACACACAGAAGCAGTGAGGACAATAAACATTTATCACTGTTTTAAGCTACTAGCTTGGGGGTAATATGTTACCCAGCAATAGGTAACAAATACAATTCTCTCCTCTACACCCTGAAGGTAAAGGTCCCCACATAAATCTCCTCATTTCATTTGGTGTCAGCCCCTTCTTTTCTGAAAGGCGGGGCTAGAATAGAGTAGGCAGGGAGCCTGGCTCAGACCCAAAGCTTACAAGAGCCAAGTGACAGGAGCTTCTTCCCAGCTTCTTTTAGGTCCCTATGTGATGCTAATATACAGCCAAGGCTCTAGACAGGCTCTAAATGCCAAGTCCAGGCCAGGCCAGAGACACTAGAATCTTCCTGTACAGGAGGAGGAGGCTGAGACCACAGCAGGCCAGGTAGTACTGCCACCCCCCAAACTGGGACTCCAGATGGGGGTGTCCCTGTAGGCTGCCCTGCATTCCCTCCCCACAATGTACCTCAAGTCAGGCAGGTGTCCTGGTGAGTTCTAACTCACCACCACACTCGTCCATGTCCTCCTCCCCTTTCTCTCTGCACCTCCAAGGCCTGAGCAGGGGTTTAGCAGGAGAGGTCCCAGAGTGTGGGCTGGGGTCAAGCTCTGAGTGCTCTCGGAAAGACTTTTCTTATCTGTGACGTAAGAAGCACCACCACACCAGCCCTGGGTCCCAGCTCCCCAACAGAAGTCTTCAGAGAGACCTATATTTGTATGTATTGTATCACTCAAGATTCAGCCTTGCCTGGTGCTGCATCCGCCTCTAGAGAGGAAAAAGGATTAAAGAGACTGGGCTGTGCTGCAGCTCACAGCCAGATAACTCAAAGGTACAGCAAGCAAACCTGGCATGGCAGCGCATGTCTCTAATGCCAGCCCGCACTCTGGAGAGCTGAGGCAGGATGACAAGTTGAAGCCCAGCCTAGGCAACTTAGCTACTTAGGGATACTCTGTCTCAAAATTTAAAAATTAAAAGAATTTATAAAAGAAATGGAGATGTAGCTCAGTGAGAAGGCCCTGAGGTTCAATTAAAAAAAAAAAAAAAAAAA
>NW_022900919.1:41693460-41704647 GCF_012274545.1 Fukomys damarensis
AAAAAAAAAAAAAAAAAAAGGTACAGGGGCCGGGGATTTAGCTTAGTGGTTCGGTGGCCTGCCTTGCAAACGCAAGGACCAGAGTTCAATCCCCGGTACAAAAAAAAAGGTACAAGAAGCAGTGGTTAGGATCATGATAGGGAGTTTAAGAGAGGATGTGAAAAGACACCTAACCAGTTTCCAAGAGAGAGAAGAGAAAGCTCCAGGCAGGGGGAGCAGCAGGAATGAAAGCTCAAAGGTGCTGCTTGCAAGATCAGCTCTCAATCTCTCAATGCTGAGACCAGTGCAGCGCCCCAAACACACACCCAAAGTCTGACCTTGGTCCCAAGCCTGGGGCCCATAAGATCACGCTCACCTGACCTCCTCTGTATAGCTGCAGCAGCTGCCCTAGGAGGGTCCCAAGTCAGCAAACTGGGGAGTCAGCATCCTAGCCTTGGGAGGGGGCTCCCCATCTATACCCAAGCCCGCCCTTAGGGTGTGGAGGGTGCACCCCGCCCCATGCTTCCCTGGAGTGAGCCACTCAGGTAAACTCTACTTCCACTGAGCAGGATGGCCCTGTCTGCTGGAGGCCACAAGGTCCCAAAGGCAGCATCGCTATCCCAAACCTGAGAAAGGGAGAGAAGCAGGCAAGTCACTCCGCTCAACAAACAGCCCGGGCACTGCAGTCTCAGTGGGCTGCCCCCAGGCGGGCTGGGATTCTGGACTGGCCCAGGACACACTGGTGGAAAAGAGGTGTCTGGGCTCCATTTTGAAGGACCTGGGACTTGGGTATGGTCAATGTGAGGAGACTGAAGACAGACAAATTTCAGAGAAAATGGGGGAGGAGTGCAGAGGGAGGTTGGAGAGGATAGATGTTTCGTCCCTTCAAAAAGGCTTAGTGCGTGCTTCTCTGTACATTCCATACTTGGAACAGACCGGGCCACAGGCCTCCCCACCAGGAGCTGACCAGACAGGGTGACAAATGTCACACAAAATCAGGGCGGGTTGCCTTCTCCATGCATTGAGGTCAGGGACACCCCTCTGCTAAAGTGACGCTGGAGCTAAGGGAGAGCATTGCGCTGACCTCTCAGGGACTGAATAGCTGGATGTGGGGAGAGGGGAGGCGCACAATGACTGAGTGACCAGTTCTGAGGCCACTGAGACACCAGGCTAGCTCTGTATCAGCTGGCCACCCCACTTTGCCCTTCCCAGTAGCCTGTGGCGGCAGAAAGAGGAAAACAGGCTGGATACCTTGGTGTAGACCCTACAGGTGGCAGGTGGGCCACGTGGTCTGATTTCTGAGCCAGTTCTGGGTTCTCTGCTGGGGCCCTCACCAGCCAGGCAAGCTCCTCCCAGCTGCCTCCCCTGGAAGAGCCCAGCAGGCCCCCAAAGCCAGCCCCTTTCCATCAGGCATCACCTGCAGACCCAGACGGATCCACCCTAATGTGAGTCAGTGTCCCCAGCGCCACCGAAAGCACAGAGATCCACACAGATGGGGCACTTGGTGCTAAGGAGGTGTGAGCTGGCAGATGAGGGGTGGCTGCCCATGGGCCTTCTCCTCCTGCTGCTGGGAGCAGGGCTGCAGTGCCGAGTGAAGGAGGACAGCCCAGTCAGCACTTTCCACCGGCTCTTTGAAAACCACTTACAAGAACTGAGGCTGTGGGAGTAGCTCAGCCCGGGCACAGTTCCCCTTCCATGGCCCCTCGTGACTCTGCACAAAGCCCTACTGTGCCTGATCCAGCCCTGAGGGGTGGGGGTCTCCTACAATCCCGTCACCTCTCCTGTCCAAGGAGCATGTGGAGGGAAGGGGGTTCTTCTCCACATTAAACCCTTTTCCAGCAAAATCACTTCTCTGGTCACAAACAGCTGAATGTATCACAGCCAAGGCTACACACATGATCCCAAAATGACAAAAGGAAAGCCTCTCCAAAACATCAGCCATCAGATGAACCCTAGAGCAATAGGCTACTGATTTTGCATTTCCTGGTCTTCTTCCATCCGTTGCACAATTTCACACTCAAGTGCCTCACTACCCACTGTACAGATGAAGAAAGGGATGGAGGCCACCAAGAGGGAAGGAGGGCCACACCACAGCAAGGCTGGTTCTGCTCAATCCATGCTGGGCTCCCAGGCCCTGCTCCACCTGCCCAGCTGGCAGCCCTGAGGACCGCCCTCGGCTTGGCACTGACCTCATCTCGCCCCTCCTCACATACTGACACTGCACACATTGTTCCAGGCCCTTGAGCTGGCAGGAGTCTGGTGGCTTGTCCCAGCTGCACTGCCAGAACCTAGGGTCGCCACCAAGAGGCCACCTGCCTGCCAACCTGGGTCCTAGCTGGGTAGGTTACACTATCTCACTCCCTCTTGGGGTTAGGGTTAGGCTTGCCAGGCATACACTATGCCACGCCACAGCGCTTTGCCCTCGTCTTCTTCTACCATAAATAGGATCAAGGATTTGATGCCATTGCTTTAGCCAGCACAAATGAAAATTCGAAGAGCAACTAACTCATGATTCCCTCTAGGCAGTCAGCTTCTCTTTCACTGGCCCAAGACTGTTCCCTCCTGGTGACTTCAGGGTGCCTTGACTATGCTCATCCAGGAAAGGGCTCCCCACGATGTCTAGCCCTGAACTACAGCCCTCCACCAAGCAAGAGTGCCAAGGTCTGCCAAGCCAAGGGTGTTCACAGCAGAGCACACACATGGGCCCTGGGCCTGTGATTTAATCCATAAAATACCTACAGAATGAAGACACTGAGTTTGGACAGTAAACAAATTCTTCAAGCCCTTCAGTTAAGTTCAAAGAGAAACTTAATAACTTGCCAGCTTTTGAAATAAAAAACTGTCTCTTAACACACTAACATCATCATTATCACTATTTTTCACTGAGCATATCTGCAGTACACAGCGCCTTGCTAAGCACTTTCCCTGGGAATATCTCAAGCCCTGTGCCGATAACACCATACTACCCGGAAGAATCTTACGAAATGCACCCCTAAACTTACTCAGTAGAGTGCTACGCCTCTCAGTCTCGCTCTTTTTTTTTTTTAATCAAATGAATGCATCGAGTTCACTGTCTTTCCTTGAGTCACTTTTTAAAACTCCAAACCTTTTCAGATTGACTCACAAAGCTTTGCATTGTGCATGATCTTTTTTAATGAATTTTCTAAAAGTAAAGAGCGTAAGAGAGCACTGTGTGTTTCACAATGAAAGGCATCATTTTCAACCCTCTCTGATGAATGTGTGCCTGCTGGTGGTCCTGGATGTCTCCAACTGAGTCACCCTAAAACCTAGCTGACTTGGGATCTAGTTTTTGCCAGCCTACAAGGAGTACCACCCGGGCCCCAGGATCAGGACTGTGGCAGGACAGACTAGCTAGAGCTGGAGACTGGCCTTAGGCCAGATGTTCAGAATTTGGGTTTGACCCTCACTGTTCCATGTGCTGGCACTGGTAGTGCCCCCATATGTGAAATGGGTGGCAGCCCAGGCCTCTCGGGGCCATGTGGGTAGGTGAGGAACTCTATCTGCCAAGGTTTGACACACAGTTGGCAAGGGCTGGCTAGATTCTCTGTTCTGGTTTCTAATAAATTTCAGCTCATTTCCAAGTGCTTCTTCTTCTGGTCTTAAACCTCACAGAGCCTCCCCTAAGAAGCAGGAGATCTGAACTGAGGGGCCAGGATGCTACACCCCTCCACTAACCAGGCCACCAGCTCCCCTTCAACCCACATGCTTTTCTTCATCCTCCAACCTCCATCCTCCAACTTTCCATCCTAGGGATCGGAAAGAGTCCTGGACTCCCGTCTGTTTCAGGAAGAAAGAACAAGGGGCAAAGGAGGACATGCAGTGTGGCTGGGGCTATGCGAGAAACGCCATGCCGGGCAGGTGGGGGTCACCCACACCGGCCCATCAGGACCCGGCATTGCACCACCCTACTTCCTCCTCCCACACTGTCTGAAATGCCGCACCCCGTCCCGCACCTGAGCTGCTGAACAAAGAGTTCTCACACTTCAGGGCAAACCAGATGTGTCAGGGAAGGGCAGGGTGGCCTCTTCGACTCCCCACCACCCACAGAGGAAGGGGAGAGAGAGGCACGCACCCTGGAACTCTCTCCCTCCCACTCCTGCACAGGCAAAACCCTTCCAGGAAGGCAATGGGGTGCGATTCCTAACATTTTGGTACTAAGATGAGGATAAGAATCACATACGCAACGTGTCCCCTCTCCCGGCCTTGAGACACAAAGGGGCACAGCTACTGGGGGAAGGGGGCTGTACCTCCCGCCATCACTGCACACCTCTGCCATGTTTCTCACTAAATCACCCCTCGATCACATCTCAAACCTCCAGTGGCTCCGAGGGCCTAAGCAGTGAAGATCCCTGATGTCTCTACCTGCCCTCAGACTGCCAGTCTTCTCCAGGTACCCACCAGGTACTCTCCAGGAGGCCAGTCCTCACTACCCTCACCCCAACTCTTCCTCCTCATTCAAGGACTGCTTGGTCCAACTAGCAGTCCAAGCCCAAGCCTTTAGCTGCTCTCTCCTGGCTTTCATGCCTCCCGTCTCCATGACTGTCCCCTTCCCAAAGACTCCACTGCCATCATTAATCACACTAGTAAGAACAATCAACTGGGGTTCAAGTATCTCAACAACCAATGAGAAGTGATATTTATTATCTCCACGGCACACATAAGAAAACTGAGGCACAGGGAGGTTTACCTTCTTTGCCAGAGGTCACAGCCCTACTCTGCTAACCACTGAGATGGAAGACTTAGGGAGAAACTGTAGGGTGAGGAAGTGACAGGAAGGTGTGGTCAGGAGGCCCTCTCAAAACCCGAAAGACCCAGGCCTGGCCACCCTCAGGTCCTAGACACCAGAGAGGTCTTTCCAGGTCCCTTGGTCACTTGCCCTTTGTCACTTGCCCAGTGGCCATGGAACCCAGGGCTGTGGCTCTGGGCCTAGGTCCCATCCAGCCCGACTGTCCCTCTCCAATGTCCTGGTCTCCCACAGACTGTCCAAATGTGCCTGCCCACCTCTCGCAGGAAGCTGTCCCTCCAGCCATCCTTTCCTCACTGGCACTTCTGGGGGTGCCCATCACCCACACCCGTGTCCCCCAGTGAGCACCACCCTTCCACATCTGCTGTTCCAAATACACATCTTCCTGGTCAGTGGGATATTATCGGGAAGTCTTCGACAAAAGACTTCCTTGGTCAAGTCAGTTTGGGAAACATTAAATGGTTTCTTTTCTAACAGACTTGTTAGGATCTTTACTTCTCACAATTTCATTTTCAATCTCCCATAGAATGGTGCAGCGGATGTGTTAGTTTTCACTCTTATTTGTCTCCCTGAATTTTGAGGTTACACAAAACGTTCTTTGAGAAATGCTGCCCCCTCCCACTCCTCACATCGAAACAGCAATGGCACTGGGGCAGGGACCAACCAGCAGGTGAGACTGGCTTGGCTTTGACCTCCTTTGAAGAGCCAGGTGGGACATGTGGGAAACTCAGCCTGGGAGAAGGTCAACCCCTGCCCTGCTGGCCGCTCTGGACACTGCCCTCCCGTGGGTGTGGTGGCTGCTACCCCTTTGCCGGTGTCCAGGGTACCTCCACTGACCACTGCCCTCTGATGCTCAGCCCAGACCAAACAGAGCCTGGGCAGCAAGGAGCTTTGGGAGACACCCAAAGCAAGCTGGCTAGTTTTTCCATGCAAACAGCTCATTCTACTCCATGTAAGCTTTAATATTAAACCCAAACTAAAATGTATTAAGCTGCCACTTTGGGAAGAGGCAGGGTCCCAAGCAACACACCCCATGCCACCCCGCTTGCCCCCCCAAAAGAGAAGACTGAGTCTCCCAGTCACAAACAGGAAACCAGGATACAGGCCTCAGAGTAGGAAAGACACTTGCCTTAGTGGCCCAGCTGGGGCAAAGCAGAAAGAAGCATCCAGGCCACCTGACTCCCAGGTACACTGGGGATAAAACCCCGAAGGCAATTCAAGTAACCATTAGCAGCAGCACTAGGGACTCTCACAGGCCAGGGTGAGGGACAACACACACACTCCAGGACGATGGCCCTCGGCTGAGGAGGCTGAGGGCCTTTTAAAGATGTCACAGCTAGAGGCTGGAGTCAGCTGTTCCCAGACCTCTAGCCCCACCCTGGCTGGAGGAAGGGTGTTCACCCCAGATTGGCTCCCTGCGGCACTGGGCTCTGCTGTGAGCAGAGATAAGGTGCCAACAGGCTACATGCATGTCACCCTGCCCAGGAATCGTCACCCAAGACACCCCTTCATGGTCTTGGGGCCCAGAAATCAGGTCTGCACTCCCACCAGAGATCCAAGCCCCCAGAGACCCCTGCTGCCAGCCCCACCTCCCAGCAGGGTATTCCCTGAAGTCCGCATCCTCTGCCCTCCTCTCTGTCCTGCCCCAGCTTCTCCTGCACCCACAGCTCCAGGCTGCTCCCCACAACTCCCCTGATGGAATCCACAGAGGCCGAGATGGTTCTCTTCAATTGTTCCAGGTCTCACTGCACCTGTGCTGCACCTGTCCCTCTGGACTCTGTTCTGAATCTCACTGCACGAAGCACAGCCCATGGACGAGCAGCACCACCCTGTCCAAAAACGTCTTAGAAATGCAAAATCTTGGGCCTCCTCCAGGCCTGCTGAATCAAGACAGGACCAACCTGAATTGTAACAAGTTGCCCAGGTGATGCAAGTGTGTACAAGTTTGAGAAGCACTTTTATAGACCACCCCTCTAATCAAGTCACAGCACTCACAACCTATAACCTTCAGGGGCTCCCTGGGGCCTACTGCAAGTCCAGACTCAGCAGCTTGGCAATCAAGGCTTTTCCCAGCCTGGCTTCAACCTTCTCCAGGTCTGGGTTCCCTTTTACCTCAGGAATGCCATTCCTTCCTCTGTGGGCCACCCAGGACTGAAGGACCCTCTCAAAGTACCACCTCCTCCAGGAAGCTGGTCTGAACTGCACCTGGCATGGCTCATCTTATTCCTTGGACAGTGGGGATAATGTCCTCTGTTCCTACTGGCTCTGAGCACTAGGCTGGGACACAGGAAATGCCAGGTGCTGGTGCAGCCAACAAGGCCTATTGTCCAGTTGTCAGGAAGTCCACCCTTAGCTCTAGCCTGCCTGCCTCAAGCTCTGTCATAGCCTTTGCTTTAACTCAGCAGGCAAGCCTTATGCACTAAGAACAGGCCTCTTCCAAGAACCTTTTCAAAACCATGGGGCCTGGTAAACTTCCAACCACAGTGGGCTCACTCCGTGCTTCAGCTTCCCCAAATGCAAAACACATTGCCCAGCGACCCTGCCTCCCTCTCTTTCTGGGGGACTGGTAGGACCTGCCCAGATAGAGGAACAAGACACCTAAATTCTGGGGCTCAGGATTTGCAGCAAACTGACCCCATCCCTGTGTAATCAGCAAACCCTTCCTCAGCCAGCCAGCCAGGTCCCCAGGAGGTTCTCATGACCAAACAGGAAAGCCTCACAGCGTAGAGCTGCCACCCCCTCTTCCCTCGGCCTTCCTTTCTGTCTGTGCTAGTCTACAAGGAGGTAGCACTAGTAGAGTAGCCTCAAGGTGCAACCTGGACTCCACAACCACCAGGGAACAAAGAAAAGAGGTCTTCGCATCCCATTTTATAGACAACAGTCAGGACAGGCCAAGAGTGAAGAGGACTAAGCTGTTTCTGGTTCCCATTTCTCTGTTCCCCCAGCTTGGCTCCCATATTCAACCCAGCCAAATTCACATCCCAGCCAGGTTTCCCAAGAGGTTGCCAGCTGCAGGGGCCTCTGGGGAATGCTCTACCAGACAGCATTCTCGATGCAATCTAACCAGACCAGCTTACACTGACTTCTTGTCCTCTCCCGGGAGGCTGCAGTTTTAAGGCAGTGGCAAGGGCGATGCTAAACCCAGCGGGGTGACATTTTAAGATTTTTTTTTATGTTGACAACAGCTGATGTCCCAGCACCCTGAAACCCTGTATGTATGATGATCAATGACTGGGCATGTTCCCAAGCCCCTCTTAGAAGAAAAAAAGGGACACTTTTTTTCAGATAAACTCAGCCTCCCACTCCAGCAAGGACCCTTCTACCTTAGAGGGTTTGACTTCTCTCCTACCTCCCCAGCCCCAGCCAGGCACCTCTGGAAAGCAGAAAAGCTCCTTGCTTGCTAAGAAACCCTCTAGTAGCACATATCTGAGCATCATGAGAGATGTGACAGAATGGACTGGATTAGGGCCTCACTGCAGAGTCAGGAAGCTTGGATCCAGGCCACACATTATCACTATGAGCTGTAGGACTGTGCCTCAGTCTGCCCATCTATATAATGGGATAAACCTGACCCTCTAGAGCCATTAAGATTAAGAGGGTTCATATGTGCAAAATCCTTAGAATGTCTGGCACCCAGCGAGTGTACCAGGGCCTTTCCCCAGTCTCTGGGCCTCTGCAAGATTTCTCCCAATCAGGATGCTCTCCTTGTTCCCTTATCCCAGCTCAAAGCCTTTCCTGGGCTGGAAAACGAGCCCCCAGTTTCAGCACAACTCATGGCATGACTTCAGTCCACCCTCAGCTCCCCTGCCAAGGGCCCAACTCGCATCCTTCTCAGATTTGAGGTCCCTGGGCTCTCAGCTGTCCACTCTGAGAGCACCAGCTGTGTGACTTAACGTCAACTGTTTCCTCTGTACAAACCGGAGAGTAGTGGGCACCCAGCCCACCAGGAGGAGAGGAGGGGTCCACAGAGCAGCCCCCACAATCCCAGCTCCTTCTTCTAAATCTCTGCACCCCAAGGCTAGGCATCCAGCAGTCCCCAAGAGAACAGGCAGAACTGAATCTTCATCTCCTCGATTAGAGAATCTTCCACACAACACACACACACACACACACACACACACACACACACACACACACACACCTACACCTACCTCTGTTGACCTGGCCTGGATTTCTACCTAAAAAAGCAAAGGAAATCATATACCCCAACCCACAGAGCTCAATTCAGGCTGCACATTCCTGGGCACCCAGTCTCCTCTCAGCTCTAACACAGGCCTGTCCTCAGTCGCTTGTTCCTTCTCCACTTCCCTTTCTCACGTCTCCCTGACTCCCTCAGATTCTTGCAGCAGTATATACAATTGGCTTTTGGCTTTTGTGGAAAGAAAAACAAAAGCTTTCAGGTCACTTGAAAGTTAAGGGGACTCCTGTACCATCTCTCTCTGTTCAACTCACACCCCATCCTCCCCATCTGACTCAAGATTTCCTGAGCATCAGCTACCTACCAGGCACTGTGCTAGATGCTCCTGATACAGCAACAGGCCATTCAAAGTCCCAGACCTTCAGAAACCAAAATAAACAAAGTCAAGACAACTGTAACAAACATAATGAACCAGATGTTATAATGAATTACAGGAGAGGAGGAACCTTCTACCTATCCTAGGAAGGCATTTGAGGAAGGTATATTTGACAACTAAAAAATTAAAAAGCATAGACAGTACAAAATGGCACTGGAATAATTTTCCAGACAGAGAAGACAGCACAAGCAAAGGCCCTGGGGCAAGAAAAAGCTCAGTGTGTTCAAGGGATAGATATGATTTTCCAAATGTCTGATTTGGACTGGAAGGTGAGCAGTAATCAAACAGTGGAGAGTCTAATAGGCCAGGAAAAAGCCTTGAGATTTTACTCAAGTGCCACAGGAAGCCATCAAGGATTTTAGAAGAATGATACAATCTAATATATTTTTTCTACATTATTCTTGCTGCTCTCTTAAAATAGATCAGAGAAGGACACATAGGGAGAGTGTTATCACTATTAGCGCATTCAGGAAAGACTTAAAAAGTGGCTTAGTTTGGGGCAGGAAATCTGGAGCAGTAACATCGATGGATCAGAGCACGGAGAGCCAGCCTGAGAAAGATCTTGTGGAAAGCACCGAAAGGACTTCCTCTTGGCCCCGCTGTGGGAAAGGGGGTGGGGAGCCGATGCCACCTGGTTGCCTATCTAAACCGTGAGTAGATTATGGGCCAGACTGAGAGGACAGGGCCCAGAGCGTGCAGTCAGGGTTCTGTTAGGTCCACATTTAGTTGTTATCCAGGGCATCATAAATCATCAGGTGGTTGTTGGATACAGTGCTGGTGATTGAAGATAAAATCTGATGCTTAAAATGAGGAGAATGAAAACATTTATGATCTATATGCTCGATTTTTTAAATCCCAAGGGAAAAAAAAGAAAACTGAGGGAGAGAGAGAGAGGGGATCAAGGGCAAGGCAGAGTCGGGAGAGAGGACAGAGCCCTGCTGCCCCCAACATTTCCAGCTGAGTGAAGGGACTGTCCCAAAAGAAGACTAAGAAAGGGGCAGCCAGGACAGAAGAAGGAAACCAGAAGCCAAGGAAAGATACTGATACTGGAAGGACCGAGCTTTCAAGGGGACCAAGAGAAATGGGCAAAGAGCTGCTGGCCAAGCACCTTGGCTGGGCCGTTTAGGGGGAAAATGGGACCTGAGCCAGGTCAAGTGGGCTGCAGAACCCTCGAGAGCTGGCGGTGGTAGCCACAGCTCTCCAGAGAAGCTCAGCTGTCAAGGAAGTGGGACTCTGCCTGGAAGAGGATGAAGAATCACGGCAAAGTAAAATGACTGTAAAATAGGGGAGCTGCTCTTACACTGTTGGGAATGACTCCAGGGGAAAGAAGTCACTTCTAACATTGGCAAGAGGGGAGGTAAAAGAAAAGATCTTGGAGTAAGAATAGGGTGTTTCTGAAGAGGTCAAGGAGGCAGCAGGTAAATGCGGGGACCTACCTGCCTGCACACACTGCTACATGCACGCCAACTTGCCCCTCCATTCCTGCCACGTCCTGTTAGACCAAGGCACCTGCTGCGTTTGCTCCAGCCAGGCGGGGCCAAATTTACCCCACGGATCGGAATGTGATGTGCCTCCACCAGCAGGTTCTGCGAACAACCTGTGAGCACACTTCACCACCGAACCTCTCTCACCGTGGGCCCCCTCCCGAGACTGGCGGGGCGGGGCCTCACCTGTTCTACAAGAGTCCCCGCCCCCAGGCCGAGCAGAAGCTTCCAGACCCCCAACCCGCGGAGTGAGCGCTCCTGCACACCCTGCTTCGCCTTCCGAGCCTGGCATCTGCCGAGCGCGCGACAGCCCGTGAGCCCTCGCTGGAAAGCTGTTTCCCATTCTGCCCCGAGCTCTTCAAGGAGACCCTCACCGGGCGCCTGG
>NW_022900919.1:41705673-41730191 GCF_012274545.1 Fukomys damarensis
CCTAACCCGGGTCCCGCGCCCCCACCTGGGCGCACACCAGTTCCATCAAGCTGAGCGTCAGCTTACCCACTCTTCCGCAAAAGAAGCCTGCCAAGCCCTAACCACCGGCTCTGGGCATAACCCAGAACAGAGGCTGTATGCGAGGTGACCCTCAGCCCAGCCTCAGTTTACCCAGGGACTTTGGAGGGGGCTTTTAAAAGGAAGGGCCGCCACCTGTCCCCTCCCTGAGCTGCCAGTACTCGCACAGGGTCTCAGTCGGATCAGAGGGCTAGTCACCTCAAGGTCACTTCCAGTGTGGGCAATTTAGTGATTTACCGAAACCCCATCTCAAAGCAAAAAAATAAAAAGGCTGGGGATGTAGCCCTGGCTGAAGGCCTTGGATTCAATTCCTCGTGCCAGAAGTTGAGCATGGTGGTGCACGCCTGTAATCCCAGCGCTAAGGAGACAGGCAGGAGGATCACTGCGAGTTCGAAGCCAGCCTGGGCTGCATAGTGAGTTCAAAACCAGCCTGAACTGCATAGCGAGATCCTGGCTCTAATTCATTAACTAACTAACTAACTACCTAGTGCCAGGGGAAAAAGAAAAAAGACCTAGGTCGACCCGCCAAGACATTCTATAGCTAAGGTAAGTCCCAAGACCAACACTAGTTCAAAAGGAGGATGTCAACGCTACCTCTAGAAGGAAAGAGTGGAGTTACATATTTTCTAGGACTGGCATTACAAAATACCACAGATGGCTTAAACAATAGAAATTATCTCACAATCCTGGAGGTTAGAAATCTAAGACCAAGGTGTAAGTAGGATTGATGCCTTCTAGGAGAGAGACTCTTTGGTGCCTCTCTCCTGGCTGCTAGTGAGTTACCAGCAATTTTTGACTCGAAGATGAATCGTGTGCACATGAGTTCTCCCTGAGTACATCTCTATCTTCCAAGTATCCTTTTCTTGTAAGGAAAAGGGTCACACTGAACTACAGCCCACCCTAATAATGTCTGTAAATATTCTGTCCAAATAAGATCAGACACTGGCTTACTGGAAATTAGGACTCCAACATACCATTTGGTGGCGGGGGAAGTTCACTTCAAAATAAATGTACACACAAGACTGGAAGGATCTTTGGCAGCCATCTTCCCAGATAAACTACCACAAAGCAGAAACCCCAGGAACACCTGGCTCTTGCCTTTAAAAACAGATTCCTGGAACATCAAGGATCAAACCAGGGCCTAGAATGATGCTCAAACCTCCTTGCGAGTGGGAATAACCTGTTTTCTTTTCTTTTCTTTTCTTTTCAAGGGACCCAGAGGAAGAGGATGGAACAGACTCTCCCTCCTAGACTTTTTTTTTTTCCTGAGTCAGGATCTCACTATATATATATAGTTCAAGCTGGCCTCAAACTTGCTTCAGTGCTCCTGCCTCAGCCTCCAGAATGCTGGGATCACAGCCATGCACCACCACACCTGGCCCCTCCTAAGCATTTCACCTTCCTATTTAGTGTGCAAAGAGGACAGGAGACCAGATGCCTGCGAAGTTTCGGGTGGCCTTGGGAATTCCAAGAATTCCCTCAGATAATGTAGAGTATACAGGTTTTGTTCACTTCCTGATTTCCTAGTTAATGTTCTCTGAATGCTAGGGTCCTTATGCTCAGAAGTTAGGATTGGGTGCTAGGCAAGCACCTGGAAAACAGAGAGCCATCTTTGCTCTGATAGCAAGAGGGGTGCCTCACAGAAATGACCATCAGTGCCACCGTTTTTCCTCCCACAGGCCTGCCTGCTCCCTGACCCTACCACCAAGTCACGCTGCTTCCTCAACTTCAAGCCCAGCCCTGAGCAGCAGACACTGCACAGGATTTGGGGAAAACAGAAAAATAAGGAGTGTGTCTTAAATCACTTGAATGAAGGAGAGATCCCATCATGAAGGTGGAGTAGAGAGAGGATATAGGACACACATCACTCCTCAGGCCCCTTTGTCTTGACTGCACCTAACTCCCTCTTGCAAAATAGAAGCACACATGGGGTACCTTCTAATGTTAGCCCCTCCAGACACATCTTTCCCCCACCCTCCAAAGAGCTGCCTGATGGATACCAGTTTCACCTACAGATCTCTGCTGCCTGAGTCCTTAGCCTTGTGGGGATGCTGAGCCAGCTAAGTCCAAGCTCAGAGGCGACCTCGGCTCCTAGGACTGTCCCAGGCATAGAAACAAGCCCAGACCTCCTCAGCTCCTGTGAGGCAGACTGAACCGCTCATGGCCAGGAGTGAATGCTGTGTGCAGTAGCATCCTGGTCCCTTCTGCATGCATGCGGAGGGGGTCACGGTGGCCAGGCTTGCTGACCACAGCCTACTGTGTCAGGGACAGGGAAACAGGAGGAGCAGAGAGGGCCTCCACAAGCAGATACTGCTCAGCACATAAACAGGAAAGGAAACAGCCCACTCGCTGGCTGCCTCCACCGCCCATGAGGTGGGAGACAAAAGGGAGAATGAGAGAACCGATAGGCAACAAGGACAACGAGGCAGAAATACATCCAGTGAGTGAGAGAGAAGGAAGCCAGGTGCTGACAGTCAGGGGGGCAGAACCAAGGCCTTAGAGTGCTGTTTCCACCAAGTAGTCTTGTCCCCCAGAGGTGTTCCCTGAGTGGCCTTGCGTATCAGACCCCCTGCCTCGCATTGATCACTCTGGCCCAGCCACTGACCAGCCCACCCTACATCTGACCTCCTACTCCAGCTCTCCTCACCCCATCCTGTCTCTCATGGAGACCTCTGCGTCCTCCTCCCCACTCTGCCGGGTCCTACTCGGGCTACAGCTCAAAGATAAAACCACCCACAGGCTCCCTTCTTTTCTTAATTTATTTTTATTAGTATATGTTTATGATACATAATGATTAATTCATTTGGGAGAATTGTACATAGCATCTTGCATCACGATCATTTTTATTTCCCTTCACCCCCTCTACCCACTTCCGCACAGAAAAGTTCCAAAGTGTGTCAGTCTCTAGGCAAACTTATTCCCAGAGGGCTAGGTTTATCTTCACTCCTTTTGGGTGACTACTGTATCTACAGATGCCATAAGTTACCTAATTTCTCCATTTTCACAGAGGGACACCAAGCTCATTGTTGGCCTACCCAAAGCTACTAAGAAATAAGGGACAAATTCAGCCTCCCCCATCTTTGTATAATCATGTCTTGATAGGAGCAACTCAGGGCCAGTGACTCAGGTAAGAGGAGGCTGGGGACACCAACTTCCTGGGAGCAGCTCTTACCCATTAACAGACCAGTATCTGAGTCACTGGGAGGACTGGGAGATCCTGGAGGCTGGGAGAGGCTGACTCATTCTTGTCTTCATTCTGGCAGAGAAGGAAAAGGCCCCACACATAGAACGGCCCATTCATTGCTATTTCCCAGCAAAACTGAAAGCTGGAATGAAACCATATGGAAAGATGGACCAGGCCTCAAGAAGATCCTTGGGAAACCCCTGGGAGAGCTGACCTGAGGAGAGGTGACCTGGCACTCCGGGGTCCTTTCAGAGCACTGTAGACAGGAGTGAAAAACAAAACACAAAATTCAATATTCAAATTCAGACTCAATAGAGATCTGTTTGGAAAAAAGAATATTTGCCTGGCAAAATACTCTTTCATTAGAAAGATTCAGAGTTCCTTTAAGTAACACCATTCTTGGCAATTTCCAGGATTTGCTTTTAGGAAGAGATGTGCCACCTACCTCACCCGGCCACCACCAGCTTTTACAATTTTCAGTCACCTGGAGAGCTTGTGAGAAACTTTGGGATTTCTGCCTCACTGCCAGAGTTCCTGGGTCAGAAGGTCTGAGCTGGGGCCAGGAGTTTGCATTTCTGAGTTCCCAGGCACTGCTGAGGTTGTTAGGCTCTGATGCTCCCTTTGAGAACCACTGATAAAGTTAGACCCAACCATCTCCCTGCACACGCTGCACAGTGTGGCTGAGGGGTGCAGCTGGGGAAATCACTGTGTATTTGGGCCATAAGACTCCCTGGGGCACTGCTCTGACTGGCAGCCACACTGCTCCTGGGCGCACCTTCTCATGGGTCCTTGTACCCCTAGCATCCATGTGCCTAGCCCAGCTGCTGCCCTGGCTTCACACTTCACCAAGGACATGGAAACCTCTTCCCACCGCCAAGTCTCCAACCCCATTCACCTTGGGTCCAGTGCTTCTCCCAGGAGATGGAAGAGATGTCTTGCTCCCACTGATGGTCATTCACCCCATTTGCGTCCCTCTTCCTTCAATCCCTTCCTTTTCTGCTATTTCTTCCATCACTCCCTCTCCTATTAGCACAAACCATCTACCAGTCTCTCTCATCTAGAAACAGTCAAAGGCTGGGGATGTAGCTCATGGTACAGCACCTGGCTAGTATGCACAAGGCCCTGGGTTTCATCCACAAAACCACAAAAATTGAATGAACAAACACATAAATAAACAACAGATCCTCATCTGCCCCAGCCACCAGCCCACAGCAATACTCCTTCAAAGCGCTGTAGACAGTTACCATCACTGGTTCCTCCCCTCCCTCCCTGCTTGGGGCTGGCTTCCTACTACAACACTCTGCTGAAACTTCAAATCCCACACTGCAAATGAGTGTTCCTCCTCCCTGAAGCACGCACTAACCACAGCCTCCAACTGGGAGGCCTGCTGCTCTGGGGTTGTGTGATCCTACACTCTCCTGGGTTCCCTCCTCTTCCCTGGACACCCTCCTCTGAATGGCGGACTGGGTCCTGACCACTTCCCTCCCTACGCTCTTTCTAGCACCATGCCTCCACCATGGCATCTGCTAAATCTGCGTCTCCAGCCTTGATCACTTTTCATCTCTTTCTGGAGCATCTCAGATTTGCCATGCCCAGAATCAAGCTCTTGATTTCCCTTGCCCAACATGTGCTATAATAGACACAATATAAAATTTTAACCATTTTAAGTGCACAATTTAGTGTCATTAAGTATCATCTCAACATGTCCACCATTTTTCACTTTCACTTCTAGAACTTTTTTAATCATCCCAAACTCTCTTTACAGTAACACCGCACTGCCTCCTAACCCTCTGCTCTGGTAACCTCAATTTTGCTTTCTGTTTCTATGAATCCAACTACTGTGATATAAGTGGAATCATGCAATATATGTGCTATACACCCACCTGCTTTTTCCCTCCCTCGAGTTCTACCATCTCCAAATTGCACCAGAATTATTTCCCCAGGAAATAAAATTGGTGGTTACAAGTCTGCTCCAAGAAGGTTTCTGAGCTGCAGTTCTTCTGTTGTATTTTTTCAGGCATGGTCTGTTTTATTGTTTAAAATCTTTAAATACAGACAATAACATAAAGTAACCAAGAAAGACATAGCACCATCGTCTTACTTCTCACATTCGGTCATTGCTAACATTTTAGGTCTTTTGCTCTGTCATTTTTTAAATACAAGAAATAAAACATTATAAGTCAAATCATAATCCCCTTTAAATCCCTACTGCCACAGGCAATAATGCGTAGATCAAATATACATCCATGTAATCTACTTTTGTAGTTTAAACTCATGTCATATTTCACCTAACCTGATCAGCTTCATTAATTATATAATATACTATTATTTAAGCCCTACTTTTAAAAAATTATAAATTACACAATAATTACAAAGTAATATTATAAATGACACAGTACTTTCTAAGCTTAGACTTTATTTTCTACTCGTTGAAAGACTCCTGATATGTGTGTGTGTGCGTATGTGTATAACACTATGTAAAATAAACAATATCCTTTTAAGATGCAATCCAATTTCAGAGGTTTCTTTTAAATTGTGTATCTTAAATCAATGAATTATGACATCACTCTTACTCACACATGAGACATTTTAAGCAAAATAAAATTAGGTAAGTATTCCTAAAATTTCGTACCAAAAATTCAACTCTTCTGTGTGACTTTTTTTTTTTTGAGTAGCAGACTTAGTATTTTGAGTTATACAGAAAAAGCTGAGTGAAAATTACATGATTCTCGTCTACTCCCTCACCTCCCTCCCAATCTTCCCTATTTGTTAAAACTGATAAGCCCGTGTGGACAGGTTATTAGTTAAAGTCCATAGTTTGCATTAGCCTTCACTGTTGGTTTACATTTTATGGTTTTTAACAAATGTGTAACGACTTTTATCTACCAATGTAATATACAGAACAATCATTTCACTGCCTAAAAATCCCCCGTGCTCTACACATTCCTTCCTCCCTCCTCCTGGGCGCCTGGCGACCACTGATCTTTTATTACCCCCATGGTTTTGCCTTTTCCAGAATGTCATATAGTTGGAATCGCGTAACATTTTCAGTGTGGTGTCTTCCACATAGTCTCCAATGGTTACATAGCACTCACATATTCCTGAAATGTCAGTATCAAATCATTCTGCTGGTTATCACTGTACTTTTGGTGAGTTTATTCCACTTCTTACTAATCTTTTATGTTTTCTGAAGGAGAATGCAAATGTCCTGAGGAACTCAGAGGGCATCCTGTATGTCTGTATGAATAAGGAGAAGAAATCTGAGATGGAGGGGAGAAAGGTCGAGTGTGTTTATCTGATCCAGGGCTTCTTGGTAAAGAAGGTGGAAAATTCATCAGCTAAGAAGCGGGAGAGGGCTGGAGGGCACAAGGCTGGGAACGTGTCTCAAGCACAGCCAAAAATGTTTGGTGGGGAGGGGGTGGAGGGTGGAAGGGTGTAATGAACATTGACTTCCATGTCAAAGAGAATGAGATTGAAAAATACCCAGAAGCTTTCTTTTTTCTTATTCTTCTGGCTTTTCAATGATACAGTTCACATATAGTACATAGTATAATAATTTACATATAGTACATAAATGTATAAACACACACACACACTACCCTTTTCAGAGTATAGTTTTATAAGGTTTTGTTTTGTTTTGGCTTGGCTTGATTTTTCTAGAGAAAGAGAGAGAGAGAGAGGGAGAGAGAGAGAGAGAAAGGGGGGGTCTTGCTATGTAGTCCAAGCTGACCTTGAACTCACTGTGTATTTCAGACTTGCCTCAAACTCAAGATCCCCCTGTCTCAGCCTCCCAAGTGCTGGGATTACAAATACACATAATCACACTCATATTGGTTCTGCAAGTCTTGACACACTATACAGTGATGTTATCACTGCCATATCAACATATCAAATAGATTCATTGCCCTAACATGTTCTCCCTTACCCCTTTGTAATGACCTCTTCCCCTCCCACAGCCTCTGAAAACCATGGGTCTGTTTCCATCCTTATATTTTTCCCACTTCTAGAATAAATGGTATATAGTATGTACCTTTGGAGTCTGGCCTCTTTCACTTAGTATAATGCATTTAATACTTTTTTCTTTTTTGAGACAAGGTCTCATTATATAGTTCAGGCTGGGCTTATGCAGTCTCGTCTGGCCTCAAACTCGCAGCAATCCTCCTGTCTCAGCCTCCGAAGTGCTGATTGGGATTCATTTATGTTGATGGGTGTATTATCAGTTTATAAATTTTATTGTAGCATAGTACTCCATTTTCTGGATATACTACAACACAGATTCACAGTTGAAGGACATTTAGGTTGTTTTGGAGTTGTTGGGGTTCTGAGGTACTATGGGTTCCTTCTAGAAATTTTTTTCCATGTTCTTATCCTGAACAAGACTAAAGATTTTTGTTCTTGTTTTATATATATGTGTGTATGTGTTTTTTTCCATTAAGTTTATTGGTACATTTTAGGAACACAATACAGTTACATTCATCATTGAGATCTTGTATCTTTTACATGATGTATCTTGGTTTCTTTTGCATTTGTCAGAGATGGATGCTGGTTTCGCTTAGTCTTTCAGATTTCTGGCTTCCTCCTTGCTTTGTTAACTCTTTCTGATAAATTTCCATGGAAACTGTGCTACCTGGTGCCTCCCTCTCTCCCTCGTCTTTCTAATTGCTCTAACTGTATAATCTACTTGTAGAGGCAGAAGCTGCCCCCAGTAGGAGTTCCAATTAATTTTTAGCAAAGCCATCTTTTCTCTGCCTAAAACTACCTTTCCCTATGCCTTTAATCCATATTTTTATTTCTTTGGTTTCTATCACATATTTCAAAATAAAGTGGATATAAAGTCTTACTGATGGTATTAAATGTTCTAACTTCAAAATTACTTTGTTCTCAGCCCTCCGAAGCATTTGGTAGCAGTGGTTTAATTTTTCACTACAGTAGCTCCTGAAAGATGGGCAAGCAGCAAAGCATCAAAAAGGGGTATGGTATCAAAATGATCTCCCTCCTCTCTCTCTCTCTCTCTCTCTCTCTCTCTCTCTCTCTCTCTGATTTTCTCTCTCTCTCATCTCTCTTTTTCTCTTCATTTTGCATCTTAATCTTCTGTCTGGGTTCATTTTACCTTAGTTCTTTTGGAGGCATATTAGATGTTTTATTTCACCTTTTCCTTAAAGGATGTTTCAGCTGGGTATAAAATTCTATGGATTTTTCCTTCAACATGTTGAAAATACTATTCTCACTTCCACTGACATCTAACTAAAAGTAAGCCATCTCCCATAACCCCATCTGCCAGCTGCTCTTAAGAAGTAATGAAATATAGTAAAACAAAATTGAAAGCATTATAAGAGTAAATTGACAATGTTCTTAGTGTAAATTTAACAGACTTCTTTTAATAATTAAGAGATAAAACAGATTAGACATTTTCAAAGCATATAGGTGGTTATAACAATTAGGTTAGAAGTGTGACCTAAAAGACAAATATAGAATTTTCACTCAGTAAAAACATGACTCTTCTCAAAGGCATATATAATGTTTATAAAAATCAACTGCATAATAGACAATTGAACAATCTACAACCAATAGCAAAGAATGAACATCATAAATGTTTTCTTAATATAAAACATTTGAATTATAATTCTAACAAAAACACCAAAACTTACATTTATAAATCATTTTAAAATACATTTATGTCAGTTATAAATTAAAGAATAAGACTATATAAAATTGAGCAAAAGAAAATGGCAGATTGCTAATCAGTAGCAAAATTTAGCCTCTCTGAGATCTGAAATCCAGACACTGGAAGATAACAATTTATAGAAGAAAAAAAAAGAGAAGCAGATTGCCAGGAATTGGGAAAGAATTGACAGGAAAAATTAGAAGCTACAGAGAAGTTGGAAAGGTGAACCACAGTGCAGAGAAGAAAAGGAAACAATGTGGACTCTCTTCCCAGCTCTCCTGGCTCTCAAGGCCCACAGAAAGGAGAACTGCGCTTCCCAGAAACAAGGTAAGCACCCAAGGATGGGATATCCAAGAAAAAATGCAGTGGAGCTCATGACCTTTGTGAACTGCAAAAACAGCACAGTGTTTTGCTCCAGGGGGGACGCCTTCTACATAGTAGGCAACAGCCAGAGAGGGATTGCGGACACTCACCACATCACCACAGATTGCTTGATAGGGTGTGAAGTATTGATTATTTAAATCTTGGACTCAAAACAACTAATTAGCAACTTCACTTCATGGCTCTCAGTGTTACCCTCCCACAGGAGGCAGCCACAGACAGGAAACAAGTTAGACAGAGACCCAATGAGAAGTTTAAACTCAGGCCAGGAAGACATGGGTCCCACCCTACCCCGCCTCACCTCGTGGTAAGCCAGTCCTGGCTTGAGGTACATTCAGAAGGAGCTGGGTCTGAAAGTACCTACTGCCACTAGGTACTTGAACCCTTGCCCTACTGCTTACATCCAGCATAGATTTGAGACTTGATAACCTTACCTGACCACCAACATCAAGGACAAATCCTGACATGAACATTGTCACAGTCTGCAGTGAACAGAGATGCCTCTGAAATAGGGGTACACCTCACAGACCCATAGGCTGAAGGCTAGGCAGAGAAAACCATGACTTCCTGGACTGTAAAACTGCGGATCCTAGAAGGAATCCACTCATTCAAAAATATGATAAAAATTTTTTCTACTTTACTTTTTGAACTCATTTTTTCTTTCTTCTTTTTCTTTTTCTTTTTTTCTATTTTTCTACTTTTGTTATTTATTCTCTATATTTATTTTTCATTTTTTATTCTGTTATTTTTATTTTTATTTTTGTTTTTTTGATTTGGACAGAATTCTATTCTATGTAGTCCAGTAGTCCAGGCTGGCTTTGAATTCCCAGTGATCCTCCTGCCTCAGCTTCCCAAGAGCTGGGGGTTGCAAGCATGAGCCACCACACCTGGCACCTTTTTCTCTTTTATTTCTATTTCTTTTTTTCTGTTACCTTTATCTAATTCTATAAATACCTTTCTACTCCATAATAGAAGCCTTTATCTCACTTTTCTCTCTTCCTTCATCTCCCCCACTGTTTAATTTTTCACATTTTTCTTCTTCCATTCCTAACCTCTTACATCTTTAATACTATTACCATTAAACTTTATTCATCTTTAGGTAGTTAATGTTGTGTTACTATTGAATTATTTTCTATCATTAATGCAGATAAAGTTATTGCATTTAGTAGACATATGCTTTACCATTAATATTTGGTTTTTGTAGAGGTTGAGTGATTGTGTCAACTTGGTTAAGAGTTTGGTTAAGAGAAGCTTAGCTAAATTGGCCCAGCAATTCCATGCCCTAGGGCATGGGAGATCCACCCTAAGGCACCTCACAGCTTGGGTGTAAAGGGGAAATGAGGAAGGATGTGGTTGCTTCTGTTCCTTTGGAGGAGCTCCCATCTTTGCCATGGAAGTCATCTCCTGCCTTCCAGCATAGACTCTTCAGCCTCCATCACAGACCCACCAGCCTCCTGATACAGACTCACACAGGACACTGCAGTGAGCTCCAGACCTTCAACTAAATCCTTCATCTCCTTTGCACAGACAGACCCTCTGGACTCTTCCCCATCTGAATGCAGGCAGCCATGGTAAGCCAATCTTGTAACTTCTTGTATATTTTTCTATCTTGTGTTGTATCTGTAAATACTCTAGTAAATACAGTTTATCTTGAGATTTATACTGTAATAGTAGATTTCTTTTCTAAGGTTAAAGATGGTAAATTATTGATTCTTATGGTATGTCAATATCCAGTTTGTCTTGGACGATATTACTGATGCTGATTTACTTGAAACTGCCAGGGTCACATAGGTGTTACTATTAGTAGATTTTTTTTCTGTAAGCCAATAACCAAATGACATTTGTGACATTAACAACTCTGCAGTACACTCCAAGAGAACTGGATGCTGGGCCAGTTATATTGCATGCCCCCTTTCATATTAACAGAGGTGATCAGGTCTTGGGATAGAGGCAAAGGACTATAGTCAGCCATTCCCTGAGCATATCACTGACAAGCAGACTATCTAAAGAGATCTCTGAAGTAGCAACAAAGTCTTTCCACTGCAAGCAACCATATAACCTAGGCACAAAACCAACAAAAAACAATAGAAACATGAGAAGACAAGGCAACCAAATACCTCCCAAAACTCCCAGCTGCCCTAAAACCAATCCATAGGGCATTGAGGGGGAGTAAAGCAAAAGACAAATAGCCAAAATTTTTGAAAGGAAACAGAAGAGACTAAAAAACAGATCAGTGATCTTGGCAGAGAGGAGATTAAAAAAACAGAACAATGGGGTGCTCAGTGGGCTCACCAAAAATATAGCTAGGCAAGAAATGGAGGTAATAAAATAACTAGGGACCTTACAGAAGACACAATAAAAAGCTAAACAAAATGATACAAACATGAACAGCCTGTTTAGCAAATAATTAAAGTCCATGAAAAAATTCCAAACACAAATCCAGAAGATTAAAAATTATTTTGAAAATATGGGCAGCAGAAATGACCAACATGAAGAGAGAATATCAGAATTAGTAAATAGAGATGCTTTCAAAGACCAGTTACTCAGAGATACTGCATGTTAAAAACAAGAGAACATGAAAAATGAATTCAACAGCTGCCATATAACACAAAGAACACTAAGATTAATTGGAATTGAGTGGAAAATCAGAAGACAGCAAAAGGGCATAAAAATCTGTTTATAGAAATAATTACAGAAAAATTTCCAAATACTGGGGGAAAATTAAAAATACAGATAAATGAGGCAAGAACTCCAAACAGCAATAAATTACCAGAGGATCTTAACCCTGATCAAGTAGGCTATATCCCAGGAATTCAGGAATGGTTCAACATACACTAATCAGTAAATGTAATACACCACACAAACAGAAGCAAGGACAAAAATCATTTGATTATCTCAAATGATGTAGAAAAATCCTTTGGAAAAAATCTAACATCCATTCATGATTTTTAAAAAACTGAAGAAAATAGAGGTAGAAGGACCTTATCTCCATCTGGCAAAAGCCATTTCTGATAAAACAATGACCAAAATCTTGGGCAAGAGATAAAAGCTTTCCCTCTAAAATCAGATACAAGACAAGTATATCTTCCATCACCACTACTGTTCAAAATAATCCTTGAAACATTAGCCAGAGCAATCAGGCAAGAGAAGGAAATAAAAGAAATATGTGTAGGAAAGGAAGAGGTCAAATTATCATCATTTTCAGATGACATGATCCTCTTCATAAAAGACCCAAGAAATTCCACCAAATGACTCCTAAAATTAATAACCAAATTCAGTAGCATAACAGAATACAGAGTCAACAAAAGCAATAATGATCCTGTACACCAATAATAAACTCACTGAGAAAAAAATTAGGGAAACAATATCTTTCACAATAAGATCAAGAAAAATTATATACCTAATAATTAACCTAACCAAAGAATTGAAAGACTTCTACAAAGAAAACTATAGTACTATGAAAAAGGAAATCAAAGAGGACATTGGGAAATCAAATGATAACCCCTATTCCTGGATAGGGAGAACCAATACATTCAAAATGTCCATAGTTCCAAAACTAATATACAGGTTTAATACAATCCCAATCAAAATATCAGTAGCATTCTTCATGCAACTAGAGAAAACAATCCAAAAATTTATATGGAACCAGAAGAGACCTAGAATAGCAAAAGCAATTTTGGACAAGAACAAGACAAGAGGAATAACAATTCCAGACTTTAAGTTATACTACAAAGCTACAGTGATAAAAACAGTACGGTATTAACAAAAATAAAAACACACATGTGGATCAACAGAAGACAATAGAAGGATGCAGGCACAACTTTAGGCACCTACAGCTACCTAATCTTTGCAAAGGGGCCAAAAACTTATGCTGGAGGAAAGATAGCTTCTTTAAGAAATGGTGCCAGGAAAACTGTCTGTCCACATGCCAAGGATTGAACCTGGACTTGTATATCTCACCATTTACTAAACTAAAATAAAAATGTATCAAAGGTCTAAATGTTAAAATAAAAAATTTTAGTCTACTAGAAGATAAAATTCTTGACGGTATAGGCATCAGCAAGGACATTCTGAACAAAATCTCAGTTGCATGAGATATAACTCTAAGACTCAACAAATGGTATCATATCAAATTAAAAGGCACTATAAGATTACTGACATTTAGAAATGGGAAGAAAGGAGCTAAAGGTGCAGGGAAGGTGTGATGGGTAGGGGAAGAACAAAAAGGGAAAAGGAAAAAATGTGAGAGAATGAAAAGATGAAAATAAAGTGTTTGTAGATGGGGAGGGGAGGAGGGGGTGAGGGGAGGGCAGAGGTAAGGGGAAAAAATGAGAATCAAGACTTGCCATGTAGAGGTACATGATCCCAACAATGAATGTAACTGTACTGTATCCCTAAAATGTACCAATAAACTCAATAAAATTAATTAATTAATTAATTAATTTTAAAAAGGCTCTGCACAGCAAAGGACATAACCAACAGAGTAAAGAGGCAAACTACAGAGTGGGGGAAAAGTTACCAGCTATTCAGTGGACTAATGTCTAGAATATATGAAGAACTTTTAAAAAATTAGAGCCCTCCCAAATAAAACACCTGACCAAAAATGGGGCAACTGAAATGAAGAGATACTTTCCAAAAAAATAAATACAAATGGTCAATAAATACATGAAAAAATTCAACATACCTAGCCATTAGAGAAATGCAAATTAAAACAATACTGAGATTCCATCTTACTCTAGAAAGAATGGATATCATCAAGAAATCAAGGCAGATCACAGGGAGCAGCTGTGTGGACCAGAGTGGGGTGACTGTAGGCAGATCCCAGCCAGCGCCCCACCCCAACCCTAGTGGCTTGGGCACACAGGCCACAGCCAAGGGCCCACTTGGAAAAGAGCTGCACAGGTACACAAGCAACAGCCAAAGGCTCACCCCAGTACCACCGATAAGTGCACAGAGACCCTAGCCAGAAGCCTTCTCAGACAATAGGAACTGGGTGCACAGCCTCCAGCCAAAGGCCCTCCCAGGCAACAGCTACATAGAGGCCCCAGACAGAGGCACATCTAGATACCACCCCAAGTGTGCACAGGCCCCAACCAGAAGTGCCCCCCTCCGACAACAGGTCAGGCCAGTTATCCAGAAGGCCACTATTCTGGACTCAGACATTGGAGTACTGGGAAGCAGCAGAGAAAAGGCTGCTCAGTGGCTTGCTGAGAAGTGAAGACCCCTGGGTGAGCAAAAAGTTGCCTCAACAAAGGCACAGCAGGCTGCCTCTGTTGAAATGAGAGACACATAAACAAGTCTCAAAACCAGACTTTCAGATCACATAAGGCAATCCCAAAGGGAAATGAGATGGAACAATCTGATACTCAACCACCTGGACTCCCTGAACTGGCAATGAAAGAGGATCTGGAAAAAATGAAATCAGAAATAATTTCTCAGATAAGATCAGGGATTGTGTCCATAGTGCAAGACATGACTAATAAATCTAGAGCAGACACAGATTTTAAAAAATAGAGAAGCTGAGGACCATGATGGAATCCCAACATAGGAAACAAATGGAAACCATAAAACATATGCAAACAGATTTCCAGGAGATTCAAAACTCCATTGATAGTTTACACAGCAGAATGAGCCAATGCGAGGACAGAATTTCAGATATAAAAGATAGGATTGCAATTAGTGACCAGGAAAATAAAAAGTTTCTTCAAAATAGTAAGGGATCATGAGAAATCTATCCATCAGCTGCTAGACAATGCAAATAAGAATAGCATAAGACTGATCAGAGTCAATGAAAAAGCAGGAAAGAGGGCAGATGACATTAAAAAGAGTGTTCACAGAAGTAATGGCATGAAACTTCCCAATAGGGGAAAAGAACTTGACATACAAATAGTGAGGCATATAGGACTCCAACTAGCAGTAATTTTTAAAAAATCCACACATAGGCATATAATAGTTAAGATTCCAGAAACCCAACAGCAGAACAAAATTCTACAAGAAGTTAGAGAAAAGAAACAAATCACATATAAAGGAAAGCTGTCAGAAGCACAGCAGACTTCTCAACACAAACCCTCAAGGCAAGAAGAACTTGGAGTGACATATTTCAAGCCCTAAAGGAAAACAACATCCAACCCAGATTGATGTACCCTGCAAAACTATCTTTAAAAAATAATGGAGAAATAAGATACTTTCATGACAAAGAGCACCTTAAGAACTTGAGGAATACCAAATCAGCACTCGAAAAATTTTAAATATCCTAGGAAAAGACAGCAAAGATCACAATCCAGGAAGCCCAGCAGAATGAATCCATCAGGCATGATAAGAAATTAAAACCAAAGGAGGAGAATTCAACAAAAAGGAAAGATCATGTCAAGGATAAGTCAATACAGATTAGATATAACCATCCATGTTAATGGTCTCAATTCACCAATCAGAAGAAATAGGCTGGCAGAATGGGGTCAAGAAGTAAGATCCAACAATATGCTCCATACAAGAAACACACTTAATTCAAAAAGAAACTCATAAACTGAAAGTTAAAGGGTAGAAAACAATACTCCATGTGACAGGATCCCCCCAAAAAGCAGAAGTAGCTATCCTCTTTGCAGATCAAGTGGATTTCAAACCAACACTGATTAAGAGAGACAAAGAAGGACACTACATCCTAGTAAAGGGAACAATCCAAGAGGGAGAGATGACAATTATAAATATATATGCACCAAAAAGCACATGGGTCATTCTCCAAAATAGAACACATACTCGCTCATAGAACATGTTTAAGTAAATGCAAAAGAATTTGAAGTTATCCCCTGTATACTATCAGACCATACCACAATGAAATTGGAGATCAATAGCAAAAGAAACCACAAGAACTTCATAAACACATGGAAATTGAACAACACAGCCCTTCGACCTGGTGCAACAGAGGAGCCCAGCCATGAGGGCACCAATACAGCATTGTCTCTGCCCACCCCCCTCAAACAAGAGAAGGAGGGCCTCTCTGAGGCTTCTAGATGAAAATGAGAAAATCTGTGATAAAAGCACACCACACCACCATAGTTGCTAAGTCAGAGGGACCAGCGCCTCACATTAGAATCTGGTCTAACTTCAGGGGAAATACAGGTGGAACCTGCAGTAAAACCTTGCAGAATTCAACCCCGCAGGAGGACAGAGATCTCAACTTGGGCCTTGCTGCCAAAAATCAGCCTGAACCTCAGAGGAAAACTGCTGGCTTGCTGAGACTAATTAGTTTAGACCTGCACAATCCTGACCACACTGTCTATTGTGTCAACAGAGGCATACCCTAAAGGAGGCCCTCTATTTCTATTTGTACTTTTTTATTTTCAAAGTAATATTTTTCACTTATTTTTCATCATTTAAAATTTTTTTATCTTTTTCTTTTCTTAAATTTTTTTCCTTTTTTAATCTTTTTCCTCTCTCTCTCTCTCTCTCTCTCTCTGTCTCTCTCTCTCTCTTCTTGATTTCCATTACTTTCCCTTTTTGTTCCTGTTCCTATTCTAATTTGAATGTTTTTTTCTTTCTTTTCCCTTTCATCTCTTTTTCCTTCTCTCAATTGCCATTAGTTTTAAAAGAAAGTGATTACAGTATCTAGTGTCCCTATTGGTGTTAGTTTGTTTTGTTCTTAAGAATATTTTGTTCTGTATTCTCCTCTTTTCTTCAACAGCTCCCTTGAGTTTGTGTGATCTTCCTGTGTCCTCTGACCTTACATATAACCTTTCTCTATCCTATCTATCTATCCAACTCCTTCTAAATCCCCTATAGTAAAGTTGCTATATATAAGAGTTTATTCCCTATAAACATATTTTTGGCTGGTGCTCAATTTTGATTTCATTCACATGGTTAAAGGTGATAGATTAATAATACCATAAATTGTCATTTTCTAAGTTGTGCTTTCCTGTTATGTTGCTGATTGTATCACTTGGGCTAAGGTATTGTGATTGATCTAATCAGTTGTCCTCCATGGCATAATGAAAATGAGTTTGCCTCAGAGACATTAGAGACTCAACCTAAAGATCAGCTTGAAGTATTAACCCAGGAATTAAAGTAAGTACAGTACCAATGACAAAAACAGAAATGAGAAGGCATTTAAACAAGACACAAACACAAACTTCCACCCCCACCAAAGATAAATTCTGGGGGAAATGAGGTGGAAAAATCTGACAGTCAACCATCTGGACACCCTGAACTGATACTGATAGAGAAAACTTTAATAGAAAAAAAACCTATGAAATGTCACAATGTAAAACAACTTCTACCTTTTCCTTTGTTTAGTTCAAAATCAACAGGGACCAGAGGTGTCTAGTCTCACTCAGAAGTTTTGTAAATGGAAAGAACCATTGTTAACTTTGCAGGGACCAGACATGCTCCCTTCCCCTGGGCTAGAATAGATAACTAGATGAATTTTAAAGGTAACCTCCCCTAGCAAAGAAGTGCTACATCTGGGTTGATATTCAAATGTCTTCCCAACACATTTCGAATATCAGCAATGTGAACTGTGAAAATGAAATGTAACCACCTGAATGAGATCAAGGCTATAAAACCCTATAAAAGAAAGGGTTGTAGCCCAGTACTAGATCAATCTGGGCACTGATTTATGTGGGATCGATCTTTGTCAACAAATAAATCTTTTTTATTTTACTTCCATTCTGCCGGCTCTCTGTGTGTCACTTACCGATTCCTTCCATGACATTAGCACAGGAAGAAAAAAAAAAAAAAACAGATAAATTAGGCTCTAGAAAAATTCAAAACAGAAATAATTTCCCAAATAATGGCAGAGATGGTGAGAAGAATGAAAGACATGATTAGAGACTCTAGAACAGAAACAGATTTTAAAAAATAGAAGAGCTCAGGACCATGATGGAAACCATGAATGCCCAGCAAAGGAAAAAAATGGAAACCTTGAATGCCCAATATAGGAAAGAAATGTAATCCATGAAACACATTAAAACAGATATCCAGGCTATTAATAACTCTATAGAAAGCATTTGTAGCAGCATGAACAAATATGAAGATAGAATTTCAGATTTAGAAGATAAAGTTGCAGTCAGTGACCATGAAAAGAGAGATCTCTTTACCTCAAAGAGCTGGGACTAGAGGTTCCATTTGACCCAGCCATCCCTCTCTGCTGGGTATCTTTCCAAAAGAACTAAAAGAATCATACTACAGTGATATATGTGCACCTATGTTTATAGTGGCACAGTTTATAATAGCTAAAACTTGGAAACAGCCCATTTGCCCATCAGTTGGAAACTGGATAAAGAAGATATGGTTTTTCTATAAAATGAAATTCTACTCAGCCATAAAGAATGAGAAATTGAATTCATTCTTAGGAAAATGGATACATATTGAGGATATACTCCTAAGTGAAATAAATAAGTCACACATGTGTAAATACTGAATAGTTTCTCTGGTGTGAAAAACTGTAATAGCACATAAGATCCTAATGAGATAATTGACAATGTGAAATAGGAAGAAAAGGGCTAAAAGTGTAGGGAAAGTGGGAAGGGAAGGGGAAAGGTAATAAGGGAAAAGAAAAAAATATGAGAAAATGAAAAAATGGAAAAAAAGTGTTTGCAAACAGGGAGGGGAGGAGGGGGTGAAGGGAGGGTAGCGACAAGGGGAAAAAATGAGAACCAAGACCTGTCATGGGAAGGTACAAGATCCAATGATGAATGTAACTGTAGTGTATACCTAAAATGTACGAATAAACTCAACGAGAAAACAAAAAGAGAGAGATCTCTTAAAAATAGTAGGGGACCATGAAAAATCAATCCAACAACTCTTAGATGACTCAAAGAAAAATAATATAAGACTGCTAGGAATCCATGAAGTACCAGGAGAAAGCACAAATGACATTTAAAAAAAAAAAACTCTTCATAGAATTAGTGGCAGAAAACTTCCCAAACAGAAGGGAAGAATTTGACATACAGATAAGTGAGGCATATAGGACTCCAACTAGCCACGATAAAAAATCTACACTTGCACATATAATAATCAAGATCCCAGAAATCCAACAGAAGAACAAAATACTACAAGCAGTTAGAAAAGAGAAACAAATCACATGCAAAGGAAAGCCCATCAGAATCACAGCAGACTTCTCAACACAATCCTCAAGTCAAGGAGAGCCTGGAGTGAGGTATTTCAAGTCCTAAAAGAAAACAACTTCCAACCTAGACTGATGTATCCTGCAAAACTATCTTTCAAAATTGATGGGGAGGCTGGGCATGGTGGTGCACGCCTGTAATCCCAGCACTCAGGAGACTGAGGCAGGAGGATACCTGTGAGTTTGAGGCCAGCCTGGGCTACATAGTGAGTTCCAGGTCAGTCTCAACTATACAGTGAGACCCTGTCTCAAAAAACAAAAACAAAAAAAATGATGGGAAAATAAGATATGTCCACAACAAAAAAACACCTGAGAAATTTCATAAACACCAAACTGGCACTCCAAACACTTCTAAACAATATCCTGGAAAAAGAAAATAAAGACCACAACTCCATAAGGGCCAACAGAGCAAATATACCAGGCAAGGCAAGAAATTAAAGGGAGAGAGGGAAAAAAAATAAATAAAAGAACCAACAACAGGAAAATAACATGACAATGAAAAGTCAATACATAACAGTTATAACCATCAATGTTAATGGCCTCAATTCACCAATAAAAACAAGTAGGGTGGCAGAATGGATTAAGAAGCAAACATCAATAACATGCTGTATACAACAAACCCACTTAATCCACAAAGAAATTCATAGACTGAGAGTAAAAGGATGGAAAACAGTTCTTCATGTGACAGGAGCCAGGAAAAGGGTGGAAGTAGCTATCTTATTTGCAGACAGAATAGATTTCAAACCAAAACTAACTAAGAGAGTCAAAGAAGGCCACTACATCCTTGTAAAGGGAATAATACAACAGGAAAAAATGACCATGATAAATATATATGCACAGAATACTAAGGCCTGCAACTATACAAAACAAATATTAATGGATATGAAAAACAAAATAAGCACTAATACAATGGTACTGGAGGACTTCAATACTCCACTGATACAAGTAGACTGATCATCTAGACAAATAATCAACAATGAAACAACAGAACTGAACCAAGTCTTAGAATAAATGGACTTAGTAGATGTCTACAGAGTGTTCCACCCCACAAAATCAGACTATGCATTCTTTTCAGCTGCAAACGGGTCATTCCCCAAAATAGACCACATGCTCATAGAACATTCTTATGAAAATGCAAAGGAATTGAAGTCATCCCCTGTATATTATCAGACCATAGTGCAATAAACTGAAGATAATACCCTAAGAAATCGCAAGGACTGCACAAACATATGGAAATTAAATAACACCCTGCTGAACAATTGTGTCACAGAGGAAAGTAATGGAGAAATTAGACAGTTTCTATAATTAAATGATAAGACCAATACAACATACAGGAATCTATTGGACATAATGAAAGCAGTTCTATGAGGAAAATTCATAACAATAAATGCCCATACTGGGAAAACAGAGCAAGTTCAAATAAAAACCTAACGCTTAACCTTAAGCTCCTACAAAAATAAGAGCAAGACACACCAAAAGCTTGTACAAGGGAGGAAATTATAAAAATCAGTGCAGAAATTAATGCAATGGAGGCTAAGAGAGATACAAAAATCAATTAATTGAAGAGTTGTTTTTGAAAGAATAAATAAAATTGATAAACCCTTAGCCAACCTTGTCAAAGAAAGGAAAAAAAAGGCTCAAATTCATGCAATTAGGAATGACAAAGGTGAAGTCACAACAGATCCACCAGAAATCCAGAGAATCATCAATAACCACTTCAAAAACCTATACTGTAATGAAATGGAAAATACAGAAGAAATGAACAGATTCCTAAACACATATGAACTTCTAAAGTTGAACGAAGAAGATATAAATAGTCTAAACACCCCAATTACATTCAGTGAAATTAAAAATGTAACTGAAACATTGCCAACAAAGAAAAGCCCAGGTTCTGATGGCTTCACTGCTGAATTCTACAAGACATTTAAAGAAGAACTATCGCCACTGCTCTTTAAACTCTTCAATGAAATTGAAAGGGAAGCAATACTTCAAATTCATTCCTGAAAGCAAGTATTGCTTTGACCCAACCAAAAAAGTCCAATCTTCTTCCTAATGAATATAGATGCAAAGCAGAATACAGAAGATAATCAAGAAGATCATACTAAGTTAGATTTATCCCAGGAATGCAAGGATGGTTCAACATACACAAATCAATAAGTGTAATACACTATATTAATAGAGCCAAGGACAAAAAACCATATGATCATCTCAATAGATGCAGAAAAAGCATTTGACAAAATTCAGCATGCATTCATGATTTTAAAAGACCTACAGAAAATTGGAAGAGATGGTCTTTATCTCAATCTGATAAAGCTATCTATGAAAAACCAAAAGCCAATATCATTTAAATGGTCAAAAACTAAAACCCTGCACGCTAAAATCAGGAACAAGACAAGGATGTCCACTGTCACCACTCCTGTTCAATATAATTCTAGAACCAATAAACTCAATAAAAAGAAAAAAATATAGTTCCAGAAACATTAGCCACAGCATTTAGACAAGAGAAAGAAATAAAAGTAATAAAGATAGGAAAGGAAGAAGTTAAACTGTCACTATTTGCTGATGATATGATACTCTACATAGAGGATCCAAAAAACTCTGCCAAAAGACTAGTAGACAACTGACAGATTCAGTAGAGTAGCTAGATACAAAGTCAACACTCAGAAATCAATAGCTTTCTTGTACACAAATAACAAACTCACTGAGAGAGAAATTAGGGAAACAATTACTTTCACAACCACACCCAAAAAATGAAATATCTAGGAATCAATCTAATGAAGGAGATTTAAAAAAAAACCTCTACACTGAAAATTACAGCACTCTGAAAAAGGAGGTAGAAGAGGATATAAGAAGATGGAAAGACATCCCTTGCTCCTGGGTAGGAAGAATCAATATAGTGAAAATGGCCATACTTCCAGAACTTCTATGCAGACTCAATGCAATCCCTGTTGAAATCCCAATTGTATATTTCACAGAACTTGATAAAACAATCCAAAAATTGATTTGGAACCAGAAGAGACCTAGAATAGCAAATACCATTCTCAGCAACAGAGACATGGCAGGGGGTATCACAATTCCCAATTTGAACTTATACTACAAAGTCAGCATGGTACTGGCAAAGAAATAGACCCAAGGATCAATGGAATTGATTAGAAGATGCAGAAACAACACCAGATATACTCAGCTACCTCATCCTTGATAAAGGAGCCAACCATCCTCACTGAATGAAAGATAGCTTCTTTAATAAATGGTGTTGGAAAACTGGATTTCAATTTGCCAAAGATTAAAACTAGATCCCTATCTTTCACCATGCACTAAACTAAAATCCAAGTAGATTAAAGATCTAAATATCAAAACAGAAACACTAAATTACTGGAAAATAAATTAGCTAGAACTCTCAAAAACATTGGTACAGGAGAAGACTTTATGAACAAATGCTCAGCAACATGAGAACTTGCACAAAGAATAAACAACTGGGATTTCATTGTATTAAAAAGTTTTTGCAGTGCAAGAGAAATCACCAACAGAGCTAAGAGACAACCTACAATGTTGGAAAAAAATTTTACCAGCTACTCCTCAGACAAAGGACTACTATCTAGAATACATGAATTTTAAAAATCACAGCCCCAAATACAAAGACCCAATTCAAAATGGGCATCTAAAATGAGCAGATATTTCTTAGACAAAGAAGTAAAAGCAGTAAATAAATATATGAAAAACTGTGCAACATCACTGGTCATTCAAGAGATGCAGATGAAAACAACACTGAGATTTCACCTCACCCCACAAAGAATGGCTGCTATCAAGAAATCACACAACAACAAATGTTGGCGCGGTTGTAGGGAGAAAGGATCCCTTCTCCATTGTTGGTGGGAGTGCAAACTGGTGCAACTACTGTAGAAATTAATCTGGAGATACCGCAAAGAACTAGGATTAGAGGTCCATTTGACCCAGTTATCCCTCTGCTGGGTATCTTTCCAAAGAATTAAGCGAATCATACCACAGTGATATACATGCACCCATGTTTATAGCTGCATAGTTTGTAATAGCTAAGACTTGGAAACAACCCAAATGCCCATTGACTGGAGACTGGATAAAGAAGTTGTGCTTTTTCTATAAAATGGATTACTACTCAGCCATAAAGAGTGAGAAACTAGAACCATTTATAGCTAAAAGGATGCACATTGAGGCTACACTCTTAAGTGAAATAAATAGGATATACTTGAGTAAATACCAAATAGTTTCTCTGGTGTTAAAAACTAAAAGTGTAAATAAGGTTCAAATAGTATAATTGGGAGTGTGAAATAGGAAGAAAATGGCTAAAGGGGAAGTGGGAACAGGAGGGGAAAGGAAATAAGGGAAAAGAAAAAATGTGAAAAAATGGAAACAAAGTCTGTAAATAGGGAAGAGTGAAGCGGGTGAAGGTAGGGCTGGGGTATGGGGAAAAAACAAGAACCAAGATATATCATGTAAAGGTACAAGATCCCAATGATAAATGCAGCTGTATTGTTTGCTTTAAATGTACCAGTAAACTTAATGGGAAAAAAAAAGAAATTGAACAACACACTTCTGAATAACCGATGGGTCACAGAGGAAAGAAACCAGACAGTTCCTACAATTAAATGATAATGACAGTACACCATATATGAATCTATTGGACACAATGAAAGCAGTTTTACAAGGGAAATTCATAGCAATTAATATTCATATTAGGAAAACAGAGTGCACTCAATTAAACAACCTGATGCTGAACCTCAGGCTTCTAGAAAAACAAAGAGCAGAACAAACCCAAAGTTCATACAAGGGAGGAAATTATAAAGGTCAGGGGAGAAATCAGTGCAATGGAGACTAAAATAAATATACAAAAAAATCAATGAAGCCAAGAGTTGGCTCTTCAAAAGAATAAATAAAATTGACAAACTCTTTGCCAACCTCATTAACAAAAGGCCCAAAACCATGCAATTAGGAATGAAAGGTGAAATTATAACATACTCAGCAGAAATCCAGAGGATCATCAATACCTACTTTGAAAGCCTATACATCAGTAAGATGGAAAACACAGAAGAAATGGACCAATTCCTATATATATATAT
>NW_022900919.1:41730308-41731899 GCF_012274545.1 Fukomys damarensis
AAACTCACCAACTAAGAAAAGCCTGGACCCTGATGGGTTCACTGCTGAATTCTACAAGACATTTAGAAAGGAACTACTGTCAGTCCTGTTTAAACTCTTCAATGGAATTGAAAAGGAAGCAATATTCCCAGATTCATTCCTGGAAGCATCACCTTGATCCCCAAAGCAGAGAAGACCCAACTGAAAAAGAGAAATATAGACTGATGTCACAAATAAACATAGATGCAAGAATCCTTAATAAGATACTGGCAAAAGAATGCAGAAGATCATCAAGATCATAAACTATGACTAAGTGAGATTCGTGCTGGGATGATTCAAATATGCAAATCAATAAATGTAATGTACAGTATTAATAGAGCCAAGGACAAAAACCATATGATCATCTCAATAGATGCAGAAAAAGCATATGACAAAATCCAACACACATTTTTGGATAAAAAGCCTACCAAAAATTGGAATAGACCATCTCTACCTCAATCTGGTAAAAGCAATCTATGAAAAACCAACAGCCAATATCATACTAAATGGTCAAAAACTGAAATCCTTCACACTAAAATCAGGAACAAGACAAGGATGTCCATTATCACCACTCCTGTTCAATATAGTTTTGGAAACATTAGCCACATCAATTAGACAAGAGAAAGAAATAAAAGGAATAAAGATAGGAAATGAAGTCAAATTGTCATTATTTGCAAATGACATGATTTTGTACACAGAACACTCCAAGAGCTCCACCAAAAGTCTTCTAGACTTAATAATCAAATTCAGAGATCACCCGGTAGGTGCACGACCTCCCGGACCACGCGACAACAGACCCAGCAAGGACCCAAAGACCCCGGAGGGGCTCTCTTCAGCTGCCTGCCTGCCTGAGATCACCCAGAGGGTGCTCGACCTCCCGGACTGAGCGACAACAGACCCAGTAAGGAAGGTAGCTGCGCGGGTGCCCTTAAAACACCCCCACGACCTCCCCCGCCCTGTTCTCAAAACTCCTGATTGGGCCAGTCCTTAGACCAACTCTACAGAGGCATAGATTCTCATGAAGGGTAGTTTTCTGAGCTCCCAACCTTGAACATCTTTAAAGAAAGGGCAGGGGAAACCGGTAATAGAACTGAGTGGAGTTCAGCCCGGAGGGTAGGGAAACTCAAGTTAGGCCTTGTGGACTGTGTTCAGTCTCAGTCGTGGGGAATTGCCATTGGCTAGCTGAGACCAGGGGATTTGATTCTGCATATGGCTGTACATGTGGTATAATATGAGAACAGAGACAGTCTGAAAGAGGCCCTTCAAATTCTTTTTTTTCTCTCTCTTTTTTCTTTTCCTCATTCCACCCTAAAATTTCTTTCTTTTTTCTGTCCTCTCTCTCCAACTCAGTCTCTTGCTCCACCATATTATCCCTCATCTCCCTTTTTATTCCAGCTCCTGCCCTAACTCAGACTTCTTCTTTTATTATTTCTTTTTAGGAGGGGTTTCTCTCTATGTTCTTTTCTCCAGTCATTTTACCTCACTCATGGCTCTGTACCCTCAAGGGAAGACAAGCGCCTGTTATTATTAAGGGGATATATTCTTGTCCTTATTCCTGCACTCTCTCTATCCC
>NW_022900919.1:41731950-41733007 GCF_012274545.1 Fukomys damarensis
GATTCACTTCACCTGCTCCAATTCTTTCACTTATCTAATCCTCTCGTTCTAAGTCTAACCCCCCATCCTAAATGGTAAAGGTGCTATATTGAAAAGCATATTCACTGCAAACATATTATGGGCTGCTTCTTGAAATTAATTTAATTCACATGAGTTAAACGTGATACATTAATAACTACCACAAGTGGTCAGTTTGCAAGCTGTGCCTGATCCTATTGGGCTGCTGAATGTATCAATTGGGATAAAGGGTTGTGATTGATTTAAAGAGTTGTTTTCTCTGATATTATGAAAATGAGAATGTCTATGAGTCATTAGAAACTCAAAAGCTAAATCGCAACTATATTAGGAAGATTTAAATAATACCCAGAAATTAAAGGACAATCCAACAATAAAAATAAAAATGAGAAAACACTTAAGCAAGACACAAAAACAGATTTCCAGTTCACCAATGGCAAATAGTAGGACAAATGAGGATGAAAAGTCTGATAGTGAACCAACAGGACACCCTGGACCCATAGCACAGGAGGTAACAAAACAGATCAATCAGGCTCTAGAAAAATTCAAATCAGAAATAATTTCCCAGTTAACCAGAGAGATGATGAGCAAAATAGAAGTCATGATTCGAGACTCTAGAGCAGAAACTGACAAAAAAATAGATAAGCTCAAGACCATGATAGAAGCCATGAAGACTCAGCATAAGAAAGAAATGGAAACAATGAATGCCCAACATAGAAAAGAAATGGAATCCATAAAACAGATTCAAACAGATATCCAGGAGATTAAAAACTCTATTGAAAGTGTACACAACAGAATAAAAGATTGCGAAGATAGAATTTCAGATATAGAAGATAGGATCGCAGTCAGTGACCGTGAAAAAAGAGGTATCTTAAAAACAGTAAGGGATCATGAGAAATCAATCCAACAGCTTCTAGAAGATACAAAGAAAAATAACATAAGACTGATAGGAATTCATGAAAAAACAGGAGAAAACGCAAATGACATAAAAAAGCTCTTCACAGAATTAATGACAGAAAACTTCCCAAACAGAAGGGAAGAA
>NW_022900919.1:41736238-41752956 GCF_012274545.1 Fukomys damarensis
AGAGAGATTGAAGAGGATGTTAGAAAATGGAAAGATATTCCTTGCCCCTAGGTAGGAAGAATCAACATAATGAAAACGGCCATACTTCCAAAACTGCTATATAGATTCAATGCAATCCCAATTGGAATTCCAACAGCATACTTCACAGACCTTGAGAAAACAATCCAAATATTCATGTGGAACAAGAAGAGACTTAGAATAGCAAAAGCAATTCTAGACATCAAAGACAAGGTAGGGGGTATCACAATCCCCAACTTGAAACTATACTACAAAGCTATTGTAATAAAAACAGCATGGTACTGACAAAGAAACAGACCTGAGGACCAGTGAAACAGATTTAAAGATGCAGAAACAACTCCAGATGCACTCAGCCACCTCATCTTTGACAAAGGAGCCAAATACCCTCACTGGAGGAAAGATAGTCTGTTTAACAAATGTTGCTGGAAAAACTGGGTTTCAACTTGCCAAAAATTAAAACTAGACCTATATTTCTCATCATGCACTAAACTAAAGGTGAAATGGATTAAAGACCTAAATATTAAAACAGAAACACTAAACCAGCTGAAAGAGAGATTAGGTAGAACTCTTGAAGACACTGGTGTAGGAAAAGATTTTATGAACAAAACCTCAGTTGCCTGTGAACTAGCACAAACAATCAACAAATGGGATCTCTTCTCATTAAAAAGTTTCTGCACAGCAAGAGAAACCACCAACAGTGTGAAGAGACAAACCACAATGGGAAAAATTTTTCATCAGCTGCTCCTCAGACAAAGGTCTACTATCTAAAATATATAAAGAACTTTAAAAGTCAGACCTCCCAAATTTAAAGACTCAATCCAAAAATGGGCATCTGAAATCAAAATTTTTCAGACAAATAAGTAGAAATAGCAAATAAACGTATGAAAAAATGTTGAGCATCACTGGTCATTCAAGAGATGCAAATGAAAACATTGCTGAGATTTCACCTCACCCCAGAAAGAATGGCTGCTATCATGAAATCAACCAATAACAAATGCTGGTGGGGCTGTGGGGAAAGAGGAACCCTGCTCCACTGCTGGTGGGAGTGTAGACTGGTGCAATCACTGTGGAAATCAGTATGGAGAACCTCAAAGAGCTAGGATTGGAGGTCCCATTTGACCCAGCTATTCCCCTGCTGAGTATCTTGCCAAGAGAATTAAAAGAATCATACCACAGTGATATATGTGCACCTGTGTTCATTGCAGCCCAATTGCCCATCAGGTGAAGACTGGATAAAGAAGATTTGGGGGGGGTTAATATAAAATGGAGTACTACTCAGCCACAAAGAATGATACATTTCTAGCTACATGGATGCATATTGAGGCCATACTGCTAAGTGAAATAAATACAACACACATGTAAATACCAAATATTTTATCTGGGGTGAGAAGCTGAAAGTGTAAATAAGGATCAAAAAGGTATAATAGATAATGTGACTAGGAAGAAAAGGGACAAAGGGGATGGGAAAGGGAAGGGATGGGAAAAGGAAAGAAGGGAGTGGAATTAATATGAGAAAATGAGAAAATGGAAACAAAGTCTTTGTAAATAGGGATGAAAGGGCTGAAGGGAGGGCAGGGGAATGGGGGAAAAATAGGAACCAAGATACATTATGTAAAGGTGCAAATTTCCAATGATGAATGTCATTATATTGTATACCTAAAATGTAACAATAAAATAAATTTTAATAAAAAGAAATCAGATAACAAATGCTAGTGAGGCTGGAGAGAGGGGCAGAAATAGGAACTCTTCTTCATTGTTGATGGAAATGTAAACTAGTACAAGCATTATGGAAATCAGTATGGAGGTTCCTCAAAAAACTAAAACAAGAAATTCCATTTGACCTAGCTATTCCCCTTCTAGATAGCTTTCCAAAAGAGTCAGAGACATCATATTACACTGCACACATATGCATATTCATGTGTCTTAGTTACTTCCTCACTGCTGAGACAAAATATCTAACACTCACAAGTTAAAGGAGCAAAGGTTTATTTTAGCTCACAGTTTGTAGAGATTCAGTCCATAATTGGCAGCCTCCAAGGCCAAGTGGCATGGTAGAGGATCGCGGCTGAGGAGAAACAGTCCATGTCAGGGTAGGCAGAAAGCAGCAAGCAGTGAAGCAGCAGCATCAAGCCTTCCTTTCTCTTTATCCCATCTAGGCTACAAGCCTATTGGATGGTGCCACCCACACCCAAGGTGGTCCTTCCCATTATCCACACTCATAACTATGCTAAACCAATTTAGTTATCACATACCCTTAATCCGTACTCACACACCCTAAATCCAGCCACCTCTGAAAAGCCCCATTTATGGGCACTTGAGGCTTTGGGTGGACATCTAGATACAAGCTATAATACCATGTTTATAGCAGCACAACTCACAATAACTAAATTTTGGAAGCAGCCTATATGCTCATTAACAGAGGAATGTTTAAAGAAAATGCATTTATACACAACAGATACTATTCTGCAATAAAGAGAATAAATTTGAGTCATTTGTAGTTAAATGGACGCACCTTGAGACCATAATGTTAAGTGAAATAACTCAGAGAACAAGTCAAAATATAACATGGTTTTTCTTATACGACAAACCCAACATATAAATAAAGAGCAAAATAAAAGATAGATAATAGGCAAAAAAAATAGATGGACAGAGAGGAAGAAAGTAGGAGGAAAATTGAAGCTGAGAGGGAAAGAAGGGGGGAGGGATGTAAAAAGAATTACAATGTGTTATGTATATGTACTATCTTTTCATAATGCATATAACCATTGTTGTATTGCAAACATGTACTAATAAAAATTAAAAGGGGACAGACGGAAAAATCTACATGAAATCATGAAATATTATAAATATGAAATTATAGTAATAATGTATGTCATTGGATATAGCAGGCACTATCAGTGGGTGCCCCAACCACATTTCCCTCTGATGGATAAATATGCCCATCATCCAGCTCCATGAGTGTCGAGTGCTGAAAGCTTGTGGCTGCCCCTTCCTCAGAACATTGCCCTCGGTGGATGGGAAACACTCACCTGAGACGGTATATCTCCATCCCCCACTCCCACAACAGGCTGCATCCAACCATGGACCCAAATAAAGATACAAAGGTCCAGCCCACTTTCCTCAGTGTGGAACCAAATCTGTGTCATTCTCCAGCACATTCCATGGGGTCAGGCTAAGGAGAGACTTCAGATGCACACACATCCTTCTTCGCCCTTGTCCAGCTTCCTCAGCTCCTTTATTCTAAGCACTTTCTCCTAATAAATCACACACTCACACGCACACACACACACACACACACACACACACAAACTTCCACTGGCTGTGCTTCTGGGAAGCAGGACAAACAGTACTGTGAAAAAAGCTGAAAGATACTGAGCTATGCAGCCAACATTAGACGTAAGAGAACACATAATAAAATACATCTGGAGAAGGTAGAGGAATGAAATAATAAGATCTGGAAATTAAATGCACATAGGGCTGGGACTTTAGCTCAGTGGTTCTGCCACCTACCTCGAAAGCTCAAGGACCTGAGTTCGAGCCCCAGTACCAAAAAAACAAAAAAATTAAAAAATTAAATTCACATAAAACATACGTGAAAGAAGGCACAATTTAACAATATTAAAAATGTAAAAGATACACAATGGTAGAATAACCCAAAAATTTAAATTATAAGCAATTAACTAAGAATACATGTTGTTATTGAATTTAAAAACATATATGGGGGCCGGAGATTTAGCTCAGTGGTTCGGTGGCCTGCCTCGCAAGCACAAGAACCTGAGTTCGAGCCCCGGTACCACCAAAAAAAAAGCAAGAGAGCTCTGACTGTATGTATGAGTCTCTGTCTTCTTTTTCTTCAGCTCGCATTCCCTGTGTTCCCCCCAAAGAGTCTCAAAAATGACTCAATAGTAAATAAAACCCTAAATAATTTTGTAGTTATTTGGGAAATTTGATCAACAGTTTAAAGCTCCATCCGTGAAAAATTAGGGTTATGGTTTTATAGGCAGTTTCTTCAAAGCATTCAAGGAACAGCTCCTCCCAATCTCATACAAACTATTCCAAAAAATAAGAAAATTATATGCCCAATTCATTTTATGAGGCTAGAAAAATCTTGATACCCAAGCCAAGGGAGAACAAAATGAGAAAGAAAAGTCACGGAGCAGGATCACTTATAAACACAGACATAAATTTCCAGGATTCTGTATACACACTGTATTCAGAATATATTCAAAACACAAATACCTCATGCCCCAGTTACATTTGCCTTCAGAAATTAAAAATAGTTCAACATTTAAATGTATTAACTATTGTTATGCCTTTTGTTTAACTGTGCCCCCAAAGCCTCTTGTGGTCTTAGGCGGGGCTTTTTCACAGGTGGCTTAACTTAGAGTGTGTGATTGATTCAGTGTAATACTAGGCCTTAGGATATTAGGGTTAAGGGCATGAGTGCTATCCTCTGAAGCAGTTTGAATATAATAAAAGGGGCACAAAGACACTGTTCAGGTCTCTTGTTGCTTTTGCTGTCATGATCTGTTGCCCCTGTGCCACTTGGAGCCAGCTGATTATGGACTGAAACCTCTACAAACTGTAAGAGAAATAAAACCTTTCCTCCTTTAACTTGGGTGTTCAGTATTTTGTCTCAGCAACAAGAAAAGTAACTAAGACAGTTATATAATTCCTCAATAAAATTTTGAAATATATGTGATTAGCTCAAATGAAGAAAAGCATTTTTTTAATTCCCAGGTATCTAGAAACAAAATGGAATCTCTTAGACCTGGTAAAAGATATCCATCAAAATCCTTTCTGAAAAACCATAATTAATGGACAAATATCACATTTTTACCCTAACAATTCTGGAATGAGGCAATGCCTCCCACTGTAACTGCCTCCATTTTTCTTATATTAGAAGTCCTGGCCAGCTTTCTTCTAAAAGTTCAGGAAAACTAACTTCATATAGAAAGAAGCAGTAGAAACTTATCAAGGCCAAGTCCCATCCAGCATTATTATAAGAAAAAAGTATAAAGAGAAAAATAACATCTTCCTTTTTGAACACAAGCCAGAAAGTTGTGCCCACAAAACAGATTTTTAAATGTCATCTACCATATCAAAGTGAGTTATAACACATTGGAAAATTATATAAGATCTGAAATAGCAAATATAAACCAGAATAGGAAAACTTAGAAATAAAATGACAGCATTCAAGAATTGAAAAAACAATTTAAAGTCATGGCGTAAATGAAGACTAAACTAGAATGGATTCTAAAATTTTCTTTTAAGGGGACAGCCAGAAAACCATATCTCATTGACCTGGTCTCAAAGGGAACAGGGTCATAGCTGGGCATCTAGAAGCACAGAAAAGACTTCTGTTGGTATAGAATAAAAGGAAAGTGGAACAGATTGGGTATAATTTAGTAGTCTTTCTATCAGCCCACTACTTTGGCCATCATCTTAGATACTTGGTTATTTATAAGAGGTGATTTTGAAAAGTATCTTAAGCAAAAAATGAGACTGGAATCCCAAGATTTTCCCAAGACTACAGGAGGGTTTCCTAGCTGAACAGTGGGCACCCAGCTAGCAGCAGAAGTCCGAATACAACTGTTGCCTTTGTATCCAAGTCAATAATTCCATGGGCTCTCAAAGCAGCTCCCATTAAGCTGAGTGAGGGATATTCGGCCAGTATAGAAAGCAATGAATAAAGGTTAAGGGTTTTCTTTTTTCTTTTTTTTTTTTAAGATATTCTTTTAGCTGGGGATTTACCTCAGTAGTTCTGCCACTTGCCTTGCAAGAGCAAAGTCCCAAGTTCAATCCCTGATACAAAAATAACAACAACAACAAAGTATATAATATAGATAGATAGATAGATAGATAGATAGATAGATAGATATTCTTTGAGTGAGGTCACTGAAACAACATCAAATTAAGTATGAACAAACATGCCTGAAGCCTTCTAAGGACTTGAAGGTACTGGATTACCAAAGAAATTTCAATCCTGGTCTGCTACTCTTAAAGCAACTTTGATCCTCCAGACCTATGCCAACTATGAAAGCTACCAGAACCCAAGAAGGGCACAGACTTCAAAGCCCACTTTAAATTGAGAAACCTTAATCTCTAAGTAGCAATACCAAGGTCAAAGAAGAAATGAACAAGGCCAAATGGTCTGACCAAGGAACTCACTCCATTGTCACAGTGGGAGAGTTTGGTGAGTCCTGCCCACTCAGCAGGACTTGAAGATAGCTATGGACCAACTGCTGTGTGGGATTCCCATTCTCCTATTTATCAAATAAGAGCCCTTTTTGTTGTAACCGTCTTATTTTTCACCCTGGCATTGTACACATCCCTACATGTGGTTGCAGGCCGGGTGACTGGCCTTTTACTTTGCAGAGTATTGAATACAGAGAAGTTTATCCAGCCCTGATGGAGACAGCCGCACATGCCCCATAAATCTTGGACTTTGAGCTGGAAGCATTATTGGGATAGGGATTTGGGTCCTTGGGGAGAGACAAGGGTTTTGCTACAATGTGGGGCCATGGAAGTACCTCTCATTTGACCCTAGGTGAGGGGTATAAGTACGTACAAGGTACTTCTAGAGAAATTCTCTCTAATTTACACCCCTCTCTTTGCCTCACCAATCAATTTTGTGAGCCAGATGTGGGGCCTTCCAAGGTTTTCGAAGATGGTGGTCAAAAGCTCTTTCCTACTGCAGCTCTAGGAGGACTTCTTCTTGGTACGAAGATTGGGATGGGGCCGCCTATTATCTGAGGTCCTCTTCTGAAACCGAGACACAGACTCTTGATTTTAACATCTTGCCTTGTTAGAGGGAAGCCTTCAAACCTGGGAAATATTTTTTGAACCGTGAACATAAGGCTAAATTAAGCATTTCCTCTGTGGGAGGGAATGTTTGGAGGGGATCATTTAATTCCAACTCTTCTTTCATGAATGAAAAACTAAATAAATAAAGTTTGTTCACCACGAACATCCTGCAAGCTCGGAAATTCCAGTTAACTCAGCTCTCAAATCCACTTCCTGCTGCAGAAGGAAGATGGGTTCCGGTCCAGATATTCTGGGCCCAGCCTTGGCTGGTTTCCCTGGATGGTGTGTTTGTTTGGCAGTTGCCACATCCCTCCTCCACCCCTGTGTCCCACTGCAGCTTTCCTCTTCTCTAGCTGGGTCCTGGGGCAATGGAATATGGCAGATCCCGTTTCAAAGGAGTTTCTCATTGTCCATCGATCCACCCACCCACCTCTCATTCCCAACCGCTTCCTGTTGCACTCTCGTGCTCTGAGTGTATCTCCCTGCTGCCTGCTCTGCTTATCGAACAAGCCCTTGGGATTTTACTTCTGTCCTCATCACTTCCCTGTTCTATACTGACACCGTCCTTGGTAGACCTTTGTACACCCTCCTCTGATTTACCCTCTTGAGGATCACTTGAGTCACTAACCATTTCCTCCTTCCTTAGAAGTGTACTCGCTTTCTTTGGCACCAGCTTCTGGCTCTCCTCTCACCTCTCTGGAGGCGCCTTCCTGGTCTCTTTCTTCCAACAAATTCATAAACGTGGCTGTTCCTCCAAACTGGGGGCTCAGCCCACTTCGCTGAAGCCACACTTTCTTCTAGGAATGGTTTCGTTCGCATCCACACGCTAATCACTTACAAGTCTACAGACATTTCGCATAAACCCCCTCTGCTCTCAGGGCACAGCCCCAGGCATTTCCCCAAAAAAGCATGAATGAAAAGAAGACCAAGTCCCTATCCATCTATAAAAATTCGATTTTTAAAGAATTAAGCTCAACAAAGGCATCGATATCAATACAGCTTCCTAAGGAAGAAACGTGGGAGCTTTATGACATTTTTTTACCTCTCCCTCTGTTTGTGCTTCTGAATCTAGACAACCCTGGACTCTGGATTCTATCTACCTAATTACCTTCCTCTTGAGTTTGAGGTGGGATGGTCTCTTGCATAACTGCAATGGCTCTGACATATCCCTGTGCCTCTACGTCTGTCCTGCAATACACTCTCCATTCTGTACTACATTCATTCATTCAAGCAATATCTTTGAGCACGTGAGAAGAGAAATTTTTCCAACGTGAAAATCTGGTCCTGAGATACCTTCCACCAACCCCAACAGGTCCTTGCCTCTGCACCTCCCACCTATGATTCAGATCTCCACTCAGCGGTCATCTACCTCTGAAATATTTCTCTAACCACCTTTACTTTGGAATATTCCCCTCTGGCACCCCCACCAGCACCAAATTCCTTGGCCGACAGAAGCACTAACCACAGCTTGGATTCCCAGAGAACAGGACGAGGTTTAGGTCTCTGAGTTTTTCTACCCAGAAAATTTCTTACTAATTTCAAGGAAGGCTTTGTGGAGCAGATGAGGTTTGCAATAGACAATCTGCAGATGATCTAGCAGATAAGTGGTTCAGAGAAACAGCCCTGGAAGGAAATGGCCCTGGTAGGGAAAGTTGACTGTGTGTGCTCCTTTGTGGCAGAGCAGTACTTGGAGCCAGTCAGGGTCAGGCAGGATGACGGTTTTGAGATCATAACCCTGACCACAAGAGATCACTGTCTTGGTCAGATCAAGATTTAAAAAGAGCTGTCCCGTGAAAGTACCTATGCTTTAGACCCAGCAACTCCCTCCCAATCATGCAATCTATTCTAAAGTTACACCTCCATAAATACAGTACAAAGCAACAATGTATTTCATTGCAGAATTATTTGTAATAGCGTCTGATCAGAAACAACCCACATGTCTCTCTACAGTGGGCTGGTTGGATAACCTGTGGGACATCCACAGATGTGCCAGATATATCCTCATACAAAAGAATGAAGATGGGGCAACCTACTTTCTGGTCCCCCTTCTGTCTCTCTTAGAAGCACTTTCTCTCAATAAATTTTCCTAGTCTTAAAAAAAATTTTTTTAAAGAATGAAGATGATATATGATATGGAACGACTTCCAGGATGTAAATGAAAAATTGCAAAGTGCAAATAGGATGCATAAATATGCAAACATACATTTCTCATTGTGTGAAAATAAAAGGTAAATGAAATAAATATGCAGATGCAGATATGGTGAATCTGTGTGTTATTTTTGCATAAGCATCAGAAGGACAAACTAGAAATAAATGGAAAGTTACCAGTAGGGATTGGCAGGACAGCAGAGGGGAGAAGAATGGAACACAAACTCTGCTGTATTACAAAGCATTAACTTTTAAACCTTGGCAATGTTTTATATGGTCAAACACTAACTGAAAAGAAAAAAATCAAAACCTAAAATTAACTATAGTCCAAAAGATGTATCTGACTACATCTCAGATTGATAATAACCATCTAATAAAAAATTATTTCAATTAACTCTGTATGTAGTATTCTAGTTATGTTTCTCTGGTAGGACATGGTTCCAACAGATAGATATAGCTAGCTAGATAGATAGATAATATATATGATATTGCTGGTGTTGGTTGGTGCTTAGGAAACAACTTGGAGGTGAAAGTAAGGGCCTCAGAAGCAAAGTTTCTCTGACCTTCTCCTGCCCTGCAGTTCCTCAGCCCTCCTACCCCAAGGCAAGCCATGGGAACTGGAATTTTTTTTTTTCCGAGGCAAGTCGTGGAAACTGTAACTTCTGTTCCCAAAATTCAGCCATAAAATATAAAGATATTAATCGCAACTTTCTCTACATTTCTGTGTAACAGATGCCAGAGCTGGATGTGGTATTGTATACCTGTAATCCCAGCACTCTGGGAGGCTACGGCTGGAGGATTGCAAGTTTGAACCCAGCCTAGGCAATTCAATGACTTAGTGAGATCCTGTCTCAAAATAAAACATAAAAATGGGTTGGGGATGTAGCTCAATGTGAAAGCCCTAGGTTCTACCCCTAGTACAATGAAAAATAAATAAAAGACCCTAGTGCTAGAGAGATCCTGCCCCACACCCAGGAGGAAGAAATGCTGTAACTCCTGGGCCAAAGAATCCAGAGACGGCCTCTTGGGTCCCTCAGTCCATTTCTATTCCTGTTGACCCTTTCATCCAATCCTTTCTGATGGACAGAAAAAGTGATGGCCCCTACAGTAGTAACCAGTATTCCTCTCACTCTTAAAGAGAAATCATACAAATTTTTTTTCAGTGCCAGGGATTGAACTCAGGACCTTGTGCTTGCGAGGCAGTTGCAGCGCCACTGAGCTAAATCCCCGGCCCTATACAAACTTTTTAAAAATCTAAGAAGTCTTATCATTGTTGGTGGTGGTTTTGATTTTTGCCTTTTTCTTTTTCTTTTTCTGTGCAAGGGATCAAACCCAAGACTTTGAGCATGCTAAATAGTTACTTTACTGCTGAGCTATATACTTTCCCCTCTAAAGAGCTTTTCTTAAAAAAAAAGCCAAAACTTGTAATATTGTCTGAGTAAAACATATCATATTAACTCATATTTTTCTTTATTTTTAATTAACATATAAAGGTACAGATTTATGGAATGTGTTCTGATGCGATGATATGGGTATGCACTGTGTAGTAGTCAAATCAGAGTGTTTAGCATATCTATTACTTCGTGAACTTGTGTGTCTTTGTAGTGAGAACATTCAAACATTCTTCTAGCTATTTCCTATTGAAAATGTTCAATACACAGTCACCATGCATGCATTCTTCCTCTCTAACTGTAATTTGTACCCACTGACCAATCTCTCCCTGTCCCCTCTCCCAGTGACCCTCTCCAGGCCATGGTAACCACTATTTTACTCTCCATTTCTATGAGATCAACTTCATTAGATTCCACACACAAATGAGATCAGGTGGCATTTTTCTGTACCTGGCTTATTTCACTTAACATAATGTTCTCCAGGGTCATTCGTGAAAGCACTTCATTTTTTTATAGCTGAATATTGTTCCATCGTGTATATGCACCATATTTTCTTTATTCATTCACTCATTGATGGGCACTTAGGTTGATCCCATCTCTTGGCTATTGTCAATAGTGCTACGATAAACATGGGAGTATAAACCTCTCTGCAGGGTTCTGATTTCAATTCCTTCAGAATTATTTAACTTGTAATTTTTTAAAATATATTTCCTAACATTGTCCAAAGGAAAGGCCTAAAAGGCATGAACCCCCCCCCCAGTAGCATCCAGTACATCCAGCAGTCAGATTTGGCTCGGCAAATACCATTCTACTCTAAACAGAATCAGAGCTTTCAGAGAAATGGCTGATTCCAGGAGAGCACAAAGTAAGCCCGGAGAACATGTTCCAGAAAGCAAGGAAGCATTCAAAGATTTCACTGAATCATGTCCAATAAACATCCAGGGAGGTGGGGGCTGTCCAATGACCAAATGTGGGGTACTTTGAATGTCAAAAGGAACAATAGTTATAATCATGATACACTGAATAATCATAAGCCACAATTCTGTAAGGATAATGCCAAGAATCTATTTCTTTAATTCCCAATGTAATACTTGATTCAGGCCAGAGCCTGATTTAACACAAATATTAAAACCATTGTGCAAAATGTTGACACGAATGGAATATTTACAAGATGTCAAAATAAAATCTCACTTAATTTCAACTGAGCCATCATGGCCTTCCCCAAGTGAGCAGTGGCAGCCAAAGGACCTCATGCTGTTGGCTTCCTAGGAAGCACTTGTGCCGAAAATGCTCAATCTAATCTATATACTAGATGTGACATTTAAAATATGCTAAAAGTTTAAATTAAAAATGTATTACAGTAGAAGACACATCACCACTAATCTCCCTTAAAATCCTCCCCCTGGCTTCTAACACACTTCTCCCGTTGTTCCTGCCTCTTTCCAAAGCAGCTCCGGAGTGCTCTTTTGTGTCTTTAGCAGTGCTGTCGTGGCTGCCTTGACGTCCCAAATCTGTTCCAATGTTTATCTCTCACGGTCATTTTTACTTTGGGGAAAATCCAGAAGCCACACAGTGCCTGATCTAGTGAGTAATTTAGTCTTTATGAGCCTGCCTTGCTGTTGAATGGCACTCAGCAGCAACATGCATGTAGTTTTTTTAAATCACATTTTATAAAAATATTCATGAAAAAGGACTTCCAGGACTGTTTTAGAAAGTGGTCAGAACAGTGGGATAAAGGTGTTCAAGGTGAAGGGGAGTATTTTGAAGAAGATTAATGGCAATGTGTCTTTTACTGTAATATAATTTTTAATATAAGTATTTTATATATTTCAATCACACTTTGTATCATGATGTATAAAACTTGGATGTAATCAAACCTTAACAATAATCCAGGTTATGGAAAATTTAGAAAAGAGAGGAAAAGTGAAACAATATCACAAGAAAACAGACTGCCCCGTACTGTAGGACATTTCACCAAGAAATGTCAGAGAACTTCAAAAAGTTTAAAAACTTTCAGGTATTTGTTCTGAATTAGAAGAAATTAGAGAGACATAGGAGGCAAATTCCAGGCACTAGCCTTGACTAGCTCCTGACTGAAAAAGTAACTATAAAAGATATTCTGAGGACAAGCAAGATAATTGAATACTTTCTGGATATTAAGTAAAATAATCAAATTATGAATATCTTAGGAGTAAGATATCATTGCAGTTACAGACTGTCCTTGTTCTTAAGAGATGTATTTGGAAGTATTAAGAATATCATATCTACAATTTGCTTTTAAATGTTTCAGGGAAAGATATATATTTTAATATAAAATGAATAAGAAAAAATATGGCCTCTTTTGAGTCTGTGTGGTGAGGCACATTATATATCATCAAGATGTTGATTATCTTGTCCTTTCTGCCTTTCTTATGTTAGGAAGTTGTCACAACACAAAATTGAAAAATGAAAAGTTTTCTGTGTTGATGGGGTGGGAGAGGGTGCTGGTATTCAAGGGCTGGATGTGGCATGTTTGAAATTTTTCCTACAGTTCTATTTTCAGATAGATAGATAGATAGATAGATAGATAGATAGATAGATAGATAGATAGATAGGGATATGTTTCATAATCACTGCAGAAAATTTTAAAATGCAGATGAACCCAAAGTTGTAAATAGATATCACACATCACAGCTACAAGGATAAAATTAATGCTGTAAATATTTTACTATATTTCCATCTGGTCTTTTAAATTTTGATTTCACTCAGTCCCCCTCCAGTCTCAAGGCTTCTTGGAGTTTGGGCTGCGGTCAGTCAGGTTTTGCTCTTCCTGTAAAATCCCGGGCCAAGGGAGCTGACTCAAGTCAAGTTCAGATAAATCACTCTGCTGCTCCAGCCAGGGCCACCTTTTGTGCTCCAGAAGACCCTGGAAATGCAGCAAGCGGTCACTGAGCTGGCCATGAGCTGGGACTGAGGAAGGACTGACTCGGGGAGCGATGGGGCGCTCCCCGCGGTGACCACCTCTGTAAGGCTTTCACTCACACATGCAGACACCTGTGTAGACCATCTCTACACACTCATGCAAACACACTGTGCGCAAGCATGCACGAACACATTTCTGCACCCACATGGAAACACACCTCTACACACACACAGACATGCCTCTACATGCCTGTGCGTGCGCACACAAAACACCACACGTCCAAACACAACCCTGCATACTGATGCAAAACTGCAAACAAACCCCTCTGCACATGTGAAAACACCCCTGCACATAATCATGCAAATATGCCTTTATATGCATGTGCAAATATACCTCTAGACACATGAAAACATACCTGTATAGACTTGCAAACGTACACCAGCACACACAAACATGCAAACACACCCCAACACCCAGCCTCCACACACAAACACAATGGACACAGAAAAACACACTTACCATGCATTTTTACCCCTCACCTCCAGAAACTAATTGGGTGAGACAATTGGTGTCTTGCCTTTTTTCTTTTTTTCTCTTGAGGACAAAAAGTAAGTATTTCTCCCTTCTCCTCCTCTCTTGGGAAGGACAGTTAGGGGAGGAGAGCAGGTAACAGGTTTTTTTAATTCCCTGGACTTGCAATGAAATGCAATCCTGTGAGGTCTGGGTCAGGGGCGGAGGGGCTGATTCTTTGAGGCCAAGAAGAAATCAGCCCAGTCACAGCTGGTGGCCCCCAGGACCCTTGACCAAGGGTTCCCCACAGCCTCCCTGTCACAGGTGGGGCTCCCACAGACTTTCCCACCGGCCTCCCAGGGAAGATAGCCATGCAGACATCTGCCACCCTCCCAGCACCTTGGAGCCAGGTTTATTTTAATTTTGCAAAGCCAAGCCAAGTGACTGTTTACTTTTTGTGCCAGCATGTTGGGTGGTAACTCGTACCTGTTGTACCAGCAACAGCTCCAGGCATTTGGAAGCAGCAGAAAGTTGGAGTGAGCCTGAAGTCTAGTTTTGAGCCTAATTCGTGGAAGAGCTCTAGGAAGTAACTCAATGGCAAACACCCCACACCTAGAGGCAAGGGGACTGGCCCCGCTTACCCTATGTCCATCTCACACTGTCTGGGCTCCAAGGGAAGGGACAGAGTGCATTTCTGGGCATGGTGATTCAGCACAGGGAGACAAGACAGTTGAAGGCAGCTGGGAGTGGCACACCTGCTGTGCAAGGGATGTAGGCGGCACCAGATCATCCTCCACCTCCACCTGTGCCAGCAACAGCTTCAAGCCTCGGTTCTTGCCTTTGAGAGAGACTGGGAACCCCCTGGAGCACCTCTTCAAATACACACTGCTATGCCCATCTCTGAGATACTGATGGTGCAGGCCCAGGGCAGGGCTTGAGAATGAGCATTTTTAACCAGGTCCCACGTGATGCCGCTGGTACTGGTCTGGAGCCCACGTTTGCAGGACGCTGTGCTAAGCCCTTGGGATAGGCATTTCCCAGGGATCGCAGGCTGAATTGGGAGCACAGCCCAGATTTCCTGCGAAAGCCCTGTGCTCAGCCCCCTGCTGCACACTGATTTGGGGTGGGATGGTTTGAAGATCCCCGAGGAGGAAGGAGTGGCCAGGAGTGGAGAAGGCTCAGTTGCCATACACTGGCCAGGAGCAGAAGGGGGCTGCTGAAGGAAGAAGGAAAAGCCCTGGCTCCTGCCCTGGAGCAGCAAGCCCTCGGATGTCCCTGCCCTCCACACCCCCACTCACTGACACAGAGGGCTCAGGAGAAGCCCCCCGGCCGAGAGCCGACACGGACGTGTTCACTGACCCCGGTCATTTGAAGCAGACCCCAATTTGAAGCTAAGCCTCCCACTGACACTCAGGGTGGTGTCCCAGGAAGACTCTCACAAGCAGGGTGAGGCTTCCCACACCAACAGCAAGCTGGTGGAACCAAGTTTCAGGAACTCTCTTCCCAGCCAGGGCTCTGCCCTATGCAAGAGAATAAATACTAAAGAACCTGGTTAAAGCAGAAAGGGAACACGCTGAAAGGTTCATATGACTCAAAAGGATCAGCTGAAAGGATCAGCTGGCTCCAGGAATGCCGTAGTCAGGGCGCAAGCTATGCCTCTCTGTCTCTCAGGCAGCCTCCTTCCAGTGTGGCGCCTGGCCCAGATTTAGAAGGGTGGCAGCCACTGTGAGTCTCACCTCTTCTCAGCAGCTCCAGCAAGGAAGAGCCTTTTCCTGGTTAGTCAAGTCCCTGACTAGCTTTGGTAAAGCCCTGTTGGCTACTTGGCTTAGGCAGAGGTCCTAGGCAGGGGGTTGAGGGGAGGGAGAAGAGGTTTTCCAAGGGAGAATTGGCTCCTAGGAGAAAGGACAGGAGAACTGGAACCCCAAACCAGCAGAAGTCCCCTTTAGAGAAAGCTGCCTGTCCTCCGCTCACAGCTTGCCTGGTTGTTTGATTATCTAGTTGGGTTGCTTGTTATTTGGTTATCTAGTTTCCTAGCTGCCTAATTACCTACTTGTCTGGTTACCTAGTCTCCTGGTCAAAGGTGACTCACCTGGGGTGGGACACTGTTTGACAGACAGTTTTGTCTCCGTGTGGCCCTGAAGTCAAAGGAGAGAAAGGTATGCAGTGTAATACCAAAAAAATGCTGTTAAGACCTGATTTTAAAATTTTTATTACAGTAAAAGACACGTTGCCAATAATTCCCCTCAGAATTCTTCCACTTGCTTTGGACACACTTATCCCATGTTCCTGCCACTCTCCAGGGCACCTCTGGAAGCCCTCTTTGGTGAGTGCCTTTAGTTGCACTGTTGTGGCTACCTCAGTGTCCTGAACTGCAAAATATTTACCTTTCATGGTCATTTGACTTTGGGGAAGAGCCAGAAGTCATATGGTACCACATCTGGTAGAGAAGACGAATGAGAACACATCATATTTCTACTGATTTTGCGAGCCTACCTTCCCATTGGCTATCACCTGGCAGCAGTATTCATCATAATTTTTGCCACACCTCATAAGGACACATCGGGAAATCTCTTGGGAAGGAAGATCAGTGACTGCTGAACTCTGTGATCACCCCAAGCCTGAAGGCTGATGAGAGGGAGCTGTTACCAAGGAGAATTAGAACCCAGAGGCAGAGGCCACCCCAGCAGGGACCTTGGGGAGGCATCGGGGGTTACATACTCTGCCTCTCTCACTCCCTCACTTGAGTTTCCAGCTGCTGCTGTCTCCATTGATCAAACCAGGCCAGGGACAGAATGCCAGGAACCACACAGAGGAAAGGGCCCCAAGGAGCCTGGCAAACACAGGAGGGGAGGCTAATTAGGAAGCTGCCCGGGTCACCAGACCTGAAGCAGAAAAGCACCCTCGAGCTTCCCTGAGCAGCTGCAGGACTCCTCACTGGTGCA
>NW_022900919.1:41753110-41762617 GCF_012274545.1 Fukomys damarensis
AAAAAAAAAAAAAAGGAGGTTAGACCCGAGGCTGCAGTCAGAACCAGCTTTGTCAGTGATGTTCCCTGTTGCTGTCCTGAAATAATCATTTTTGAACCAGAAGCCTTGCACTGTCATCTCACACACTGTTCTGCAAATGAGACAGCAGGACTTAACTGTGATTTACTAACTTTCGTTTTGAGCAACTGGAAGAAGGCAATGCTTGCCCGTGTGGTTTTGGGACAATCAGATAGCTTGACTGTCTGTGGAGGGAGGTGTTTTGGAGCCCTGACATCAAACTGCATAGATGAGTGCCTATCACACCCAAGGGCCGATCAGCCCATAAAGCTCAAGGGCAAAGCAACCCCCACGTGGCAACCACAAGAAAGAGAAGGGTCTGGATGACAGGTGGCTTTGGATAAAGTCTGTGCCCTTTGCTCACCCTCCCAGGAAAGTGCAAGACCCTCTGGTCATGCCATGTGCCTGCTGAGGGGCTATGTCACCTCTAGGTGCCCAGCCTGAGACGGTCCAGGCCCTACCAGGTGCCAGGGTCATCATCTGGCAGCCCTGGGACTGTCTTCTTACACCCTATGGCATGGACTCAAGCGTTGTAGGTGTCTGGGAGCCAGCCTGGGGGGGTCCAAGGGTCAGGAGAGACAGAGCCAGTAGCCATGTGAGCCAGGCCTCTCGGGGTGTCCAGGTGACTGCTGCCTCCCATTCCTGAAATGACCACTCCTTACTCCTGAGAAGGCCACTCTCTGTGGATGGAGGTGTCACGTGCACGGTACGGCCGGGCCACGATGAAACTCTGAAGATCTGTTCCCTGTGGGGCCCTGGCAAGGCCTCCCCAGCACCACCATGAGGCAGGTCCTATCATTACCCATTTTTGCAGTTTTATGGCCACCAGGAGCCAGACACACCCTGGGTGGAAAGCAATGCCTGTCCCCACAGTTGGCGATTGTGAGTTTGGAGGATGGATGGGCTCCTACCGCTGGCACACAGGTGGCCCTGCCCTCCTTGCCTGTGTGTGGTGCCTGGCAGCACACAGAGAAGGCACGCTGAGCACCTACTGTTTGCAAATCCCTGGTCTAAAATCTCTTCATAAACAAGGTCTCTAACACAACAGCCCCAAGACAGAAGTCTTAGTAATTGCTCCCACGCCATGGGAGGGGAAACTGAGGCTCAAAATGGTGTGTCTTGCCCAGGTCACACCCAGATGGTAAAGGGCAGAGCTGAAATTCAAACCCAAATCGACCTGATGGAGTGGGGGGCGGGGAGAGGGGAGTCACCGGGCAGCTGCCCGTGCCCTGCTCAGCAGATAACGGGGCTTTTGTACCATAGGGAGCCGCTGAAGATTCCTGGACCAGTGACACAAAGCGGGTTCAGGGTCCCAGAGGTCTCTCAGGCTGTGTGGGAAGAGAGGAAGGGGACTTGGAAGGGTCGAGGGAACCTTTTGCCCCCGAGTTCGTTCATCAGCCTGTGGTGCCTCGCAGTCCTGTGCTGCCCCCAAGCGGTACTTTGAGGAATTGATTCCTTCGCTAAGGACTAGCCTGGAGACACAGAGGTTCTCAGGCTTGAGATGCAAAGAATCGCTTGAGGGCTCTTTACCCCCAGAGATTCCAACTCCGTAGGTCTGGGGCAGCCGCAGAACTTCCTTTTCTAACAAGTTCCCAGGTGACCACACTTTGAAAATGACAGACTTAGATACTTTGAAGGGGCCACCCAGTGGGGTACCTGGAAGGGGGACAAGGATCCAGAGGATCCTGGCCTTTGAGAGCCTTCACCTGGGGGACACTGGAAGTATGATGGACGGCCGCTGAGGCCGTGGTTCTGTGGCCCTTAGGACTCAAAGAAGCCAACTTCAAGGGGACACGGCAGCTTCGGACATCTATAAAAGCAGCTACCGCTTTTGGGGTCACTTCTGATAAGAGAAAACATTTTCCATCGCTAATCTAAGCACTCTGCATGCCATGATTCAATTGATTCTCCTCAGTAGTTTGCAAAGGAACAAATCTAGTGTTGTCCTCCTCTTAGCGGCTGAGCTGCTCCCCCGCCTTCATATGTTGAAGTCCTCACCCCAGTAAATCAGAATAAGACCAGGGAGGTAGTCTTTAAGAAGGTAAGTAATAGGCCGGGCATGGTGGCACACATCTGTAATCCCAGCAATCAGGAGGCTGAGGCAGTAGGATCGCTGTGAGTTCAAGACCAGCCTGGGATACATAGTGAGTTCCAAGGCAGTCTCAACTACATAGTGAGACCCTGTCTCAAAAAAACAAAAAATAAAAAAAAAGTTAGTAATGAGAATATGAGGATTAGTTTAGAGTGAGCCTGCATGCAACAGGGCTGCTGTCCTTGCAAAGGGAAATTTGACCAGTCTGCATGCTTGTAATCCCAGCTACCTCAGGAGGCTGAAGCAGGAGGATCACAAATTCCCACCAAGACCCTCCTGAACCCCTGCGAAGTTCCAGCATCGACAGTTATGAGGCACTTATTTCAATTCTCAGAATCCACAAAGCTTGGTGTTTTTAAAAAAGCTTTAAGAGAAAATGTGCATACTATACCATTCCCTGATTAACATGCACAAGTCGATGATGATTTAGTATTTTCCATCTTGTAACCACCCCACAATCAATTTTAGAACATGCCATTTCTGCAAAAGGGAACTCCATAGCCTTAGCCGTTCTCTCTCTCTCTCTCTGCCTCCTCTCTTTCTATCCATCCTTCTCTGTCCCAGAGACAAATAGAACCTCCTCCTCCTGCTGCTCCTCTTCTTCTCCCTCTCCCTCTTCCTCTTCTTCTCCTTCCCCCCCCCACTTCCTTCTTTTTTGAGTCCAGGTACTTTTTGTTAACTTGTTCAAACTGGCCTCAAACTTGTAATCCTCCCGCCTCAGCCTCCTGATGAGTTAGGATTACAATCACGCATAGCCAGGCGTGATTCAGAATTGTCCTTGTTCCTTCCTCTTGGTCTGTTATGAATGCTCATGTCTTTGTATGGACTCACACTTTCATTCTCTGGAGTACATGCCCAGGAGTGGAATCGCGGAGTCATTTCTGTGGAAATGCTGTTTGAGGAGCCGCCAGACTGTTCCAAATGGCTACGATATTTTGTTCTCCCACCAGCGTCATGTGAGGGTCCCAATTCCCACACATCCTCACCAGCACGTGCTGCTTCCATCTTCTTCACGACAGCCATCCTAGGGGTATTAAGCATTTCTCGTTGTGATTTTGATTTCCATTTCTGTTTGGCTAAAGATGCTGGGCATGTGCTCATTGCTTATTGGCTACTAGGACATCTTCTTTGGTGAAATGTCTTTTCAAATCCTCTGTCCATTATTTAAATATAATCATGGTAAAAATTTAGATAACGTAAAATTTATCATACCATATTTTTTGGACAGGGTCTCACCTTGAGTGCACTTATGTAGCCCAAGCTGGCCTCAGACTCGTGGTGATCCTCCTGCCTCCCCCTTTTGAGTGCTGGAATTACAGGTGTGTGGCACCATGCCTGGCAACTTTAAGCATTTTAAAGGATACAATTCATGGCATTAGGTATAGTCACAATGTTGAACAGGTCTCACCACCATTGCCAGAGCTTCTTTACCACCCTAAGCAGAAGCTGCGCCCGTTAGGGCAATAAATCCCCCTTTCTCTCCCTCTCCTCAGCCCTGGTAACCTTCCATCTACTTTCTGAGTCTAGGAACAATCTATTTCATATAAACAAATTAGACAGTACTGACCCATTGTGCCTGACCTATTTCATTTAATCTACTGGGTTCACCTGTGTCATGTCCTGGGTCAGAAACTCATTCCTTTTCGGGACTGAGTGATATTCCCCACGGGTGTGCCACAGTTGTTTGTGGATGCTTGAGTCAATTCTACTTCTGGGCTATTGTGAATAATGCATGAACATTGCTGTACTCACCTCTGTTGAAGTCTTCATTTTAATTTTTCTGGATATATATATATAACTATGTATATGTGTATGTATAGGGATGGGCTTAAGAGTCACATGGTAATTCTAAATGAAAAACTATTTTCCATCTTGGCGGTATCACTCTATGATCTCACCTACAGGGGGCATTCTGATTTCTCCATGCCCTCACAAACACTTTGTACAAAGTACTCACAAGTACTTTTTACCATTTTTACCATTTTTTTACCATTCTGTGAGTTGTCTTCTTCCTCTATGGGTAATATCCACGTTTTTGTTTTTGTTTTTGTTTTTGCTTGTTTTGGTAACAGGAATCAAACTTGGGACCTTGTGCTTGTAAGGCAGGTGGCGGAACCACTGAGCTAAATCCCCGACCCAATATCCACTTTTTGATTGGGTTATTAGCTTTCTATTACTGAACTGTAAAAGTTCTTCTTCTATCGAAGATAGAAGATGCCAGTCCCTTATCAGAAATTAGTTGCAAAATGTTCCTGTCATTCTGTGGGCTGCGTTTTCACTTTTTTCTGGACACACACTTTTAATTTTGACAGTGAGTGCTGAGCTTTTGAGCCCGTCATCCGGCAGAGCCCGCCTTGCCCTCCTGGCTCCTTCCTGAGCTTCACAGTGTCACAACGGCTCACTTAGACAAGTTCGCCCAATCAGATGAAACTCAGCGCACTCAGTCTTCAGCAAACATCAGGAACCAAATGCAACTGTTCGCTGACAGCTTTCCCAGCCCCACCCTTCCCTTGTCCTCTCTTCAGGCACCTTTGGTGGGGGGAGCCCAGGAGCTCTCTTCTCTGCGCTGGCAGAAAGTTCAACCCATGCAAGCCCCAGCCCGTGGGGGGAACCCTCACCCAGTCTGCTTTCCAAGCACAACAAAGGCCATGCCCCTCCCTGCTCTCTCAAGCAATTTTTCAGCCCTGCGTAGGAGTCTACCCTGCTCTCTCTAGAATATCACATTTGAGGAACAAGCCCTCGCTTACTTTCTTAGAGGGTGGGTAGCATTATCAGTCTCAATATCCATCCCAGGGTGGATGGGAGGATCCACCTCGTGTGGTGCATGATCACAACAAAACCCACCTCCTACTAATCTCAACATTCCCCACGTCACCCCAATGCTGGTATCATACCCACAAGTGTGATGGGCATCGGTGATAACCACTGATAGCCCATACACAAAGATATCCCCAGTTACCTCAAAATGTCTCCCGCAACTGTGCTGCTCTGACTTTTTTTAAAAGTCAGAATCTAACCATTGTTTGTGCTTGGTTTCTGTCTCTTTAACCTAACAACCTAGAAGTATCCATGACCCCATGAGGCTACTGGGACCTTAAAATGTACCTTGTCCCAGTTAAGCGGTGCTGTAAGTACAAAATGCACACAGGATTTCAGTGACCTATATCTCCACCCTGCCAAAAACCAAAAGACCATCAATCTCATTAGCAAGTCATTTATGGATCACATATAGAATTGATAATATATTTGGATATATTGAATAGAGTGGGCAGAATAATGTCCCCAAAGATGTCTGGGCCCTAATCCCTGGAACCTGTTAATATATTACCTTACAGGGCAAAAGGAACTTTGCAGATAGGATTTAGGTTAAGCTCTTGAGATGAGTGGATTACTGTGAGTTACAGGTGAGTTCAGTCTAATCACAGAGTCCTTAAAAGTGAAACCTTTTCCACCTGTGTCAGAGAGACGGGACAAGGTACAAGATCCCAACAATGAATGTAATTGTACTGTATCCCTAAAATAAACTCAATTAAAGCTGAAAAAAAATGAATTGATAGAAAAGGGCTAAAGGTGTAGGGAAAGTGGGAAGGGTAGGGGAAAGGTAACAATGGAAAATATATGAGAAAATGAAAAAATGGAAATAAAATGTTTTAAATGGGGAGGGGAGGAGGGGGTGAAGGGAGGGCAGGGACAAGGGAAAAAAATGAGAATCAAAACCTGTCATGTAAAGGTACAAGATCCCAGTAATGAATGTAACTGTACTGTATACCTAAAATGTACCAATAAACTCAATAAAAGAAAAAAAAAGAAAGAAATTGATGGGCTGGGGATTTAGCTCAGTGGTGTTGCTGCCTGCCTCACAAGCACAAGGACCAGAATTCAATCCAAGGTACCAAAAATAAAACAAAACACCAAAAAACCAAACCAAAACAAAACAAAAGAAATAAATTGGTTGGATTAGACCTGAAGACTCTTCATATCCAAATATTTGCACTTCATATTATTTTCCTGTCAGTCAAGCTAGATTCTGAGGTCTGTAACTTTATACCATTCCATTGGGGTTCTGTTGGACTTAAGGAGGACAGGAGTAATTCTTGAGTTTGATCCTCAATAGGAGCTGCATTGAAGGTGCTAACCTTCTCTGAACTATGTGTACCCTTTGCTTTTTTTTTTTTTTTTTTTTTTTTTTTTTGAGACAGGGTCTCACAATGCAGTTCAGACTGGGCTTGAACTCATTAGGTAGCCCAGGGGGGGCCTCAAACTTCTGGTGATCTTCCTGCCTCAGCCAAGTGCTGAATCCCCCAAGTGCAACATATTTATGTCAATAAAAAATGGTTTAAATATCATTTGGACTCTTTTTAAAAAAATTTTTTTGTACCAGGGATCAAACTTGGGACCTTGTGCTTGTGAGACAGGGAGCCGAATCACTGAGCTAAATCCCCGGCCCTTGTTTAGACTTTTATTAGAACATAATATATGTTGTAGATGCTTTCCAAATTTTGATAAACAAAAAGAAAATGAAAATATAATCGTATTCCAATCCCACACATGCTGGGATTATAGGAATGTGCCACGACATCTGGTGGACCCTTTGCTCTTGGGCACAACTCATTTCCTGCAGTATCTCTGCAGCCCCAGGCTGGTTGCTTGCTGGGGTCTTTTTTTTTTTTCCACTTCTTTGGAATTGCCCCAACCCTTTCCCACTTCTTTACTCTCTCCTTCCTCACCCTAATATTTCCTTGCCACAAGGGTTTCTTGACAATGATCAAAAGTTTAGTTCGTTTCTAAGGAGCTACTGTTCAGATTCTAGGTTACTAACATCTCCCATTCAGTTCTATTTTTACCAGAATTAACTTTCCCCCTCTTTTTTCAATGATATATAAGAGACATCTTTAGGGAGAAATGTTACTTGAGTTTCAAGAGTGTTAGATTCAAATCATCATTCTTTATCATGAGAAAGTCTTGAGGCTTGAGAAAGACTCAATACCATTCTACTTCTTGTTTCTACATCTGGGAAAAAAATGAAAGATGGTATTTCCGTGCTCTGGTCTTTTCCCAACACAGCCACCTACATGACTTCAAGGAAACCACTTAAGTGGTACTACTAAAAATGATAAATGAGAACTTGGCAACTAAAGCTTAATAAACACAAAGCTTTCTGAGAATTATCCCATTGAAACTATGTAATTTTCTTGTTATATATAAGTATCAGATGGATAGCGTCTACTTCTGAAAAAGAAGTCTTTCCTTAATTCAGTATAAACACAAAGATGGAGTTCACAACAATCTTTACTTCAAGATCAATTTGGCCACGTAGGGGAAAGGTATTAAGGGAGAAGAAAAAAATATGACAAAATGAAAAAAATGGAAATAAAGTGTTTGTAAATGGGGAGGGGAGCGGAGGTGAAGGGAGGACATGGACAAGGGGAAAATAATGAGAATCAACACCTGTCATGTAAAGGTACAAGATCCCAATAATGAATGTAATTGTACTGTATACCTAAAATGTACCAATAAACTCAATAAAAGAAAAAAAAAGAAAGAAGTTTAAATTTTTTTCACTGATGTCCCATGAAAATGTAGCTTCTTTGTCTACTGCAGTGATTGTATCTTCTTCAGTTGCCACAGGGAGTATGGAAAGGGATGGGGAAAAATAAACAATGTAATTTGCTAATTAAAAGTAGTTTCCTACATTTTAAAGACTTTATCTTAAAATAATCTTTCTAAGCAAATATTCAATTAATTTGAAGTTGAACCCTGTTCCTGAGAAGTTTACTTCTTTTCTTACTTTCTCAATATGACTTCTATGCCTAAGGTGAAAGCTTGTCTCACATTCCTCTTGCTGGTCTCTGCAGCTAAGCAATAATGTTCATCTTCACGTCAATGGTTTCTGGTGAGATGCAGTAAATGAATGTGGATCCAGCCAGTGGAATCACTGTTGAAATCTGGGATAGAGGAGGATTATTTGCTGTCTTGGTTTTGTCAAAGCTTAGTGGCATTATCTTTTTTTGAAATTATTCTACTTCTGGTTTTCTGATGCTGTGATTTCTCCAAATGTAAGTGTACACACACACACTCATGCTCACATTCTTACACACATGCACACACACCTACCTAAACTTGATTCCAGTGGTTTTCTGCATCTCCCGTGAGGTACACATCCTTGGGAACACATCCTTGCTTTTGGAAACCAGGAGTGAGTCTCAGGTGGATGTACTGACACCTCCTTCACTGCTGCTTTTGTATGATTGTGGTTTGGGTCTGAATGCCTCTGAAATGCTCAGTCCTCAAGGTAACCATAGCATAACTGGAGCCTTTGGAAGATGATAGGATTATAAGAGGTACAACTTTTTCAATGGATTTATTCCCTGATGGATTCTTAATTTAATGGGTTATTGGGAAGCAGTAGGAACTAGGAAGTTGTGCTTGTTTGAAGAAAGTTGGCCCTTGGGGTGTTCTCCTAAATCCATATTTTTTCTCTGGTTCCTTCATTTCTCTCTTTCTGCTTCCCAGCCTCTGCCAGGTGAGCATCTTTGCTCTGTTCTCTGTTCCCCACCATTACGATCTGCCTTGCTATGGGCCTATGTCAATAAAGCTAAGTGATTGTGGACCAAAACCCCGAAAAGAGCCAAAATACATCTTTCTTTCCTTATTTATTTCAGGTACTTTGTCAAACAACTAATGCTCTATTAGTTAATAATAGCTAGTAATAGCTAATACTCTATAGCTCTCCAATCCCTTTGGTGTTTCTGGGTCTCCCTGAACCATGATCTCTTTCCAGGGCTCCAGATAAGGATCTGGAAAACATTTGTACTTTGGGCTCTCCACATCCTTCACTCCTGGGAACTGAGTCCTATAGAAAGCTGATCAGGACATATGGACTTAGTTATCTGCTTCTCCTAGTTCTTTCTTTCTTTCTTTCTCTCCAAACCAGTGCCAGAGCAAGAGTATTTTCTGCCTTTACTGATTTCCCCTTTGTCAATCATCAAGAACCTTTAAGAGATTTCAATGATAATAAGCATATGCCTGCTGCAGCAAATGTGCCACAGATTCACTACCCCTGCCCTATTTCATATACTCGTAGTTATCCAGGTCTCAGTGTTCAAATGCACAGGTTGTGGGTTTTCATATAAGTGTCCCTGGACCTCGGAAATTTGGGATTAATAACAACAAAAATGTGCTGATGAACAATTCTCCAAGTGTTATCTGTGTTCTGGCTCCTTTTCTCCATCTAGTGTCCATCTTGTGCAGGGGATTGGGCATCTCTTCTCTGTTCTACTTGGCTCATCACACCTGTTGTCAGCAAATAGACTGGGCCTTTATTTTCAACTGTGCTTGGCTGTCCCTCTCCTGGTCCA
>NW_022900919.1:41763178-41768429 GCF_012274545.1 Fukomys damarensis
GGAGATATATGACCCCAAGGAGATGGACCATGAGACACAAAGGACTTGAGGGAGGAACTGTGTGTGGTTAGAAGAGGGGAAGAGTTATGGGAAGATTGAGGATGGGCACAGAGGTTTGCCTATTCAAGGGAGCTGCAATGGGTCCAGTTAAATATCCTCCAAGGAAGCAATGAAGGTACAAAGAGCCAGCCTTGGGAATTTTCTTTTAGGTTGTCTTTCAACAAAGACATCTTGTTTTCCTCAGCCCAAGAGGAGTTAGAAGCTGTCTCATGAGGGTCTGGCATGGAGGGAGAAGAGGAAGAGGACCTACAGAAGAGAGAAATGCTAACTTTTCAATTTAAACATCTGGTGTTGGAATGAGAAGAAACTTTATCCTATGTGAGGTTGGACTTTTGATTTTACCCATGACTGGATATTTTGGAGACTGAAATGGGAATGCTTCAGGGACTGAAAGTGACTGGAAACTTTATTTTTTCAGGAACAACCAAGACTTCATGCTATATACTATAGAATTAGTCCAAAGGTAGAAGAGCTCTCTCACAGTGCAGACCAGAGAGTATACAGGTGGAAAGCAATGCAGTTATTTTCTGTTAACAATCTGTGAACTCAGCTTGTACATTAGTTGGTTGCCCTTGGTTGACAAAACAGGATAGAGTTGAGATCTGGTGGTCTGCAGACTAGGGTCAGCATGAACTCTGAATTTGGAATTGTCTGATCATCAGCTGTCTCCATAAGTAATGCAAATGAAAAATGCTGGCTTTTCTCAGAATTGGTGATTGCTTGGCTAGCTTTGAGGAGGCCTCTTGCTGGCTGGGTTTTGAGGGGCTCTTTCATCTGCACTTGATCTCTTGACTCTCTTGGCCCAAAGCTGGGCTGTCTCAGGCATACCACACACAACAGCCCTGTGCTTTATAAACTCCTCAACTCCCAGGGCCATTTTATGCCTTGGTAGCTAGTTCAGTATCTGTTTCTGGAAAATAGGAGATTCAGGAAAGTTAAATATTTTTATGTTAAAATTACTTTGGAAACTTTAGAAGAAAAGCACTAGCAGTGCTACAAACAAATTGTTGTTATTTCCTCACACATTTGCTTTTATCTTGTTTTGCCTTGTAAGCTCAATATTTTCATATTTTTCTCTTGCAAAAATACAAGCTGTTCCAACAGTTCTCTGCATCAATCCCAAAGTGTTGTATGCCAAACTTGCTGGGGTGTGATTGGTATTTTGGAAGTAACATTTTAGAAACTCCATTGGTTGAAGGTGTCCCTCAGTTTTTGCATTATGTGCTGAAAGCTTCAGAGCTCCTGCCAGCACCAACTGTGTCCTGGAAGCAAACTGTGGCTGGAAAAGGGCTGCAGAGGCTGGAAATGGAGAGAGTAGTGAAGGACTTACAGGGTTGGGTCCCGAGGAGAAGCAGGGCTCCAGTTCATTGTAGACAGCTAAGTTATTTAGATATATTGTAGGCAATTAGACAGGGCTCGGCCCTCCTGGGAGTCAGTTTAGAAGTCAGTTATGGCTGAGGCACATTCACTGTAGGCTAGGCTTAAAGAAAAAGAGACTGATATTCTAAATAGATATCAGCCACTTAGGGTAGGGGACCAAGACCTTAACCTGTCCCTTCCAGTAAAGGTCCATGATCCATCCTTCCTGCAAAATTCCTTGTTTGGTCCATATATCTTTGCTATGTGGCTTGCTCCCCATTTGATCTCCATTTAACCAGTATTACCTGTGACTATACTTGTAATCTTATTGGTTAACCATGGTTTTGTCCCACCTCGTATCCACCTTGTGATTTCCCTTTGGATCAATATTACCTAAGTAAAGACACTTTTAATCTTATTAGTTTACTACAGTTTTTCCCACCTTGAATATGCCTCACTTCTATAGCTTTGCTCAATAAAACATCCTTGAGAAGTGGGCTCAGCAGGCAGCCCACTTTCTGGGTCCCCTTTATGTCTCTCTTAGACAGAAACTATCTTTCTCTCAAAATATTCTTCCTGCTTTTAACCTCAATTGTTCCTAGAATTCATTCTTTAATTTTAGAACTCAGGATGTCAGACATCTAGCAGGTTGGGAGTTATAATATTTCCTTTATATTATTTGGTGGTCCTATATCAACTTGATGATGCTCTCTTCTGGTCAGTTTGTGTGAACATGAGGGAATGGAACACAGAGGGGAAGCCTTCCCCAAGAAAATGAAGTGGGTATTGGGGCTGGGAATGAATATCCCAGACCAAAATTGGGTTCAGAAGCTGTTCATAGAAGCAAGAAATCCCCTTTCTCATTGTGCCTGTGTTTCTGTCACTGTTAAGCATGCTCTCAATATCCTAGTGAAAGGGTGAAAGAGCAAAAGGTACTGCCCTGAGAAACTTTATAGATTTCCTTTCCTTCTACATCTAGTTCCAAGTCTAGAGAAAAAGAATCCAAAGCCCCAGCCTCCTCCATAAACATCAATTCTGATCTTGCCAGGAGGGTGTTCTGCTTGTCATTTCTTCATGAAAAGAAAAAATTTACACGGGTATATTTGGAATTTTTTTCAAAGAAAAACACTGAACTTGAGGTAGGCTACACAAGCCTGGGCTACAGTCAAGAATTGCCTAAATGGAATTGGAGGTCAGACTCCAAATTTTATATTCACTGTATTATTTTTAAAAGCTTTAATAGGAGAAGGACTATGATAACCATCAATGTCACCACCATCAAACATATATTAGAATTCTATTTTGGTTTGAGGTAACATTAATATCAGCAAAATGATTTTGAAGAGTCCTGCTTATGAAAGGTACGTTTATTTAGATTAAAAGGTATCTATTTCAAACATCTTTGAAAAATAGATCTTTGGGTTGTCTAAATATTCTAAAGTTCTCTCTAGGAAAACATGAAAACTTTATAAAACATTAGTAAAGCTTGTACACTACTTTAAAAATCATTTTTATAATATCAGGTTTTTAAAAATGGAAAGACACCTCTTACTCCTGGGTAAGAAGAATCAATATAGTGAAAATATCCATACTTCCAAAACTGCTATATAGATTCAATGCAATACTGATTAAAATCCCAACAGTATATTTCACAGAACTAGAGAAAACAATAAAAAAATTGATTTGGGATCAGAAGAGACCTACAGTAGCAATAGCAATTCTAGGCAAGAGTGACATGGTAGAGGGTATCACAATCCCCAATTTGAAACTATGCTATAAAGGTACTGTGATAAAAACAGCATGGTACTGACAAAGAAACAGACCCAAGGATCAGTGGAACAGATTAGAAGATGTAGAAACAATTTCTGACATACTAAGTCACCTCATCTTTGACAAAAGAGCCAATCATAATCAGTGGAGGAAAGATAGCCTTGTTAATAAATGGTATTGGAAAAACTGGGCTTCAACTTTTCAAAGGTTCAAACTAGATCCTTATCTTTCACCATGTACTAAATTAAAATCCAAGTGGATTAAAGATACAAATATTAAAATAGAAACACTAAACTTTCTGGAAGATTAGTAAGGTAGAACTCTTGAAGATATTAGTATAGGAAAAGGCTTTATGAACAAATCTTCAGTAGCATGGGAAGTAGCACAAAGAATCAACAACTGGGATCTCATCGTATGAAAAAGCTTCTGCACTTCAAAAGAAACCACCAAAACAGCTAAGAGACAACCTACAGTGTGGGAAAATTTTCACCAGCTGTTCATCAGACAAAGGTCTACTATCTAGAATATATAAGGAACTTAAAAAAAATCAGACCCCCAAATATAAAGACCTACTTAAAAAGTGGGCATCTGAAATCAACAGACATTTCTCAAACAAAGAAGTAAAAGTAGTAAAAAATCATATGAAAAATATTCAACATCACTGGTCATTCAAGAGATGCAGATAAAAACAACACTAAGCTTCCACCTTACCCCAGAAAGAATGGCTGCTATCAATAAATAAACCAATAATACATGCTGGTGGGGTTGTGAGGAGAAAGGAACCCTTCTTCATTTTTGGTGGGAGTGCAGACTGGTGCAACCACTGTAGAAATCAATATGGAGATATCTCAAATAACTAGGATTAGAAGTCCCATTTGACCCAGCTATTCCTCTTCTGGGTGTCTTCCCAAAAGAATTAAAAGGATCATACCACAGTGATATATGCTCACCCATATTTATAGCAGCATAGTTTGTTATATCTAAAATTTGGAGACAGCCCAGTTGCCCATCAACTGGAGACTGGATAAAGAAGATGTGTGTATTAAAAAAATAAAAATAAAATGGAGTACTACTTAGCCATAAAGAATGAGAAGCTAGCGACATCTATAACTAAGTGGATGCACATTGAGGTCATACACTTAAGCGAAATTAATAAGTCACACATGTGTAAATACCATATAGTTTCTCTGGTATGAAAAACTAAAAGTGGAAATAAGGATCAAAATGTATAATTGATATTGTGGAGTAGGAAGAAAAGGTCTAAAAGAGTAGACAAAGTGGAGGGGGTAGGGGAAAGGGAAAAGGGGAAAAGAAAAAATATATGAAAAGGAAAAACTATATCTTTGTAAACAGGGAAGGGTGGAGGGGGTGAAGGAAGGGCTGGGGAATGGGGAAAAATAAGAACCAAGGTAAGTCTTGTGAAGATACAAGATCCCAATGACGAATGTGACTTTACTGTATACCTAAAATGTACCAATAAATTTAATAAAGATAAAAAATGATTTATGGTGATTTTTGTGGTAGACACACTCACATTAAAAATAGGTACTATGGTGCTCACTTTGGCAGCACATATACTAGAAATAGGTACTACTTATACATATTTGTCTGTCATTAGAATATTTATTTTACCTACTGTAATCACTTTAAAATATTTATAATACTTTTCTATTTTGGTTTATTGTAGAAGATAAATTTCATGACAATTTTTAATTAGAAAGTCTTCATATTGTATTTATAGAAGAATACAATATGTTATCATGTACTCTGGTAACATAGTTTTCCAAGAATGGATGGGAAAAATCCTTTTTTTTTTTTTAATTTGGCAGTTAATCTTTTCTGAAGTTTTCCTTTCAGCTAATCACACAGCAAAACATTCTGCCAAATGTAAACTATTTTTAGGGTAAATAAGGACACTGGACAAAGATGAAATAGGTCTGTATTTTGTAAATATAACCCCCTAAGATCTCCTTTTTTGGCTTTGTGCCCGAGGTGCAGTTGCATCCTAGTGCAGTGATAGGTAGTAGTGATGACGAGTAGCTGATCTCAGTGTGGGCTGGTG
>NW_022900919.1:41768929-41792217 GCF_012274545.1 Fukomys damarensis
TTCTCCTCCCAACTCCTTCTAAGTCCCTATCCTGAAGGGTAAACTTGCTATATTAAAGAGTTTGTTCACTATAAACATATTTTGGGCTGGTCCTCAAATTTGATTTAATTTAAATAACTACCACATAGAGACTTCTCTTGGTCTCCGCCTAGGCTTGAGTGTTCTTTCCTTTCTCAATCCTCACTCCCCAACTCAGGCATGTTCGTGATGTGACGGCTGGACCACCACAAGTGGCGCCCGAACAGGGACCTGAGTATCAAGGGATCTAGTGAAGGCCCCCGCAGGAAGAAGGAGGCCTCAACGAAAAGGAACATGATGGAGCTCGATGGCTACTGGAAAGGCTGATTCATCATGTGGATACTCCTGCTGATGTCAATTCCTGCAAGATGTGATGCCAATCCTCAAGAACATTGGACTTAAATGCCAGATCCTCTCCTTGCACATCCTGTCTCATGTGATTCACGTGAAGTGCCAGTGCTGGTGAATGATAAAAATATGCTTGCTCATTTATAAAGTAATGTTTCTATGTTATAAAGAAAATGAGACTGCTACATTGAGAAGTTTTTGTTTGACAAAAAGGACATTCCTTGATCCTTCATCTGCTGGTCTCAGCCTTTCTGCTGGACTTTGGTGGACAGATTCATGTTTTCCTCAAACCAACATTTGGAAACTCACTGCTGCATTGGGAGAAATACGCTTATGGCCAGATGTCAAAGTTACTAGCCTTAATTTCAATATTGTTGGCATAGGGGCCTCTAATATAATGTCTTGTGTTAATGCTCCTTATATGTCATTAGTAAAAAAAATATAGAGATTGTAAGTGAAACTGATAATGAATATGATAACAGCTATTTTAAATGTAAATTGGATAATTGTATATTTTCGGAAATGATGACTTCCTTTCATTCTGTGATAGTTTTGAGACAACCTCCCTTTTTAATGATGCCTGTAAAAATTAATGAGTCCTGGTATGAAGATCAAGGTTTACAAATGTTGATAGAGGTAGAGAAAGCTATATGTCAAGCCTGCACAAGCTATGGTATAACCCCTGCAGAGGCTGGTAGTCAAAAACAGGTAAGAGAATTGTGGAGAAATATCCAACCTAAGACAGAGCATGAGTATTAAACTTGTCATGGCTTGATGATGGGTAAGGGATTTCTCTGGACATTTCTCATCTAAGATAGGCACAGTCTTTCTGCTGAGCTGGGGAAGTCCCTGCTCTAAATATAATAAAAAGGGGGAATTGTGGGATCCAGCCATGGCCCACTGACATTTGACATTGGAAAAATTAATTCTTCTACCATTGAGGCATTGATACAATCTCTATGACTCTGTCTGTTTATTTGGCTTTTCTGAGACAGGGTCTCGGCTATGCAGATGAGATTGACCTGGAGCTCACTGTAATCCAGACTAGTTTTATGGGATTACAGGGTGCACAACCACGCCCGGCTCAAGAACCTTGTTAAATTTGTTTGTTCTTTGACCCTGTGATGGGAGGAACTCAGAGGGATAGCCAAAGATCTGATCTTCTCTGTAAAGAGTCAGAAAATCAGGTCTTTGCATGCAAATAGTTGCTTGATGGTTCCTGTTGGTGTGCCTTTAAAAGGAGCTGTTTCTGTAAAATAAATCAGACTTCTCTTGGTCTCCACTCAGGCTTGAGTGTTCTTTCCTTTCTCAGTCCTCACTGCCCAACTCAGGCATATTCATGTTGTGACGGCTGGACTGCCACAGGTGTGGGGGGGTAGGGGAAAATATCTATTAATCTACAATTTTTTTATCCAGTTAAACTAGCATTCAGAATTGAAAGTAGAGACATTTCAATAAGGCACAGTAGTAGATGACTCTAATACTAGCTACTAGAATGTTTGAGGTCAGCCTGAGCAATTTAGTGAGATGCTGCCTCAATAAAAATAAATAGAAATGACTGGGGTATAGCTGAATGGCACAGCACTTGCCTAGCAAGCATGAAACTATTGAAAACAGACTGTATCTCCCAGGGAGGGACACCTGTCTCCAGTGACACAAGATAAGCATGGAGAGAGTACGCAGCTCCAGGGAGAAACTATTATAAGCAGCTAAGCTAGGTAGAAATTAATTGTCAGACAGGGACATGCCATCAAGAAATTCAGTGCAGAAGATGAGAACACATCAAAACTGGCTGGAGGTGCATCTGAAGAAGGCAAGGCCTTGAGGTAAAACCACAATGGCCAGACTGGCATACTTTTCCAAGGAATGAGTAGGAATTTGAGACTATACTGTAATCAGTACATCTCAGTCCATTAAGTCTGGATATGCATCAGACACCTGGAGGATGACTATAACTGTACCTATCCCCCTAAATGTTTCTGTTTTAGGGGTTGTAGATAAGCCAAGGCTAATAATGCTAGCCATATGACTTTACTTTATGCCTTGCTTCCCTATTGGATCAATATTAGCTAAGCAGCTACACTTGTAATCTTATTGGTTGATTATAGTTTGACTCACATTGAAATTGTATAGATTATTCTTGACAAAAAGCCTCTGTGGCAACCCACTTGGGACCCCTCCTGTCTCAGGAGCTACTGCTACTCCCCAATAAGCCTTTCTTACTCTTAAAATAATAATAATAATAATAATAATAACTACCACATATTGTCAATTTCTAAGCTGTGCTTGATGATGTTGTGTTGCTAATTATATCAATTGTGCTAAAGGGTTGTGATTGATTTAATGAGTTGTCCATTCTGGTATTATGAAAATGAGAGTGTCTCTAAGTCATTAGAGACTCAAAACCTAAAGAAGATCAAAATAGTATCCCAGGAATAAACCAAGGACAGCCCAACAACAAAAATAACAATGAGAAAACACTTAAGCAAGGCACAAAGACAGACTTCCAGTTCAATAACAGCAAATTCTAGGGGAAACGAGGTGGAAAAATCTGACAACCACCAGGACACCCTGAACTCATATTACAGGAAATAATAAAACAGATCAATCAGGCTCTATAAAAATTCAAAACAGAAATAATTTCCCAGATAACTACAGAGATGATGAGCACAATGAGAGAAAAGATTAGAGACTTTAGAACAGAAACAGAACAACAACAACAAAATATATATATATATATATATAAGCTCAGGACCATGATAGAAGCCATAAATGCCCAGCATAGAAAAGAAATGGAAACCCTGAATGCCCAACATAGAAAAGAAAAGGAATGCATGAAACAGATTCAAATAGATATCCAGGAAATTAAAAATTCTATAGAAAGCATTCACAGCAGAATGAACGAATGTGAAGGTAGAATCGCAGTCAGTAACCATGAAAAGAGATCTCTTAAAAAGAATAAAGGGTTATGAAAAATTGATCCAACAACTCCTGGATGATGCAAAGAAGTATAACATAAGACTAATAGAAATCCATGAAGTAGCAGAATAAAGTAGAAATGGCATAAAAAACTTAATTAATGATAGAAAACTTCCCAAACAGAGGGGAAGAATTTGATATACAGATAAGAGAGGCATATAGGACTGCAACAAGCCATGATAAAAAAAAATCTGTACCTAGACATATAATAGTCAAGATCCCAGAAACCCAACAGAAGAACAAAATACTGTAAGCAGTTAGAGAAAAGAAACAAATCTCATACAAAGAAAAGCATCAGAATCAAAGCAGACTTTTCAGCATAAACCCTTAGGTCAAGGAGAGCTTGGAGTAAGATATTTCAAGCCCTAAAAGCAAACAACCTCCAACCTAGACTGATATATCCTATAAAACTCTCTTTTAAAGTGGATGGGGAAATAAGATATTTCCATGACAAGGAACACCTGAGAAACTTCATGAGTACCAAATTAGCACTCCAAAAAATTCTAAACAATATCCTAGAAAAAGGCAATGAAGGTCACAACACCATGAGGCCCCACAGAACAAATCAATTAGGCAAGACAAGAAACTAAAGGGAGAGGGAGAAAAATTACAAAGAGCCAAGAACAGGACAATAACATGACAACTATAAGTCACTATATATCAGTTATAACCATCAATATCAATGTCCTCAATTCACCAATCAAAAGAAATAGAATGGCAGAATTGATTAAGAAGCAAAATCCAACAATTTCCTGTATACAAGAAACACACCTAGTGCAAAAAGAAACTCATAGACTGAAAGTGAAGGGATGGAAAACAGCTCTCCATGTGAGAGGAGCCCAGAAAAAAGCAGCAATAATTATCTTATTCACAGACAAAGAAATTTCAAACCAAAACTGATTAAGAGAGACAAAGAAGGTCACTATATCCTTATGAAGGGAACACAACCCAAGAGGTAGAGATGACAATAATAAATATATATATGCACCAAATAAATGCCCCCAACTATATAAAACAAACATTAAGGGACATGAAAAAAAAAAGCACTAATACAATTGTAGTGGGGGACCTGTCACAAACAGACAGATCATCTACATAAAAAACACAATACAAGAACTGAACCAAGCTTTTAAACAAATGAACTTAGTAGACATCTACAGAGTGTTCCACCCCACAAAACTAGAATGCACATTCTTTTTGGCTTCACATGAGTCATTCTTCAAAATACATAACACTTTAGTTCATAGAACATGTTTGTTTGTTTGTTTATTTATTTATTTATTTGGTACCAGGGATTGAACTTGGGTCCTTGCACCTGACATGTTTAAATAAATGCAAAGGAATCGGAGTTATTCCATGTATATTATCAGACTATAGTGCATTTAGGCTGGATATCAATAGCATAAGAAACCATAAGAACCCAACAAACACATGGAAATGAATAACATTCTCCCAAACAATCAATGGGTCATAGATGAAATTAAAGAAGAAATTATTCAGTTTTTACAAATAAATGATAATGTCAATACAACATACAGGAGTCTATGGGACACAATGAAAACAGTTCTATGTGGAAAATTCTTAGCAGTGAATGCCCACACTAGGAAAACAGAGTGAGCTCAAAAAACAAAACAGAACAAAGCAACCTAATGATGAATCTTAGGCTCCTAGAAAAAGAAGAGCAAGAAAAACCCAAAGTTCATACAAGGGAGGAAATTACAAAGATTAGAGCAGAAATCAGTGCAAGGAAAACTAAGAGAATGATACAAAAAATATCCATGAATCAAAGAGTTGGTTTTTTGAAAGAATAAATAAAATCGATAAACTCTTAGCCAAGCTTGTCAAAAAAAGTAAAGGCTCAGATCAATGCAATTAGGAATGAAAAAGGTGAAGTCACAACAGATTCAGCAGAAATCCAGAGAATGTGAATACCTACTTTGAGAACCTCTACTCTAATAAAATGGAAAACACAGAAGAAATCGATAGATTTCTTGATTCTTATGAATTATCAAAGTTGAGTGAAGAAGATAAAAAATTCTAAACATCCCAGTTACAATCAGTGAAATTGAAAATGTGATTAAAAGTTTACCAACAAAGAAAAGCCCAGGTCCTGATGGCTTCACTGCTGAATTCTACAAGACATTTAGAAAAGAACTATTAGCACTACTCTGTAAACTTCTCAGTAAAATTGAGAGGGGAAAAAATATTTCCAAATTCATTCCTGGAAGTAAGTGTTACTTTGATTCCCAAACCAGGGAAAGACCCAACTAAAAAAGAGAACTGCAGGCCAGTCTCCTTAATGAACATAGATGTAAAAATCCTCAATAAGATACTGGCAAACAGAATACAGAGGTTCATCAAGAAGATCATACAATGAGAGCCGCCTCTTATTCGTGGGTCATCAGAGGCCGATCCGATCTTGAATGTCTGTGAAGGAAATCTTTAAGAAGTTAGAGTACACGGCCCAAGTCTGGTTTCTGATCAAAGGCGCTTTATTGGCTCAGCAAAACGATTATATACTGTTATCCCAGGGGGAAGGTTCAGCAAGCTTATTGGACAGTTCAAACAAATCCTCTACCAATCACATGAGTCATTCAAGCATTTAACCATAAAGGGACAAAGCACTTAGCAGCATACAGCAATCAGTATTTTACCAAATGTGGGGAGGGGTAAGTGGGAAGGCGTACATCAACAATTAACCCTATGCAATCTTTAACTTAACAATCTCTAGGGGCAAGCAGGACAAGGAAATACCACCGGCCTCCTGCTCCAGATCCCGTGACCCTGTGGTTAGCACAAAGGGCTATTTTTTCTGTAAGATTTCCTGTTTGCCCAGGGGCTAAACCTGCCAAAAGTCACGTACGTAGTCTAGTGGGATTTTTCCACCGAGGCAAAGGCTAAGGTTGAGGGCAGCCATCTTATGCAGGCCCAAGCAGTCTCTCACATAAGAATGGTTCAACATACATAAATCAATAAATATAATACACTATATTAACAAAGTCAAGGACAAGAACCACATGATCCTCTCGATAGATGCAGAAAAAGCATTTGACAAAATTCAACACCCATTCATGATAAAAACTCTGCAAAAAATTGGAATAGATGGTCTTTATCCCAACTTGATAAAGGCTATCTATGAAAAACTAACAGCCAACATCATATTAAATGGCCAAAAACTGAAAACATTCATGCCAAAATGAGGAATAGGAGAAAGATGTCCACAATCACCACTCCTGTTCAATATAGTTCTGGAAACATTAGCCACAGCAATTAGACAAGTAAAAGAAATTAAAGCAATTAAAGATAGGAAAGGAAGGAGTCAAACTGTCATTACTTGCTGAATATATAATATTCTACATTGAAGACCCAAAAACTCTGCCAAAAAACTTCTGGACTTAATTGACAAATTCAGCAGAGTAGCTGGATACAAAGTCAACACTCAAAAATCACTAGCTTTTTTGTACACAAATAGACTCACTGAGAGAGATATTTGGGAAAAAATTTCTTTCACAATGCCATCCCCCCAAAATGATGTACTAGCCATCCATCTAACAAAGGAAGTAAAAGACCTCTACACTGAAAATTACAGCACTCTGAAAAAAGGGACCTAAGAGGATATAAGAAAGAGGAAAGATATCCCCTGATCCTGGGTTGGAAGAATCAACATAGTGAAAAATCCCATACTACCAAAACTGTTATACAGATTCAAAGCAATCCTGATTGAAGTTCCAACAGTATATCTCACAGAACTAGAGAAAATAATATAAAAATTCATTTGGAACCAGAAGAGACCTAGAATAGCAAAAGCCATTATAGGCAACAGAGACCTGACAGGGGGTATCACAATCCCCAATTTAAAACTGTTCTACAAAACCACTGTGATAAAAACAGCATGGTACTGGCAAAGAAACAGATCCAAGGATCAGGGGAATAGATGGGAAGATACAGAAACAAGTCCAGATGTACTCAGCTAACTCATCTTTGACAAAGGAGCCAACCATCCTCACTGGAGGAAAGATAGTCTCTTTAATAAATGGTGTTGGAAAAACTGGATTTCAATCCACCAAAGATTAAAACTAGACTCCTGTCTTTCACCATACACTAAACTAAAATCCAAGTGGATTGAAGATCTAAATATTAAAACAGAAACTCTAAACTTGCTGGAATATGTTAGATAGAACTATTGAAGATATTGGCATAGGAAAAGACTTTATGAACAAATCCTCAGTAGCACAGGAACTAGCACAAAGAATCAATAACAGGGATCTCATCATATGAAAAAGTTTCTGCACTGCAAAAGAAACCACCAACAGAGCTAAGAGACAACCTACAATATGATAAAAAAATTTTACCAGCTGTTCCTCAGACAAAGGACTCTTATCTAGAATATATAAAGAACTCAAAACAATCAGGGTCCCCAAATATAAAGACACAATTCAAGAATGGGCATCTGAAATGAACAGACATTTCTCAGACAAAGAAGAAAAAAGCAGCAAATAAATATATGAAAAAATGTTCCACATCACTGGTCATTTGAGAGATGCAGATGAAAACAACACTGAGATTCCACCTCACTCCAGAAAGATTGGCAGCTATCAACAAATCAACCAATAACAAATGGTGGTGAGAAAGGAACCCTTCTCCATTGTTGGTGGGAGCGCAGACTAGTGCAACCACTGTGGAAATCAATATGGAGATACCTCAAAGAACTAGGATTAGAGGTTCCATTTGACCCAGCTATCCTTCTACTGGGTATCTTTCCAAAAGAATTAAAGGAATTATACCACAGTGATATATGTACACCCATGTTTATAGTAGCACAGTTTGCTAAAACTTGGAAACAGTCCAATTGCCCGTCAGTTGGAGACTGGATGAAGATGTGGCTTTTCTATAAAATAGAGTACTGCTCAGCCAAAAAGAATGAGAAACTAGAGTCATTTATAGGAAAATGGATCCATATTAAGGCCATACTCTTAAGTGAAATAAATAAGACACACATATGTAAATACCAAATAGTTTCTCTGGTGTGAAAAACTAAATATGTAAATTGTATAACTGTATACAAATTGTATAATTGATAATGTGAAATAGGCAGAAAAGGGCTATAGGTGTAGGGGAAGTGGGAAAGGTGGGGAAAGGAAATAAGGGACAAGAAGAAATATGAGAAAAGGAAAAAATGGAAACAAATTCTTTGTAAATGGTGGAGTGTTGAGGGTCTGAGTGGAGGGCAGGGGTATGGGGAATAAATGAGAACCAAGATCTGTCATGTAAGGGTACAAGATCCCAGTGATGAATGTAACTGTACTGTATACTTAAAAAGTACCAATAAACTCAATAAGATTAAAAAAGAAGGCATTACACAAATTTTGTATGTTGTATTTTCATTTTTCACTCAACAAATTTTGCATGTTGTTTTTTCATTTTCATTCATTTCAAACTATTTTCCAATTTTCCTTTTTTCACTTCTGCTTTGGCCAATGGGTGAATGAAATAAGTGGTATTTAATATCCAAATATTTGTGGGATTTTCCCAGATACCTTTTGGGATTGATTTCTAATGTAATTCTACTATGATCAGAGTACATACTCTGCACTATTCCAATCCTTTAAAAAATTTTAAACTTATGGTGGAGCATAATCACTCTTGAGGAATGCTCCTCGAGAAGAACACGTGTCCTGCTGATGACAGATGGAGCATTCTGTGTATCCATATAGGGCCATTGGGTTGATGGCATTGTTCACATCTGCCACACTCTCCATAGCCTTATTGATTTCCTGTCTCTTTCACTTATTGAGAGTTAAGTGTTGAATTATCCAATTGTAGTTGTGTATTTTTCCTCCTTTTATTTTTGCCTATTATTGCTTCATGGCACTTGAAGCTCTGCAATTGGTACTTCCATTTTCAGGAGCATCAAGCTTGTTGCCCTTTTACTGAGCAGTGTGCAAACTGTTCTATATTTCACATATGAAAATTTAAATGTTACATATTTCAGTTTTTCATTCCATGTAGTTTTGTCAATTTCTGTGTCTGTGTTTTGTTGCAACTGATTTGTTGCATGTTAAGAATTTTAAATTATTGGATACTTGATTTTGTCGTATTGTGGTAAATCATTTTGGTCTTTGTATGGCAGCCAGTTAAATTAGTTATAATTAGTTTAATCCTTTTTGTGGGTTTTTAAAAACTAATTTAGGCTAGGTCTAGGGTAGTCTGTATTCTAGGTCTAACTTCACTCCATTTCTAACGTTTAGCTTTTCTGCCATTCAAATGGGAGAAAATAATAACATCAATATTTTATAATATTTCTGCACTCTAACTGGAATGATAAAATGAATCTTGGCTCCATTTGAGGTCTTGGAGTTGTTTGTTTCATAATTTTTCTTTCCTTCAAGGTTGTTCTTTCCCAATTTTGTGGACCTTTTACACTACACACACACAGACTAGTGTTTAACCAAAGACACAAAGACTAATTTCTAGAACTTTTCCTCTGTGTAGGTAACTCCTCCTTGGAGCTCTGCTCTTCTCCTTATCCCAAAACTCCACCTCCACAGAGCAATGATTCCAGACTGTTAAAAACCCTCTCCTCAAGACTTGTCATGTAGAGGTACAAGATCCCAACAATAAATGTAACTGTTCTGTATCCCTAAAATGTACCAATAAACTCAATTAAAGCTGAAAAATAGAAAAAACCCTCTCCTATGCGACAATCTGGATATTGCCTAGTGGCAGGAAGACTCTGTGGTCATATCACGTTGTTTTTTCCTTCTCACAGGAATGCAGTTCTGTGCTATTTTTCAAATTCTGATACAAGATCCCAACAATAAATGTAACTGTTCTGTATCCCTAAAATGTACCAATAAACTCAATTAAAGCTGAAAAATAGAAAAAACCCTCTCCTATGCGACAATCTGGATATTGCCTAGTGGCAGGAAGACTCTGTGGTCATATCACGTTGTTTTTTCCTTCTCACAGGAATGCAGTTCTGTGCTATTTTTCAAATTCTGAAAATAATAGTTTTTAATTTTTTTTCTAGCTTTTTATGGTAGCTGGATAACCCTGTTCCCTGTTCCTCCTTCATGTCTGAAAAGAGAAGTCCTAGATACATTTTATTTTTAAAATTTATTAGTCTATATTTTTAATTTAGCTTCAGTTATCTTACTTATTTCTTTACTATTCCAGGAATAAGAATAGCCTGCTCATATGTAAGAAGGAAGGGCTGTAATAAGTGTGGGCTTACTTTGCAGTTGTGTAGGTAACACTATGTGGGGTGAGTTTTTGACCTTCGTGAGCAATCTTATCAGAGTCAGATTAATTTACATTGAGAATAAATTATAATATGATTGCATTCACTTCAGAGTGGACAAGGAAGGGGGAGTTTATAAAACTATTGGTCTCCGAAATGCCACAAATAGATGATGTTTACTTGATGAAAACCACATCAACACTAGAGATCCTATCATTTTGCAGAAACTTTATCTTATCTTCTAGAGGAAAGACTTTTTTCTCAGAGAATGAATGCTGGGATCTTCTGTTTGGCATTGGCCAGTTGTGGAGGAGCTGACCTGTTATTACGTGAACAGTATTTCAAGGGCTCTCTTAATCAGACCCTCGATTCCTACCCCCTTCAACTATATCTGACATATCAGAGTCTGTGACATTGGCAGAGTTCTAGTAATCAAATCAGTTTTTATTCAACTACAGCCCCCTATTATATACTTTAGGTGTTGATGACCTGCTCTTTATCAGTGTACACATATTTGATATTCAGGGCATTTGTTGAAACCTGTAATCCAACATGATTTCTTCCATTTCCATCATTTCTATATTTTGATTCATTTTTATATTCCTGTCCTTCAGGTAAAGAAGTTCAAAAGAAGACAGGGTCTCAATATTTATTTCAGGCCAATCTTAAACTTGCTGTGTATTCCAGGTTGACTCTGAACTCACAGTCCAGTCTCAGACTCCCAAGGGCTGTGCATACACTACCATGCCTGTTTAAAAAACCAATCTACTTGATAATGTTTATAAGCCATGCACATTTATTGAATATTTATTGATTTCTCTCACACATCAAAGATCATTTGGCTGGATTAACATACTTCAATTTTACTTTTGTGTCCTCAAAGGCTAAGAGAAAATTATTTCATTACCTTTCTGTCATCCCTTATAATAGGGAAAGAGTTTGGTGCTAGCTGATTGTTGGCCTTCTTCAGAGAATCAACTATTCTTACATGTTTGGTGTTGTTTTTTTCCCTATTTATTTTGTTTACAATTTATCTTGAATGTAACCATGTGTGAGGTGATTGAAATAATTATTTTTTTTCCTAGAACCACAAGTAATCTCTTCAATATTTGTCTGTAGCCTATAGAACATAGGACTAAGAGCTCTGCTTCTAGAAACAGAAGTACCTGAGACCAAATTTCATTTCTTCCTACCTACTGCCAGTGTGGTTCTTCCTCAGCATCATCCAATGTACCATGTTATCCCTCCTCCCTATTCCTCATTATCCCTTTAGTTTCTTGTCCTTTTGAATTTTTTTCTTTAGTTGCTTATGGGATGTAGTATACAGGGAAATGTCTCAGCTACTTCAGAAAGCTACATGCAAAAGTAGAAGGACAAATGTGCTCCTTGATTGGTGATATCTTTAGATTTTTGTGGGTCATTTGGGTGCTGGAAAAAAATTCCCAGGGGTATAATAACACATTGGTTGATCATACTATAGTTTAAGCCTTTTTGTGCTTATCTTCCTTGGCATATAGCTTGTATTGGGCTAAAAATAAGATCCTTCAGGTGGATCAAATAACATTTAAATGGAAAGTTAAGACATGAGTATTTTTTAAAGATATTTGATAAATATTGTTAGAACATCCATTGTTAATACTTGGCTGATCAAATGGCTTAAAACAACAGTTTGTTAATTTATATGTCTTTGCTGTTGACATTAAATACTTTCATTTGCCAAATACTGTGAAGTAAGTTCTACCTTTGTAGTATTTTTCATTATATTTCTGCATTTTTTGGTTTCTGCACCTATTATTTTCCCACTGATTGTTAATTGTCCTTTAAGAAAAACCAAGTAAGACTGATTTTTTGGGATACTGTAATTCTGACTTTTATATAAATAATTTTAAATACATATTTTAATACAGTAGGTATTACAGGTTTGCTCAAATTTATGATAAAAAGCTAGTAGGATTTCTGAGTTTTAAATGTTATTAGTGTTTATTAATAACAGAAGAATGTTTTGTTTTGGTATATTGATACATGTGTATAACATATTTTGATTATTTTTGTGTCCATTTCCCCTTCTTTCCCTTCCCTGTTTTCCTGATCCTCTCCCTTATTTCTCATAGCCTACATTTTTTCTTTTCATCTGTCCTTTTTTCTTATTTGTTTTTGATTCCTCAAATAAGAAGAAGTATACTATTTAATTTTCTAGGAGTATGACTTATTTCACTTAACATAATGGTCTCCAGTTCTACCTATTTTCTTTCTTTCTTTCTATTTATTTATTTGTCGAGACAGGGTCTCACTATGTAGTGGAGACTGACCTTAAACTCTGTATCTCAGGCTGGTCTCAAATTCACAGTGATCCTCCTGCCTCAGCCTCCCAAGTGCTTGGGACAGGCGTGTGCCACCTCGCCCATCTAGTTCTACCTATTTTCATGATTTAATTCTTTTTTATGATAGAAAAATATTCCACTGTGTATGTTAGCTTAAAGCTCCCCTAGTAGCTTCAATTCTATTCTGGGTTTAAAACCATTCCTCAATTTCAAGGCTTCTTCATGGTCCAAAATTCCTTTTGTGTAGGATTTCTTTTACTAGCTCAGTCAACTTTCTGTCAATCCTGTACTACTTTCCAAATTGTCCTTCTTCACCAACAACCTCAACTTGACTCAAATTCGGTCCTTGAACCTGAATTACCTGAATTTGATCCTGCTGACTATGCACCCACACCTCCACATGCCCCTCAACTGGCAGCTCCTCCTTCTCTGCCAACAGAGGTCTCCTTCCATCCCCTCCATCTTCACACTGTCTCTGCCCACTACTGGGTATTGCACTCATTGATTCTCTCCTACATGGGAACCACAGCTGACCTCTGTCTGTCTCTTCCAGGAAATGCTAAGTTAGAACAGTATCTATTTTCATATTTCTTTCTCCCTCTTTGACTTTTCCCAAATTAAAAATGCTTGAGTTTTGGCCATCCTCACGCCCAAGGTCAAACTCCAGTCTCCTCCAACATATATCTCCCTTTCAGTCCCTGTCTCCTTCCATACTTTGATGCCTTTTCTGCCTTCTTGTATTGGAGTAACTCTATACTGTTAAAATAACAGATGTATTATGAGATCTCTATTGTGATTCTCCTTACAAAGTACTAGGTAGCCCTAGGGAGATAATTGTCTTATATATCTCCTCTTTCTGTTTATCTGACTATTTCCATGGATGAAAAAAGCAGCTGCCTGAACCAGTTTTGCCATACCACCACCACCATGGCAACAACAACAGAGAATGAACTCCAAGCTCCCAGTCCATAACAAGTAAATACAGGAAAAAAACGGAAATAAAACAAATAAGATAAAGATTTTTAAAAAGGGTCTAAACCACCAGACTGAGTTTAAACTAGAATCTTTACCTAAGTTGGTAAAGAGAATAAATAGGTCAAATATCAGATAAGAAAGTGCTTGGTTTATACACAGCCTGCAATGAGTCTTGGCAAATCACAAGCAAAGACTGACTCCTGTCTCATGATGCCAAAAGAGAAAACAAATTTCTTGACTATCCATAATCAGGTATGAGAATGCAGCACCCAATAAGAAAACATCTTAACTGATTGGTAAATTTACTTTAAATTCTGTGGTCTAAATTAGTATATTTGTCTGATCAATGTGCCTGAAACATTTTTTTATAAAGAGCTTTGGGATAATCCTTAAACAAAATAATTACAGGGCTAACTTGCTCTTTTGTTGATTTCTGCATGCACAAAGATAAATTGTCATTCAAGGTCATTTAAAGTCTTTAAGGTTTGTCAACCCTAGCTAAAAGGAAACACCTTTCCTCTATCTCCTACTTTCTGCTATTGCCAAAATAACTTACTGTTCAAGGTTACTCAAAAGTCTGGTATTCAAGAAGCTCTAATGAAAATGTAGTATTTGAGTTAACTCTAAGTTAAAAATGTGCCAGGAACTTTAAAAAACTCAAGTGGCTACTCAGCTTATTACAAAAGAAAGCCATTAAAAAGGACAAAAACATTCAAAACTGGGAGATTCAGGTTATCAGAGACCCATGTGGGTTCTGATCTACTGTGCAGTGCTATGATGCAAGGTTAAAAGAAAAACTCAAAGACAAAATTAAAGAGACAGAGAAAGGGGGAAGCTGGGAAGACCAATGCTCATGCAAAAAAGGCTGAGCAAGCAAAGGCCCTGAACACCCAGAGCTGTTGGTATTTATTGGTGACATCATAGTTCGATTGAAGTAAAGGGGCTATGTGAGAGGATGTGTAGTTGCTATGGACACATTACTGCCTGTAAAGCAAGAGACAAAGCATTCTTGAAGTAGGAACAGAACAGGCAAACTATGGATTGTGGTTAATAATTAACCTTGTCTTTTTAGTAAAGAAGATTTTAATTCTGGGATAGGAATTTAGGTAATTCTGACCTCAGCATGTAGGCTTCGGTGGGACTTGCTTCTCAAAGCAAGTCAACTGTGGTTAATTCTTTATACCCTTCACTGCTCACAGCCTGTTTTGGACATAATCTATAGAGTTGCCCCCATACCAGTTATGTCAAAAGGTTTATGCAAGATGAGGTTTGTAAAGAAAATATATGTTTGGCTATTTTGTTCTTATTCTTATTGGTTTGATTAGGTTAGGCCTAATATTTGTTCCTTTTAAAACTTTTTGTTGTTCAGATGTAGCTAAAAGGGGCTATGACACTAGCTCTAATTCATTAGTTACTTTCCCTCCAACATGGGACTAGATAAGACCAAGAACTGGAAAAGCAACAACGATTAATCAACAGTGTCTTCAGAACAAGAGGGGGTATTAAAAATATGGAAAATGTCAAAATCAAGATGAAGTCACTGGTGTCAACTCTACCAAAAGAGAAATAGAGCTTGGAGGTTATAAAGAAGTGTTCTTATGCATAAGTGCCTGATTGCAATTGTCACAAAGGATCCTTGGGTCTGGCTTTCAAACTCTTCTTGGCAAAAATGGCTAATGATTATTCTTGTGGAGTTCTCTTTTGTTCATGTTTGTACAACTATCTTCTCCAGTTAATCTCTTCTAGAATCCACAATTCTCAATCATAAGCCTCAAACTAGCACCTAAACTTACTACAAAAAGCCATTTGGATCTCATCATCCAACTTAGGTCTTAACTATAAACTGAAAATCACCCTTCCTCTTATGATCAGCAAACTCAGAAAAGGCCTCTAATAATGTCCCCACTCAGCTCAAAGCGGTTCAGATGTGACCACTTTGTCCTTTGTCAATTATCTGACTTTGATGATTCATCAGGAAAAATGAAACAGAACACTAAATAGGACTAAAAATAGCACAAGATAAAAGTAAATGCAAAAACCATCTTTTCCTCCCTGGAGCTAAAGGAACAAACAGATTGTCTCAGGGCCTTTGGGAATAGGGCCAGCCATTCTAAATCCAAAGTCAACTTTGACATGTCCTTTACTAGTTTGCTGGGACTTACTGCTGACAACTGATTAGGCTCCAGTTCTGAAGCTTCTGTGACCTCAAGAAGCCAGGATTTGTCTAAATGCAGCAGGTATGATGATCTCTTTTCTTTTGGATACAAGAACATTGCATTTGGTTTTACAGAAATATGCAGAGCATTTAGTTCCCTCCTCTGTCTCTATTTGGGGATTGATTTGTTTCTAATTCACTCTGTACCAAGCCTCTGCCTTAAATGACAGTTTTCACACATTCCTTTCTATACTTCCAACCTGTCCAATTCCATTAATGAGCTGAGATATATTTCCAAAAGTACGTTATGCCATTGCCAGCCAAAGATCCCCAGCCTTAGTCTTCTCCTTAGCCCACCCCCATCATCTATTCAGATTACACAAACATTACCTCATATTTTACTCCAACAAGTCAACACCATCACATGGGAAACAAAACACCTCTCAGCTGTTTTTCATCACACTCTTATCGTGGTTGTCCTCAAAGACCCTCTCTCCTTCCCCAGCAAGACACAATATCCCCATAACCTGCAGGACATGGGACTTTAATCCATGATCTCCAGCCTCCTCACTCCCAGACTTCTTAGACCCACCACTTCCCCTTACAACACTCCTATTTTGGACATAAAAAATGGAACCTATTATCTAGTCCAGTACCTACACACTATCAGTAAATTCTCCCTATCCATAATCCTCCCATTGCCCAACCCATATAACATTCTGTCCTCAATATTGCCAGGTACCTGTCATTTTACAATTCTTTAAAAATATCTATATCTATCTATAGCTATATATCTCTCTATATAAGCTATCCCTCTCAACCCCAGTTCTCAAATCCTTTTACCTTTACCTGAATGGGTTCTGTCACTAAAACCCCCAACCTAAACTGTCTTTCTTTAGTGATTCTGCAACAGTCCACACCTTTTTAGAGAAACACTAAAGATCTCCTGTTTCTTTCTGTAGATCCTAGCTTCATTGTCCAATATGCTGATAACTTTTTACTCCACAGCCTTTCTTCAAATCTGTTAATTACAGGCACTGTTCAGTTACTTTCTTAACAACAATGAGATGCCAGGTATCTCCAGACAAAGGCCATTTTTTTTCAGACCAAGGTTACCTACTGTGAACTTGACTTTACTCCAACTTCCAAGGGAATCACACATGGCTGCAAATCCTCATCTCTCAGATCCCCTTACCACAATAAAAGTGTGATCTCTTTTTCTTTTGGGGGCTTGCTAATTACTTTTTTGTTTTGTTTTGTTTTTGGTACTGGAGATCAAACTGAGGGCCTTGCAACTGCGAGATAGGTGGCAGCACCACTGAGCTAAATCCCTGGCCCTTTGCTAATTACTTTTGACTGCAGATGCCAAACTTTGGTCTCATGGCCATACCCCTCTAAGAGGGGACCTCAGTCACCCCTCCTCTCCATCTCCAATGAACCCAAACTGGCCCCTACCGCTGTGCTGACATTCAACCCCCACAACCCTAATAAACTTTTTCACCTTTATGTAAATGCCAAAAAGGGATTCACTTTTGGATTCCTAGCTCAACTTCTTGGCACAAAAGTACTTCCATAGGCTACTTCTCAAAACAATTGAATAAAACTGTTGTGGGGTGGCTGACCTGTCTCTACATTAGTGGCAATGGTTTTCCTAATTATGAAAATCTCCAGGCTTGTTCTATTCCTACATCTTATACTCTATACCTCTCATGCTTTATATCCTATACAACTCACCTAACTCATGTTACAAGCCCAGAACATGTTGGCAGATCTCATAACATCCATGCCATCCCATCTCCTCAGCCCATCCAAACTGCTGTATGTAATCCCTTATAGCAACACTCCTCCAAGTATCTTCTTCTGCAAAACTTTGCTAAGACATCACTCCCAAAACCTGATGACAACTCATCCCTTATCAAGTTTTCTAGGTGATAAGGAATACCTCAAACCCAAACCCTCACAGCCAAAATGACAGGGATCGTAGTCAACTTTTACTCCTCCAACAGCCACAAAGCTTTTGGGTCTTCTGTCTCAAATCCATTTCTCTAAACTAAAACTCCTCTCTAAAAATGCCCAATCCTACCTATTCCACACAGGTTGAAAATCCTAACTTCTGACTCTTCAACATACTCATTTTAATTCTTTTGGCTGCTAACCCAGAAGTGGGATTGCTGGATCATGCAGTCGGTCTAGTTTTAGTTTTTAGTTTTTTGTTTTTGGTACCAAGGATCAAACTCGGGTCCTTGTGCTTGCAAGGCAGGTGCCAGAACCACTGAGCTAAGTCCCCGGCCCTAGTTTTAGTTTTTTGGGAAATCTTCATATTGTCTTCTCAAATGACTGTGTAAATTTAAATTTGTCCAGAGTGTACAGGAGTTCTCTGTCTTTTTTATTTGTGCATATTAGTTATAGAGAGCAATAGGTATAGTTTGGGCATATTATATATGGCTATAATATACTTTGATAATTCCATTACCCAATTTCTCCTGTCCCCATCTTCCTCTCTGACAGTCCTTCTTCTACTTTCATATTATCTCTGTTTTAGTATAAAACTGAGTTTTTTCTTCTTCAATTGTCTTTTGATATTTTTTTTTCTTTTGTTTTTTTTGAGACAGCGTCTTGCTAGGTAGCTCAGGCTGGCCTTGAACTCATGGTAATTCTCCTGCCTTAGCTTTCTAAGTACTGAGATTACAGGCATGAGCCATGGCACCCAGTTCTCATGTCTTTTCAATGACAGCCATTCTAACATGTGAGATTGTATCTCTGTGTGGAATTAATTTGATTAAAGATACAGAAAATTTTATATATATCTATTGGCTATTGATATCTCTTTTGAGAAATGTCTGTTTAGATCATTTGTCTGTTTTTAAATGGGCACATTCATCTTTTTTGCTGTTGAAGTGTTTGTGTTCCTTATGAATTTTTGGATACTATCTCTTTATCACAAGTATGGTTTGAAAATATTTTCCTTTAATCCATGGGCTGCGTCTTCATTCCGTAAGTTGTTTCTTTGATGTTAGAAGTTTTTAGTTTGATGTAATCAAGTTTAGTTTCATTTTTGTTACCTGTATTTTTGGAATCCTACCCAAAAAAGCAGTGCCCAAAAAATTGTACAGAGCTTTTCCTTATGTCTTCTCAGGCATAAGACTCAGTAATTTCACTTCTAGGTGTCTACCCAAAGAATTGAGAACAGGTATTCAAACAATAATTTTACATGAATGTCCATAATAACACATTCATAATAATCTAAAAGGTGGAAAATATCCAAATGTCTATCATCTGATAACTGGATAAATAAATGTGGTGGATATATACAATTGAATATGATTCAGCCATAAAAGGAATGAAACACTGCAAAAGCACTATGCTAAAAGAGAGAAAAGCAAAAGATGGCAGATTCCATGATTCCATTAATGTATGTACCTGTATCAGCAAATCACTGGTGACAGAAAGTAGATTAGTGTTGTCAGGAGCTGGGGCATGGAGTGACCGTTAATGGGAATAGGGAATCCTTTTGGGAGTGATGAAAATGTTCTGAAGCTACGCAGATGTGAGGTAGCGTAATGTTATGGACATAGTAAATGCCATTGAACTGTACACTTTAACCTGTCAAAAGTGTAAATTTTATGTTACATGAATGTTATTTCAATAAAAATTTACTATAAATTTATGATGCTTTCTTCCTCCTCTTCAAGCCTTTATCACCTTCTCAACAGGTAGAGTAAAAGCTTGAGTTTTCTGATTTTATGCTTTTGTATGTGTATGAGGGCAAGATAAATCACACATCAGTGACACTTTCTGTCAGAGATGCTTAGGTCTTCTTCTGAAAAGTTAGTTTAAATATTTCTCAATATAAAAATATCACTGCTTTGCTTTATGGTCTAGGACATCTAGAACTCAATCATTCATTTAATATATTGGAGGAGGAGAACAATATTTTCACCAGTGGACAAGCAGGAATCTTTTCTTTTTGAAGACTTTGGCCCTCATGTGATAGTGTGTAGTGTGGCTTTCTAGAAAAGGGTGGATTCTAAACACATCTCTGCATTTTCACAAGAGGATATCCTTGGACTCTATTGTGTAGAAAGATACTGGCTTAAGGTCCTGAACATGTGTCTCTCTGGTCTGCCAGTTGGAAAGGGAAACAAGCAAAATGATGCTCATGTGACTCATACAGTCCAGTTGTACTCACCAGGGCTGTGGGGACCATGACTTTTGCCCCAGATGCTCTTGTAAGGTCCCCACCCTAATGAGATTGGCTGCACCATGTGTGGCTCACATGACTTCTGCAACTCTGAACCAAGTAAGGCCTGTTTGATCCCATGGGCACAGTAAATTTTGTAACTTACACCTCGTTTTTCCTCTTCTCAATGACTATAAAAAAGATTTAGATTTAGATTTGCAGATGTTAGAAAGGAAATGAACTTTCTTGGCATGAATTGTGTATACTGTCCTGACTTCTGATGTAATTTCATTTCTAATTCATATCTGCTGATAATCATTTTTTCTCCTTCATTCATTAAAGGCAGTGAATATATTCCATTTAACTTTCTAGTAGGGCATATACATTTTTTAAGTCAATATAATTCACTTTGGAATAAGGTGTGGACCTAAAATAGAGTCCAGAGACAAAAATCCCACATCTCTATTGCAACAAAAGAGAGTAGATTGTTGCTCTACCACCTGCTCAGTTATACATGCACAGGCACATGTCCAAGCAACGCTTGTGCGTTGCGCTGAAAGTTCATAATCTAGTATCTAGTGTCTTCCGAGAGGAGCCATTTTATCAAAAAATCACCACCTAATGTTTTGACTCAGAGCTCCACATCAGAACCCACTTTGCAGCAGCCTTCACGTCCTTATTCCGTAGGCTGTAGATGAGAGGGTTCAACATGGGGGTCACCACAGCATGAAAGAGCACCACCACCTTGTCCTGCTCAGCTGAGGCCCTGGAGTGAGGGTGTAGGTAGGTGAAGAGGGCCATCCCATAAGACATAGAGACCACAGTGAGGTGAGAGGTGCAGGTCTCAAAGGTTTTGCGGCATCCCTGAGTGGAGTGAATCTTCATGATAGTGGTCACGATGTGGACATAGGACAGACAGACCAGGCAGCAGGGCAGCAGCAGCACCACTACACTGGAGGCCACTATGACCACCTGGTTGAGGGTCACATCTACACAGGCCAGCCTGACCAGGGCCAGTGTCTCACAGGCCACATGATTTAGCACATTGTGCCCACAGGTGGGCAGGTGCATAGTGACTGCAGTCTCCACAGAAGAATTAGCCAGGCCCACAAGCCAGGAGACACCTGCCAGTGCCACACAGAGCCTGGGACTCATCACTGCCATGTAACGCAGAGGGTCACAGACAGCCACATAACGGTCACAGGCCATCGCAGACAGCAGCACAAACTCGGTGCCCCCAAGAGCCAGGGAGAAGAAGAGCTGGGTCCCACATCTGGCAAAGGAGATGGTCTTCTTCCCCAGGAGGAAGTGTGTCAGCATCTGGGGGACCCCGCTGGAGGTGTAGCAGATGTCCACGAACGCGAGGTGGCCAAGGAAGAAGTACATGGGCAGGTGGAGTCGAGTGTCCAGCCAGATCAAGAGGAGGATGAGCCCATTGCCCAGCAGGGTCAGCAGGTAGGTGGCCCCAAAGAGCACAAAGAGCCCAGCCTGGGTCCGTGCATCATCGGAGAGACCCATTAGGATGAACTCACTCACCCAGCTCACATTGTCCCTCCTCATGGAGCAGGTGGGATGGACTGCTGGGCTGGGGGCAACAATGTCACATGGGCAGGTAAAGTACTCACTTTAGGAGTCTTGAATTAAGTGCCCAGCTAGGATGTGAGGTGGAACAGGGATACTGAGATGCTTTCGCCTGGATGATTAAAGGACAATGTAATGAAGACACTGGAGAGAGGAATACTTGGTTCTCACCGTAGACTGTTAGATTCTCAAGCACACATCTCTCGGCTAACATTTATGTGTAGGATGTTGGATGGTTATAATTAAGAAAAAAAAACAGAAAATAAATCGTGAGGAAAAGAAAGAATGCATGATAGAAGATATAGAAAAAAGGAAAGGAAAGGGAAAAGAAATACTAAAGCAAAGAAAGCTGGAAAATTAGAAAGGTAGGAAGAAACATGGACAATAGGAAAGAAAGGAAGGATCCTTCAGTGTGGGATAGAAGTAGGTACAGTGTTGTGGCCAGATACACGGAAACAACAGGGGACCCTGAAGTTGTGGATGTCATTTCTGAAGTCTGCATTCAGTCACTCTTCGTGCTTTCTTGGGTTCAGTCTTCCTCACTGTTTAGAAAGGAGTCCTGTCACGTCTTCTCATTTCACCATCAGTCCAGACGCAACTTACATCCGTTCTACCCATGGTGCTGTTGTGTGTCAGGAACTGAGCTAGACTCCTGGTACCTGACTGTGAGCCACAAAGGGAGATACGCATGGGTCTTGATTACCTTGGTTGTTATAATTTAACAAGAGATAGAGATTAAATTAATAATTACTAAAATATCAGTTAAAATAATTATGCTCAGGGAGAAGAGCAAGGTTAATACTTGGCTAATTAAATTTGAAGCTTTGTAATTAAATTATCACTGTAGCTATTTGTTACTTCTCAGTAGGGTGCACTTCATATACTGAGATGGAAGTGAATTTTTACATATTCACAAAAATGTTTAAAAAGGATGTACTAAGAGTATCTGGAAAACAGTGACATTCATGTTCAACTACTGAACATCAAGTGATGGTTAAGGACTTAATTTCAAACTGTGTGGATTTTGTTCAGTCAGGGTGATATTGGGTCTTCTCCCTCCCAGCTTGCTTACTGGTTCTCTAGAAACATTGTATTAAGGACCATCAGTTTTTCTTAATAGCAATATAATTTCTAGGCACATGTTTGGCTTTTAGAAAATTTAATTGGTAAATATTTCCTTTATGGAAAAATATGTTGATGATATAAGGTATTACGCTTTGAACCAAACTCTAGGTAACCTCATCTTTCAAAGTCAAGTATTTGTGTGTAGAATATCAGCAGTGCCACAGAATCAAATAAATTTTAAAAATTCATCCTTGGTAAAAATCTGCAGAAAGCCAACCAGAGCACATTTGTGCAAATCACTAGAACCAAACAGGACAAATACAATACATCAGTGTTAAGGCACACAGAGCAGAACCACAAAATCAAATGCAAGAGACTGAAAAGCGTAAGTCAGTTGAGGGTTCTCTTGGCTAGAAATAGTTGCTG
>NW_022900919.1:41792336-41793860 GCF_012274545.1 Fukomys damarensis
ACCTGCCAGTGCCACACAGAGCCTGGGACTCATCACTGCCATGTAACGCAGAGGGTCACAGACAGCCACATAACGGTCACAGGCCATCGCAGACAGCAGCACAAACTCGGTGCCCCCAAGAGCCAGGGAGAAGAAGAGCTGGGTCCCACATCTGGCAAAGGAGATGGTCTTCTTCCCCAGGAGGAAGTGTGTCAGCATCTGGGGGACCCCGCTGGAGGTGTAGCAGATGTCCACGAACGCGAGGTGGCCAAGGAAGAAGTACATGGGCAGGTGGAGTCGAGTGTCCAGCCAGATCAAGAGGAGGATGAGCCCATTGCCCAGCAGGGTCAGCAGGTAGGTGGCCCCAAAGAGCACAAAGAGCCCAGCCTGGGTCCGTGCATCATCGGAGAGACCCATTAGGATGAACTCACTCACCCAGCTCACATTGTCCCTCCTCATGGAGCAGGTGGGATGGACTGCTGGGCTGGGGGCAACAATGTCACATGGGCAGGTAAAGTACTCACTTTAGGAGTCTTGAATTAAGTGCCCAGCTAGGATGTGAGGTGGAACAGGGATACTGAGATGCTTTTGCCTGGATGATTAAAGGACAATGTAATGAAGACACTGGAGAGAGGAATACTTGGTTCTCACCGTAGACTGTTAGATTCTCAAGCACACATCTCTCGGCTAACATTTATGTGTAGGATGTTGGATGGTTATAATTAAGAAAAAAAAACAGAAAATAAATCGTGAGGAAAAGAAAGAATGCATGATAGAAGATATAGAAAAAAGGAAAGGAAAGGGAAAAGAAATACTAAAGCAAAGAAAGCTGGAAAATTAGAAAGGTAGGAAGAAACATGGACAATAGGAAAGAAAGGAAGGATCCTTCAGTGTGGGATAGAAGTAGGTACAGTGTTGTGGCCAGATACACGGAAACAACAGGGGACCCTGAAGTTGTGGATGTCATTTCTGAAGTCTGCATTCATTTGCTCTTCGTGCTTTCTTGGGTTCAGTCTTCCTCACTGTTTAGAAAGGAGTCCTGTCACGTCTTCTCATTTCACCATCAGTCCAGATGCAACTTACATCCATTCGACCCATGGTGCTGTTGTGTGTCAGGAACTGAGCTAGACTCCTGGTACCTGACTGTGAGCCACAAAGGGAGATACGCATGGGTCTTGATTACCTTGGTTGTTATAATTTAACAAGAGATAGAGATTAAATTAATAATTACTAAAATATCAGTTAAAGTAATTATGCTAACAGGGAGAAGAGCAAGGTTAATACTTGGCTAATTAAATTTGAAGCTTTGTAATTAAATTATCACTGTAGCTATTTGTTACTTCTCAGTAGGGTGCACTTCATATACTGAGATGGAAGTGAATTTTTACATATTCAACAAAATGTTTAAAAAGGATGTACTAAGAGTATCTGGAAAACAGTGACATTCATGTTCAACTACTGAACATCAAGTGATGGTTGAGGACTTAATTTCAAACTGTGTGGATTTTGTTCAGTCAGGGTGACATTGGGTCTTCTCCCTCTCCC
>NW_022900919.1:41795202-41812346 GCF_012274545.1 Fukomys damarensis
TCTATACCTATTTTCTTCAAGGTGGTTTATCATAAAGGGATGTTAGGTTTTTGTTGAAAGCTTTTTCTGAATCAATTAAGAGATAATGTGACTTTTGTCTTTAGTTCTGTTCATAATGTGTATTCTAATTATTTATATATATTAAGTCATCCTTGCATTCTTGATAAACCAGTGTGGCCATGATATATGATCTTTTTAGTATGTTGCTTAATTCTATTTGCAAGAATTTTATTGATGATTTTGCATCTATTTAAAATATTGGTGTGTAGATTTCTTTTTCTTGAGTACTTATCTAATATTGGTCTCAGGGTAATGCTGGTTTTGTAAAATGAGTTTGGAACCATGCTTTACTTTTGTGCTTGTAGAAAAATGTAAGGAGTTCTTCTGTAAGTTCTGGTATAGTTAAATGGTAAATCCAATAGTTGCAGGAATATTTTTAGTTTGTAGAGATTTTACTACTATTTTAATCCCATTATTTATTATTGATCTGTTTAGGTATTTTATATATTTTTGGTCCAAATTTGGTAGGTCATGTGTATCTAGGAATTTATCCACTCCTCCTGTATTCTCCACTTTATTGGATTATAAGTTTTGAAAGTAATTTCCAGTAATCATTGGATTTCATTAGTGCCTGTTATGACCTTGTTTAAATTTTATTAATTTGGATCTCTTTTCTTTAAGTAAGTTAAAGTTTTATCAAATTTGTTTGTCTATTGCCATTTTTCCCCAGGAATTCAGTAGAAAAGATTATAATGATTTATATTGAATACTTTGAAATACATTTTTTAAAAAAAGCTTTCAATGTAAGTGAAGATGCAAGTATTTTATGTATTTTAAATTAATAGATAAATCTTTATAACTATTTCATTTTTTCTTATTGTGTAGTTATATTATTGCTTCAAAAACTAAACAAAACAGATGCAATATTTATAGTTGTTTCAAGTTCAATGTTAATAGAACTGACTGATGATTCCTTGCCCTAAAGAGTGATTGGCTGCCGTGATCAAAGACTCCAATCCTCACTAACTTGTTTATCTTTTGACATAATATTTACAAATCCCTCAGGGTTGAAAGCTGAAAATAATCCATAATATTTTTATAGGAACAGCTATTGAATCTCAGTAATGTTAAAGTAATTCTATATAAAATATGTTATAATTTCCTTTTGAAGAGATTTCAAGGGTGGGATTCTTAGCCCATCATTCCCTAAAAAGAATCAGGTGACTTTATTTTTATCTATTTATTTTGAAATTCAGTTTTGACATACATCGTGTATGTTTATGAGGCAAAGTGTTATGCTTTGATCTATGTGTATATATTGTGACAATATTCATTAAAGCCAATTAACATATCTATCACTTTGTCAACTTTGTGATAAGGATATTAAAAATCAACTCAGCAATTTAAAAATATGATACCTGATTACGGCCTGTAATCATGTAATTCAATAAACCACTAAAACTATTCCTCCATTATTATTTCAATTTTATATTTATGATGATTAATTTTGATTGTCAACTTGCTTGGCTTGAGAAATGTCTATCAGATTTAACTTCTGGGCGAATTGATGTGGTCATGGGGATAGGCCTGACCTTGGGGACTAGACTTAGTTCCTGAGCTCTTCCTCTTTGGCTCTTCTCCTCTCTGCTTCCTGGATTCCATGAGATGGGTAGCTTCTCTCCACCATGCTCTCTTCCATGACATTTCATCCTTAGAGGCAGTCAAGTAAGACCTTTGAAACCATAAGCCAGATGAAACTTTTTCTTATTTATATTGTGTATGTTTGGAACTTTTTCTCAACAATAGAAAAGTTACTAACGTAGTTACCTTTTGATCAACATCTACTCTTTTCTCACCTCTGTCCCTACTTTTGGAAATCATCATCTTTCTACTCTATGTTTATATATGATTAGCTATTTAAAAATTCATATATAAGTGAGATCATGTGCTATTTGTATTTCTGTGCCTGGCTTTAGGCAGGTGGTGACTGTGCCATGCTTATTTCACTTAGCATAATGTCATTCAGTTCCACTCATATTGTCATAAATGATAGCATTCATTCACTCAACATGCATGCATATTTCAAGGCTATACAATATTTTTTGTGTCCATGTATCTCATTTTCTTTATCTACTCTTCCAGAATGATGGACTTTTAGGTTATTTTCACATAAGAACTATTGTAAATAATGCTTCAATGAACATAGGAGGACACATATCCTTTCCACATACCAATGTCATTTCTTTTGGCCATGCACCCAGAAGTGGGATTGCTGGAACACACGGTTTTCAGGAAACCTGTATACTTTTTTCCAAAATGGCCATACTAGCTGGGCCTGGTGGTGCACCTTTGTAATCTCAGCATTTGGGAAGTTGAGGTCAAAGGATCACCTCAAATTCTAGTCCAGACTGGGCTTCATAGTGTGCTCAAAGCCAGCCTGAAGTACATGGTAAGACCCATCTCAAAGAAACAAAAACAAAACAAAACAAAACAGAAAAACCAAATGAAAGTGGCCTTATTAATTTGTTTATCAGGTAATGGGGATCAAACTCAGGACCTTGAGCTTGCAGGGCAGGTATGGCACCACTGAGCTAAATCCCTGGCCCTATGGCCCTACTAATTTAAATTCGACCAGCACTGTATTTACTTTTCTTTAAATTGCCACAAACACTCATTATTCATGTTTTTCTTTGTTTATTTTGTAGGGCTGAGCATTGAACTCATGGTCTTGCACGTGCTAGGAAAACGCTCTGGCACCAAGTGACATCTTTGGTCCTCATTTGCCTTTTTGATAGTAGCCATTCTCACAGGTGTGAGGAGAGATGTTATTGTAGTGTTTACTTGATAATAGAGACATTGAATGTTTTTTATACACAGCTGTTGGTCATTATCTCTTTTATTGAGAAATGTCTGTTCAAATCCTTTGTCTATTTTAAAATTGGAATATCTGGCTTTCTCTGCTGAGTTTTTGGAATTTCTTTTGTATTTTGTATTATCTCTTTATTGCTGTACACACATTTTCTATCTGTGGACTGTCTCTTCACTGATTTCTTTTGCTGTGTAGTTGTTTCATGTAAATATGTACACTTATTTTTGCTTTTGTGAACTAGATTTTTTGGAGGCCAATCTATGAAACTATTGCCCAGACCAATGATATTAAGACTTTCTTCCTGTGTTTTCTTAGAAATAACTTTCATGAGAATTATTTCATTGATTATCTGATGACAAAATGAACAAAAGAATAACATGAGTAATTCATACTTTGAGTCCGTGATTAAGATTCAGTTGTAAACTAGGTTTTATGAGCCTAGTATAACTCCCCCCTCCCCTTTTTTGGTACTGGGGATTGAACTCAGGACCTTGCACTTGCAAGACAGGCAGCGGAACCACTGAGCTAAATCCCCAGCTATTATAAAGCCTTCTTAATAGATGCATTCCCCATTGCTCTGCAATACCACTTAAATAAGAACTTTTTAAGAAATTTCTGGAGAGTTATTTCCTAACTAGTAAGTATTCCTCAGATATTTTAGGTCTCTCCTTAAACAGATCACTTTTAAATTCTAAAAATCAAATACACACAGCCTGGGGATCCAGACCTCACAAGGCAGAGTGCAGAAAGGCCATCACTCTGAGCTCAGGAAGATGGTGCAATGGAAAGCAGCAGAGAGAGGACCTCTCTCAGGCTTGTCAGTGAGAATTGAAGCCCACCAGGAGAGCGAAGAGAGAAACTGTAATAAAGACAAAGCAGACTGCAGCAGCTGGCAAGTTATTGGGGTCAATACCTCTTACCAGAACACAGACTTGCTGTGAGGGAAGGGTGGCTCAAACCTGCAGTAGAACAGTGCAGAGCTCAAACCTGAAGGAGGTCTGGGAGCTCATTTCCAGCCTTGCATCCAGAAACCAGCCTGAAGTTTAGTGGACTGCAGCTGGCTTTATGGTGACAGTAGGAACATGCATTGAAGGTGACTTTTTTTCCTTCTCTTTTTTTCCTCCTCCTCCTTCTCTTCTCCTCCTTCTTTTCCTTTTCTGTTTCTGTCCTATCTTGTTCTATTTTTGTCCTGTTTTGTTTTTTCTCAATTGTTCTTATAGGAGCATTAATATGGTTTCTAGTTTTCCTGTTGCTGTTAGTTTATTCTGGTCTTGATTTTGTTCCTTCTTTCTTTTTTTCCTCTCTTCATTAGTTTCCCAAAGTTTGTATGATCCTCCAGTGTCCTCTAGCCTTACTTCTACCTTTCCCTATCTTTCTATTTATCTATCCCCACTAACTCCTTCTAAGTCTTTTCCCAAAAGGGCAAATTTGCTACATCAAAAGGCTTATTTACTGCCAACATATTTCTGGCTGGTTCTAGGTTTTGATATATAACCGTAAGTCTAGTTCATGTGGTCAAATGTGATTAATAGTCACAACAGTTAGTCATTTTCTAGGCTCTGTTTGATGCTATTATTGAGGCTGATTGTATTACTTTGGCCAAAGTAATGTAATTACTCTGCTCAATTGTTCTTCCTGGTATACCAAGTCTGAGATTGCCTAAGGGTTATTACAAACTCAGACCCAATGGTTAGCTATAACTGGAGGATATTCTGAGAAGTAGCCACCACCTAAAGATTCTAAATACTATCAATTTTATGTAGGGTTTTTGTTATAGATGGGTATTGAACTTTGCCGAGTGTCTTTTCTGTATTTATTGTTTTCTGCATTTATTGATATGATCATGTGGGTTTTGTCTTTGACTCTTTTAACATGGTGTGTTACATTTATTGATTTGCATATGTCAAACCATTCTTGCATCCCTGGGATGAATCCTACATAATCATGGTGTATAATTTTCTTGATGATTTTCCATATTCTGTTTGCTAGTATATTATTGAAGATTTTTGCATCTATAATTATTAGGGAGATTGGCCTATAACTCTCTTTTTTTCATTGGATCTTTCTCTGGTTTTAGTATCAGGGTAATGGTTGCTTCTAGGAATGAATTTGAGCATATTGCTTCCCTTTCAATTTCATTAAAGAGTTTGAGAAGTAGTGGGTTTAGATCTCTAAATTTCTTGTAGAATTCAGCAGTGAATCCACCAGGACCTGTACCCTTCTCTGCCTGCAGGTTTTTAATTACATAATCAATTTCATCAACTGATATTGGGCTATTTAGAATCTTTATATCTTCTTGATTCAGCTTTGGTAATTCATATGTATCTAAGAATCTTTCCATTTCTCCTGTGTTTTTCATCTTATTAGAATACAGGTTCTCAAAGTAGGTAATAATGATCTCAATTTCTTTGGTATTCTTTTTGATTTAACTGTTTTAATCTCTAATTGCACAGACTTGAGGGTTTTCTTTCCTTTTTTTTGTTAAAGTTGGCTAAATGTTTGTCAGTTTTATTTAGTCTTTTAAAGAACCAACTGATTCATTGATTGTCTGTATTGTTTACTTAGTCTCAATTGCATTAATTTCTGTCCTAATTGTTATAATTTCCTCCCTTGTACAATCTTTGGACTTGACTTGCTCTTGTTTCTCTAGAATCTTGAGGTTAAACATCAGTTATTATTTGAACTTGTTCTGCTTTTCTAATGTGGCAATTTACTGCTATAAATTTCCCTCTTAGGACTGCTTTACTGTGTCCTGGAAGTTTCAGATGTTGTATTGGCATCATTATTTGATTGTAGAAATTTTCTGATTTCTTCTTTAATTTCATCTGTGACCCATTGGTTGCTCAGGAGGTTGTTATTTAATTTCCAAGTGTTTATGATGTTTTGAGGTTTCTTTTGCCATTGAGTTCCAATTTCCTTGTACTATGGTCTGATAATATGCATGGAATAATTTCAACTCCCTTGTATTTACTTAAGCATGTTCTATGAGTTAACATGTATTCTGTTTTGGAGGCTATTCCATGTGCAGCTAAGAAAAATATGTATTTGATATTGTAGGGTAGAACACTCTATAGACATCCACTGAGTCCATTTTTGCACAGGTTTGCCTCAGTTCTGATATTTCTTTGTTAACTTTTTAGTTAATCTGTCTATTTGTGACAGTAGGGTATTGGGGTACCTCATTACAATTATATTAGTGCTTATTTGATTTTTCATGACTATTAATGTTTGTTTTATATAGTTTTGTGTGCTTTTTTTGTGCATATATATTATAATTATTATCTATTCCTTTTGAATTATGCAGTTAACAAGATGTAGTAACTTTCTTTGTCATTCTTGATCAGTCTTGGCTTGAAATCCACTTTTTCTGCAAAGAGAATAGCTACCCTTGCTTTTTTCCAGGTTCCTGTCACATGGAGTGTTATTTTCTATCCTTTGACTTTCAGTCTATGGATTTCTTTCTGAGTTAAATGTGTTTCTTCTATGTAGCATGTTGTTGGACCTTGTTTCTTGATTCATTCTAGCAGTCTATTTCTTTTGCTTGGTTAATTGAGCAAGCATTGATGGTTATAACTGATATGTAGTGACATAATCCCTGTCATGTTATTTTTCTGTTGTAGATTTCCTTTCTTTCCCCTCTGCTTAATTACTTGCCTTCCCTAGTGGAATGATTTGGTTGGAGTTCATGGAGTTGTAGTCTTCATTATCTCTTACTAGAGTGTCCTTCAGAACATTTTGAAGTGTTGGCCTGGTGGTCATTCTTTCAAGTGTGTTTTGTGAGGTACATCAATATGGGTTGAAGGCTTTCTTGGAGGGGAGGCTTGAAATACTTCTCTCCAAGCTCTCCTTGACTTAAAGGTATGGGCTGAAATGTCTACTATAATTTTGATGGGGCTTCCTTTACATGTGATTTTATTTTTCTCTAACAGCTTTTAATATTCTGTTCTTGGGTTGAATATTTGGAATCCTTATTTATATGCCTTGATGTAGATATTTTCAATCATGGCTAATTGAAGTTCTATGTGACTCACTTATCAGCATGTCAAATTCTTTTACCATGCTTGGGAAGTTTTCTGTCATTACCTCTCTGAACAGGTTTTTTAAAAATGTTATTTGTGCTATTTCCTGCTTTTTCATTTCATTCTGATCAATCTTATGTCATTCTTTTTTGCATTTTCTAGCAGCTCTTTGATTTTTCATGGTCCCTTGCTATTTTAAGAAGTCTTTCTTTTTATGACTGCTAACTGAAAATTTGTCTTCTACATCTGATATTCTGTCCTCACATTGTTTCATTCTGCTATGTATACTTTTTTCTTTTTATTGAGTTTATTGGTACAATCTAGGTATACAATACAGTTACATTCATTACTGGGATCCTGTACCTTTACATGATAGGTCTTGAGTCTCATTTTTTCCTCTTCTCCCTGCCCTCCCTTCATGCTCTCCTCTCCTCCCCATTTACAAACACTTTATTTCCATTTTTTCAATTTCTCATATTTTTTTCCTCTCCCTTATTACCTTTCCCCCACTCTTCCCACTTTCCCTAGATCTTTAGCCCTTTACTTCCTATTTCACATTATTAATCATCTCATTAGGATCCTGTATACTATTATAGTGTTTCACACCAGAGAAACTATTTGGTATTTCAGTGAAAGAAATCTCCGTATGCACATTAAAAGTAGGGAATCCTAAAATAAAACTTAAAAAGGAAAGTAAAAGAGAAAAGGCAATGATGTAAGATTAAAATAATCCTTAATTCTGAAGATGAAAATGGTCCCTGAACATATTTAAATTGTTTCTTGCTCTTGTAGTCTTATCTTATTCTTTTTTTCATTATTTAGAGAATACTTTATTAGTTTCTGTAATCAAACCCACTTAGATATGACCTTACATATTTAATACAGTGCATTATCCCTGTACAAATGGAAAAAAAATTTTAAAAACTAACGTTTCTAGACCAATATGGCTGTCAATTTCTGTACAATGCCAACTCAACACAGTCAATTGGGATAACTTTTTCCAAAGTTGACAGCACAGTTAAAGTTTACAAAAATTCAAATTAATATATTTATATTTATATAAAAAGAACAATAATAGCAGTATGTTATGCATCAATAGCAGCAACAGCTTCTCCAGGTTCTGCTGTGTATACTTTCAAGTGAATTTTTTTGAGGGACTCTACCACCAACAGACTGGTGAGGAGTGGAGCTGTGTGAAGCCATCTGCATGGGCCCCTATCCCACCCAGGCCTCTTAGACACAAGAGGACTTGCCTCCCCACCACCAGCAGACTGGTGAGGTCGGGAGCTTCATGAAGCCATTGGCATGAGACTATCCCCTACCCAGGCCTCCCAGCTACCAATGGACCAATGAGGACTGCAACCAAGTGGGCACTTCCAGAAACCCAACCGAAACCACCCCCTGCATGTCTGCTTCCTGGTTATTCCTGTTTCTCATCTATACTGCAGAGAAACAGGAGGTCTTAAAGGCCATTACCCTGGGTTAGAGCAAAAGTGAATAATAGTAAGAGGGCCTTACTCCTAAGTGCCCGTCCTGAAGAGTAAAGTTACTATATTGATCAGTTTATTCATTATAAACATATTTTGGGCTAGTCTTTGATTCCATTTTATTTCACACATTTAAAGGTGATAGATTAATAACTACCACAAATTGTCATTTTCCAAGCTGTGTTTGATTCTATTATTGTTGCTGATTGTATCACTTGGGTAAGTGTTGTAATTGATCTAATCAGTTATTTTTCCTTGTATAATGAAAATGAGATTGTCCCAAAGTTAGAGACTCAAATTCTAAAGATCAGCTATATCTGGAAGACACTCCTGAGGAGCAATTGTTCCTTAAAGATTCTAAATATAAGCAACAAAGATATCTACAATAAGTAATATTGAAGTATCAACCGAGGAATTAACCCAAGAACTATACCAACAACAATAACAGAAATGAAAAGGCAGTTAAACAGGATACAGTCTTCCAGCTTACCAAAGGAAAATTCTGGGGGAAATGAGATGGAAAAGTCTGATACTCAACCACCAGGACAATCTGAACTGATAGCACAGGAAGTAAAAAGAAAAAAAGGTGAATATGAGGCTTTAGAAATACACAAAACAGAAATAATTTTCCAGATAAAAGACATGATTATAAATTCTAGAACAGAAACAGATAAAAAATAGATGAACTCAGGACCATGATGGAAGCCATGAATGCTCAGCATAGGAAAGAAATGGAAACCATGATGGCCCAACATAAGAAAGAAATTGAATCCATGCAACAGATCCAAACCAATATCTAGGAGATTAAAAACTTTATTAAAACTAAACATAGAACACTAACCCAATCTGAAGACAGACTATCAGATATAGAAGACAGGATGGTGGACAGTGACCATGAAACGAGAGATATCCTAAAAATAGTAAAGGACCATGAAAAATCAATCCATCAGCTCCTAGATGATGCAAAGAATAATATAAGATTAATAGGAGTCCAAGAAAAATCAGAAGAAAACACAAATGACATTAAAAAAACTCTTCACAGAAATAGTAGCAGAAAACATCCCAAACAGAGCAAAAGAACTTGACATACAGATAAGTGAGGCATATGGGACTCCAACTAGCCATGATAAAAAAAACCTATACCTAGACATAATAAGGATCCTAGAAACCCAACAGAAATACAAAATACTACAAGCAGTTAGAGAGAGAGAGAGAGAGAGAACCAAATTACATGCAAAGGAAAGACCATCAGAATCACAGCAGACTTTTCAACACAAACCCTCAGGTCAAGGAGAGCCTGGAGTGAGGTATTTCAAGCTTTAAAAGAAAACAACCTCCAACCTAGACTGCTGTGTCCTGCAAAATTATCTTTCAAAATCTATGGAGAAATAAGATACTTTCATGACAAAGAACACCTGAGAAACTTCACAAATACCAAACCAGCACTCCAAACAATTTTTTAAAATATCCCAGAAAAAGACAAAGAAGGTCATAACTTCGCGAGGCCCAACTGAACAAATCCAATAAGCAAGAATTTAAAGGAAGAGAGAGAAAAATAAAAAAGAACCAACAATGGGGAAATAACATGACAATGATAAGTCAATACATATCAGTAATAACCATCAATGTCAATGGCCTCAATTCACCAATCAATAGAAACAGACTGGCAAAATGGATTAAGAAGCAAAATCCAACAGTACGCTGTAACAAATCCCCAGCAGCATGGGAACTAGCACAAAGAATCAACAATTGAACTCTCATGTTTTAAAAAAGTTTTTGCTGTGTGTGCAGCACTTTTGAGGCAGAAGATGGAGCCACTGACCTAACCTCCCCGCCAACTCACTATTTCCTATTGAAATGAAACTTTGATGCTGATTTTAGAGGATGATAAACTATTTTCATTTCCAGATGGAGTCGTTCTACTTTTTCTAATTTCATGAACATTTACCACACACTGGTTAGTGTCTAGCCCAGTGGCAGATAAGGAGGTGAACAGGGAGTGAACAGACACTTAGTTGGGCAAGGAGGGAAGGGAGGGTGAGTAATCATGACCTCATCAGCTTCATAGGAAGCTGGACTTTCAGTCTAGTAATTGGAGACAGAGAGTCTGGTCATGTCTATAGGCAAGCAGCTAAGTAGTAGTAACGAGATAGAAAAGACACAACCAATACCTTTACTTCCTGAAAGGTAGATGTGGTTTGTGGTTTAAGGTACACTTGATAAGGAGATCCCATTTTTCAGTCTGGATTAATAAACTATTTATGTATTCTAGGGTAAAATGGTATATTTTGGAGGCACAACTCCTGGAAGTAGAAGGAGCAAGTTAGATTAAGTATAAACATTAAGATTTCTTTCAGAGCTAAAGATGTGTGATAAATGAATGCATGTACATAAGCTGTTATTTAAAGCAATATAAAAGGGAAAAGTATATTCTTTGGTGTGTAATTATTTTAAGTGTGTACATCTAGTGGAATTGTAGACAATAAGATATTAAAGGTTATTGAATTTTATGATCAAAGAATTAAGATTCAACTCCCCAGTATTAGAGAACTGCAAAGAAAAAGGACAAATTGACTTGACAACCAGAGACTAAGGAATAGGGAAGTTGGGCCATATGAGTAGAAATGGGGAAACCACTTGAATCAAGGCTAAAATTGTTGTAGCCTTCTAATGCATAAGCATTTTTCTGAAGTTCATCTATGATAATAGGGACAATGGAATGATTGGGATGTCCTGTAACACAGTTTTTTTGCAAGACAGGGGCTAAACTTGTCTTTGTTCCATAGGATTTATGCTTCTTTATGGGTGAGAAAATACATCTCTGTTTTCAAGGAAGATGGAAGTCCATATTTATCTTTGAATTTTACACCAATCCCAACCCGTCTTCAATCCTTCTATCTCCAAAGTAAAGAAGTTACTCAAGGTCAAGAAAATGACCTTTTCCATTTTGACTTCTCTTCTTTCATTCTGGGAGTGGATTCTACATATACAAAGAATCTCAGCTAGACTGTTAATTGACTGACCAAGAGTGAGGACTCCACTGAGTGAATTGAACAAAATGAGCTACATCTTATCTGTCATGGGAGAAATTCAAAGAGCTTCCAATACAACCAGTGAGAAGCACACTAGAGCATCTAAAACAGCCCTGGCATCACACAAAGATCACCCTCCATACCCTCAACCCTTCTCAGCTCTCCCTGTGGGGGACTCACCAAGGCTGAGTGCTCAACTCATGCACAGGATTCATTTTGGATGGGGAGGCAGCACATAGCCTAGGAAGCCATTGAGGCTGGTTCCCCTCCTCTTCCTGGGTGACTTTACTTTGTCAGTCTTGGCTGAGAACTTTTCAGAGCCCAGGAATCCCCAGAGAGTAATTACTTGCTCTTGGAGAGTTCTCGTCTCATTCTCCCCCCGACCCACAGCTCCTCTGCAATGCCAGCTCTCTCCTGTCCCAAGTTCCCTGGGGGATAAACGCTTTCTCCCAACTTTTAATTGTTCCTTCAGTTCCTAGGCTAACGAGGGCTTCCCTCACTCTTGTGAGTCTTTTTCTTCAAGGCTGTGGCATCACTGGAGACCATGGGCAGGTGTCATGGACAGAAGTATGCACTTCTCTGTTCTTGTGGGAAGGGACTGAAAGCAACTGGAAAGGAGAAGAGGAACTAAAACTCAGAGTCTGTTCTGCCTCCTAGAGGAAGAAGTTGAAAACACTTTCCTCCTCCCCTGACACATCTAGCTTGCTGACCAAGGGAGTGGCTGGTAAGCATATCACAAGGTAGAACCATCACGTTTATGGCCTGGGAGCCACTGAGAAGCCCCAAGTCCACAGGCATTAGATTTTCCCACAGACTCCTTGGTGGTCTCTGGTGTCACATTCCTGTTGTATTTCCTTTTCATATCTCTAGAAGTTTTTCTTACTTCACCAATCTTGGCATTCCAGTGTTTGGTCATTTCCCACAAGATTTTAATCTCTTCACTATAATTACTAGATGAAGCAGAGGAAATAATGGTGAGGGTGGGGTTTTATTCTCAACACTTACCTTTTCATCTCTGTGGAAATACAACATGAGTCTTTGAGAGGAAAAGAAACAGACATCACTGTGTTATTCACTAAAGTTTTTGATAGTGACCAACATTAGGGGATAAATTAAGTACTTGTAAAATTTGTCACTGATGACAGTGAACGTGGGAACTGTCATTTCATTATTTCATTTCATGTTTTTCCCCTTGGGTGGGATCTCCAGAATCTCAGATTTATCTTGGCTCTTTTCTTCACCACAAAGTTTTTCAGATCTCAATGACAATAAAGGGAAAAACTGATGGCACTTCTGAGCGCTGTAGCCAATTAAGGGGTAGAGATGTAAAGAGGTTGGAGGATACTTTGAGGAAAAAGAGGGAGATAGAGGGGGGACACTGTTAATGTACCTGACAGGCAGACTTATGTGATTTATGCAGCACCTCTGAATGCAAAAGAGAAAGAACTGCTTGGTACCATCTTCTAGGCTGCACATAACTGTAATGCAATAAAAATGTCTTCTTACTGGCAAAAATTGCATTAACTTTCCCAAACATTAAGATAATAGGTTGATCAATAGCAAAAAAATAATACATGTATGTTGCACATCCATAAAGAATAAAGCATAAAAAGGACTCAAAGGTGAACATAAAATATAAATAATCTCTTTGGAGTATGATTGTAATTTTCATTTTCTTCTTTTTTATCAGCATTTTTAAGGTGTCTACAATAAACATATGTTCAAATAAGACTCCAACTGAAATTTAAACTATTTTTTATTGACATAGATATGTTGCACTGAGAGTCACATTATAAAATCAACTTGCTGTCTTATTGTTTAACATTACTAAATTGGCTTTGAGCACATGCTTGAATATTAAAGGGTGTAAAAAAGGCATAATTAAAACTGTGTCTCAGAAAACTAGATGTAACTACAGGTTTTGAATCATTATACCATGAAGGGACATCTGTATATCTTCTATGGGGGCAAACTTTCTGGACTAGAGTCAGGACAATGTATTCACACTCTGGCTTTCAAACAGAGACCTCTGTAACTTTGAGAATTCTCTTAATTTTCTTAGTTTTCTCATTTAAGAAATAAATTGAGGGGGTGAAGGGAGGGTAAGGGTAAGGGGAAAAAATGAGAATCAAGACTTGTCATGTAGAGGTAAGAACGTTCTCCACTTGCCATCCCTAGCTTCCCAGGTAGAAAGAGAGCCAAGCCAGGGGACTCGGTAGCCTCTAGGAGATGAGCACAACCTCAGTTAACAGCCAGCAAGAAAACCAAGATCTCAGGCCTTGGTACTAGCATGAATTTAAATACTAAGTTCAGCCAGTAACCCAGTGGATTTTTCTCTGCACCTCCAGAAAGAATGCAGCAGGCTGACTTTAGTCTGATGAGACTGGAATCCAGCTCTTGACCTGCAGAACTGTGAAATAAAGTAGTGTTGGTTCTAAGAACTAAATTTGTTATCGTAGCAGTTGAAAACTATTGCATTAGATTAATGATGTGTTATTAATAATAAATTATTAAAATTACTTTTACAGTTTCTTTGTACTTTTTTAATGTGAGTAGTATAAATTTTTAAATTACATGTGTGGTTCACATCTGTGACTTTATTTCATTCAGACACTGGCGATCACCCACATGTGTGCACACGTGCATGACGTTGACTCTTAGAAGATAGCAGACCAGTTGTCTTGCAGTATGTCTCCCGTGCTGGCCTTATCAGATGGTTCATCATACTGTCACTTAACTTATTCTTCTACTCCTTTTATTTCCTATAACCTGGAAGTCCATTCAGGGTAACGGATACAGGCTAGACATTCATCCAAATTTCTTTACATTTTTATTGAGCTGTTGGTTTTCTTGAATGTTAAGAAGATCTAAGCATATTCTAAATACACAGCATCTTTTGTCAGTTATAGAATTTGCAAATATAGTAGTCTTTTTCCAGTCTATGGCTTGAATTTTCATTTTCAATAACAGTATATTTTTTTGTTTTGGTTTTTGGTTTTTGGTTTTTTTTTCTGACAGTGTCTCACTATACAGTTCAGGTTGGCTTTGAACACACCGGGTAGCCCCAGGCTGGCCTGGAATTTATGGTGATCCTCCTGCCTCAGCCTCCCAAGTGCTGGGATTACAGGCATGTGCCACCACACCTGGCTCACAGTGTCTTTCAAAAAGCAAAACATTAATTTTGATAAAGTTCAGTTTATCTTTCTTTTTCTTTTGCGATACTGAGCATTGCACTTAGGGCATCACCCATGCTAAGCAAGCACTGTACCACTGAGCCACCTCCCCAGCCCTTTTCATTATCTTATTCTGAGATAAAGTCTTGCTAAGTTGCCCAGACCGCCTTCAAACTTGTGGTCTTCCTGCCACAGTCTCCCCAAATAGCTGAGATTATAGCCTGGCTTCAATTTTTAAAATAAATTTTGCTGCTGGTGTGTGTGTGTGTGTGTGTGTGTGTGTGTGTGTGTGTGTGTGTGTGTGTGTGTTTACTGAGAAATCTTTTCTTAACACAAGGTCACAAATACTTTCTCCTGTGTTTTACTTTTAAAATTTTTATAGTTTTAATTTTAAATGTACATCCATGATTCCTTTTGAGCTCATTTTTATGTGCTGCCAAGTAGGAACTGAAGCTCATCTTTCTGAATGTGGACATCTAGTTCTTCATGCAGTGTCTGTTGAAAGACTACTCCTTCTCTCTTTGCCAAAAACTGCACCTTTGCCAAAAATCAATTGGCCATGTCTCAGTAAGTCTCTTTCTGGACCCCGTCATGCTCCGTTGATCTGATTTTCTATCTTGATGCCAATCTCACATCATCTTGATTAATGTCATTTTATGAGTCCTAAAGTCAAGAAGTATAAACCAAACTTTTTCTTTTACAAGATGATTACAGTAGCTCTAAGTCTACATGTTAGAGTCAGCTTGTAAATTTCTATACAAATGTTTCTTATTAGAATTAATTGAGTGTATTAAGTTGATTTGTAGAAAAATTACATTTATCCATATCGAGTCTTCTGGACCATAAACATAGTTTACCTCTCCTTTTACCTTGGTCTTCTTTCATTTCTATCAGTAATGGTGTGGGGTGAAACAAGGTCTCTCTGTGTAGTCCAGGCTGGCCTTGAACTCACAGCGATCTTCCTGCCTCGGCCCCCCAAGTGCTGGGATTACAGTCATACTCCACCTTGCCAGCTCTATCAGTAATTTTCAGTGTACATGTCTTTCACATACTTTATCATATCCAGACTTTAAATCTTTCATGTTTCTGACACAAATGCAAATGGGTTAGCTTTTGTTCATTTTAATTTTCTATTTTTCCATGCCAGTATGTAGAAATAAAATTGATTTTTATATATTGATCTTGTATATTACAACCTTGCTAAACTCGTTTCTTAATTCTAGCAGCTTTGTAAGTTCCATAAGATTTTCTAAGTAAACAACCTGACTTGATGATTTTATCATCTGCAAATAAAGTCTTACTTCTTTCTAGTCAATCTGGATGTCTTTTTTTTTTTTTCCTTGACTTTTTGCACAGGATAGAACCTCTGCTACAATGCCCAAGGTAAGGAGTGCAAGAATACAAACTTGCCTTGTCCTTGAGCTCAGGGAGAAGGCACCATTTGACATGATGGTAACTTTTTTATAGATGCTGTTTATCAGGTTGAAGAATTTCCCTTATATTTCTAACTCTCTGAGAGTAACCAGGAATCAACAGCTTTGGGGTCGTATGGGATGCTACTCTGTATCTGACATGATCATATTTTTTCAATCTAGTTTTTATATGGTGAAATGCAGCAATTAGTACTCCAATGTTAAACCAATCCTAAATATCTGTGATAAATTTACATCTATATTTTGTCTGGGGTGGGGGGTCAGTATTGGGAAGAAGGAGCCCAGGATATTCTCCTGAGTTTAATCCCCCAGCACTTCTTACTTTGTATTTTGAGGAAAGGTTTTATTAAGTTACTAAATTGCCCATGCTGTTTTTCAACATGCAGTCTTCCTGCCTCAGCCTCCCAGAATGCTAGGATTATAGGCTTGGGACACCATGCCTAGTTTACATCTATTTTTGAGGCTATTGGTCTGTGGATACCTTTTCTTGTAACCTCAACCTATTATTCTGGCATCAGAATAATGCTCTCCTCACAAAATAATACTAGCCTTGTGATATCAGAACAATACTAGTTGAGAAGTAGTCCCTCCTCTTCAATACCTGGGAAATATCATGCATTTGTTTCTAAATATAAGTCCCATAATCACTGTTATTCATTTCACCTTAAGCATTCAAATAAAAGTTTAAATAATATCTTTAGAAGTCTTTATATTTAACCATGTAGTTACCATTTCCAAGGCCCTCTATGCCTTTACACAGATCAATATTTCTACCTTATACCATTTTCCCTCTGCATGAAGGATTTTGCTTAATATTTCTGATAGTGCAGATCTGAAGTGGTAAGTCTTTCAGCATTTGTAAGTTTGAAATTAAGTTGATTTTTGTTTGTTTGTTTATTTGCTTGTTACTTTCCAAAGATATATACTGGTGGTGGTGGCATTGCTAATTAAACCCATGTCAGGGGCTGGAGATTTGGCTCAGTGGTTCCGCCACTTGCCTGGCAAGCACAGGGTCCTGAGTTTGATTTCCAGTACCAAAAAAAAAAAAAAAAAAAAAAAAAAAAAAAATTGGACATACAGATAAGGGAAGCATAAAGGACCCAACTAGTTATAATAAAAAAAAATCTACAC
>NW_022900919.1:41812542-41819765 GCF_012274545.1 Fukomys damarensis
AAAAAAAAAAAAAAAAAAATGGAGCCTTTGCACCAACCTACATCCCTTTCTTATACTCCTTTCTTATTTTTATTTTAAGACAAGGTATTGCTAAGCTGCCCAGGCTGGGGTTGAAATTGTGATCTTCCTGCTTCAACCTCCCAGAGTGCTGAGATTATGGACATGTACCACCCCATCTGGCTCCAAAAACATTTTCTCTACATGAAAAAAAAAATCTAGGCTGGCGGGATGTGGTGGCAAGCACCTGTAACCTCAGCACTCCTGAGGCAAGAGGATTGTCATGAGTTCAAAGCCAGCCTGGGCTACACAACGAGTTCAAGGCAAGCCCAAACTATGCAGTAAGATCCTGTTTCAAAAAACAAAACCAGAAAAGCAAAAACAAAAATAACTAGGCTGATAAAGCTTCTTTTCTTTGAGGATTTTAACAATATTAATCCACTACCTTTTAGCTTGCATAAATTCTGGCAAGAAATCTGTTGTCAAGTTTCTCCATACATTATATGGAGGAGGTTGTTTTTTGTTTTGTTTTTTTTTACTCTTGCCTTCTTGGCTGCTTTTAAGGTTTTCTCTGTATCATTGGTTTTATGAAATTCAATTATAGTATGCTTAATGTAGTTTTATTCATAGTACTTTTCTTGGGATTTACTGTGCTTATTGGATCTGTGAGTTTATAGTTGTCATCATATTTGAGAATATTTTGGCTATCATTTCTTCAAATATCTTTTCTGTTCCTTCTCAGTCATCTCTAAAGATTCCAATTACATATATATTTGGCTGATCAAAATTGTCTCACACATCATGATCTACTTATTTATTTTTAATTTTTTCTCCCCTGTTTCATTTTGCATAATTTTACTCTTGTGTCTTCAATTTTACAAATATTTCCTTCTGCAATATCTAATTGTCCCTTTATCCATATTTTGTACTTTTTTATCTCAAACATTGTAGTTTTCACCTCTAGAAGTGCAGTTTGAATCTTCTTAATTATGTTTCCACTTTTTATGTTTGAGTTTTTTCTCTAGCTTCTTGAATATACAAAATGTAGTTCTAATAACTGTTTCAATGCCATTGTCTGCTGATTCTATCATCTTTGTTTTTTTGGATTGGTTTTAGTTTTGTTTGTTTGTTTGTCTATTTTTTTCCTTTTTTATGGTCCACTTTTTTGTACCTGTTTGCATGGCTGGGAACTGAGTGAGCTTTGTAGATGTGATTAAATCCCTTAGAAATGGTTTGATACTTTATACTCACTGATGATAGAATGAGCCTTTTTATTCTATTTAGGCCTTTAATTGACAGGATGAGGCCCATCCACCTTATGAAGGGCAGTCTGCATTACTCAGTTTACCTATTCAAATATTAATCTCATCCAAAAACATCCAGAATAATGTTTGATCAAAGATCTGGTACCTCATAGAATAGTCAAATTGACACATAAGATTAATTATTACATGTTCCATTTTCCCAACCTCCCTTGAAGCTAAAACCACTGCCACAGTGCTGGGTAATGAGATGTAAGAGGAAGTATACTCAGGGACTCCTGGGAAAATTTCACTCCCATAAAATAAGATGTGATTGACAGCATCCTTTTGCTTCTTCCAGTCTTACTTGTGGATGTGGCTCCTGCATTTGAATAGCCATGTTGTGTCCATGAGGTAACAAGTACGGAGAGAAACAACCCGTCAAATGAATGGAACAGAGATATACAGAGACCTGGGTGCCTGAGAGCATTGCTGGGTCACTAATACAATATCATCCATTCTTAACTTTCATTTTCTTCTTAGTTGTCAAAATAAAAGCACCCTTATTTGTTAAGTCCATCATCTATCAGATATTTTGTTACTTGCAGCTGAACACATTCTCAATTGACATACACCAGTTAGAAGAGTAATAGATCATATATCAGGTATGAGGGATCACACCGTGAATAATGCTCCATTTCCAGTTGTAATAGCTTTGCATTACCGGAACAAATGTCTTATATAAACCGATTTAAAGGGAGGAAAGCGTATTTGGGTTCATGGTTTTGGAGGTTCAAACCATAGTTGGTTGGCCCTGTCACTCCGGGCCTGTTGGCCTGTGGTGGCACAGTACATCATCAGGAACCCAGTCATCTGAGGACAGCCAGGAAACAGAAACAGGAAGTCCAGGAGCTCAATACCACCTTAAACCGTATGTTCCAGCAGCCTAACTTCTTTTCACTAGGTGACACCTTCTAAAAGTTCCACCTCCTCCCAACCGTGCTGCAGCCTAGAGGCTGGAGGGTTCACAAAGGGAGAACTTCAGGAAATGAAGAAAAAACAGACAAAGAGATACAAAAAGCTGAGGCCAGGTGGATCCTTCCTCTTGATGGGAGAAAAGGACTGCCAGGCAACTGCCTTGCATTTATTATAGTGGTAGAGATAAGGAAAGTGCAGGGGGAGGAGAAACGGCTGGTCTGTAACCGGAACTGGGAGAGCAGCTAAGGTCTGTAGAACATCATGCTTTAATGGTTTTATGAGGAACAGACGGGGAGGAAAGCTCGTCTACAGAGGGACTCTCCCAGCACAACAGTGCCACAGGATGGGAACCGTACGCTTCTGGGGTAGTAGCAGCAAGGGAGGAAAAGGGGAAAAGTTAATAGATAAACATGCAGAGGACAACCAATGGTCTTTCCTAGAGAGGAAGGAGAAAAGCTTAATACATAAATATTTTACGGCTCACCCCTGTAGTCCCAACACTCGAGAGGCTGAGGCAGGAAGATCGTGTGAGTTAGACCAGCCTGAGCTACGTAGTGAGTTCCAGGTCAGCCTCAACTACATAGTAAGACCCCATCTCAAAAACCCAAAAAAAAGAAAAAAAAATAATAAAAATTTTAAGATTGCGGTAAATGATACGAAGGAAATAAAGAGAAAGTGGTCAGTCGTGACCAGCTTCTTTTGTGAAATGATAATTACACTGAAATCTAAAGAACTGAAAAGGAGCTAAACACACACACTCATAAGAAAGTGATGTTCCAGACACCAGGATAGAAAGTGCAAGCGCTGTTGAGATATGAGTGTGGCAGTTCAATGAATCAAAATAAGATGGCGTGGGAACAGAGAGAGCAAGGGGAAGGAATGGGATGAGGCTGGAGACGCAGGCGGGGGCCCAATCACAAAGCTTTGAGTCCATAAAACGCAGTTCGAATTTTACCATGGGAAGCTCTCAAAGGCATTTCAGAGTCATAGCCAAATGGTGTTGAATAAGAAAGCCTGATTGCAGTGTGCAGTGTGGGAGGAAGCAGGAAGCAGTACACATAAGAAAGAAAATAGATGATCAAGTAAAAGTCATGTAGTGGAAATGGGCGATATAGTGAAAATTCCAGTCAGCAAGATGAGTGTAGATGAAGAACACAAAGTTCCTTCCAATCTACAGTGATTACAGCTTAAACTCACCCCTCACCTCCAAGTTGTAGGGCTGCGTTAATTAAGTCTGCTTGACAAAGATGTGGTACCGGACCCAGGCCCCAGAATTCACTGGACCTACCCCACTTCTCTCCCCGGCCCTCCAGAGCACCAAGGTTTCCTGGAAGGTGGACTACCACGCGCTTCTCATTCAACCCACCAAACCTCTGCTTGGAAAAATTACCTTCAACTTTGCCAGCCACGAATGATCACCTTGACCCTTCCCACCTTTCCTGAGTACCCAATGGGTCCCTTTTGGAAAATCAAGTTGACTGGAGGAAAATGTCAGGGAATCGCCAATGTTCCCCAGCAGTCCACGAGGGGGCACAAGAGAGTCAATGGTCCTTGTGCCCTCTCGTTGGCTCCCACAACTGTAGGAGGTGGAAAACCGATCCCAGAGGAGGCGGACTCTGGGTTTGGGAGAGTGGGCGGGGCGAGGGTGCCAACCACACCCCTGCCCTCACCAGTAAGGCGGCAAGGCCTCTGGCACCCTGCTGCCGGGCGGAGGGACGCGCCTCGGCGCAGAGGCAAAGGGACGCGGGACGCGCCGCCCAGGTCAGGCCGCTTGGTGGAGAGGGGCAGAGCTTATATGACCCAGACCTCGGAATTTCCCGGGGGGATGCCTGGGCCAGGCTGTGAGCCTCCTGCAGCTGGATGCTCTAGCCCATCGTCCTGCACAACATTGGCTTCCTCTCCTATTTCCTGTCTCATTACAGAGGGACTCAGTGGTGACGCTCCTCTCTTTTGACTGCTTGGTTTTTCCCCCGGTCTAGTTGTCCAGTCAACCTACTAATCCATTCTTGTTCAGTAGATTCTGTTTTGGCCACAGGCGACCTCTTTGCACTATTTGCAACCATGAACTGACTAACGTGGAGTTTTGGAAGGGCAGATGTAGGGGAGAGGAGTGATCTGGCCGGGAAGAGGTCCTGCCAGCCTCTTTGTGTGGTATAGCCACCTAGATATGAGACCAGCGTAACAGATCCTGGAAGGCTTCCGTGGGCTAGGTGGTGGCAGTGAGAAATGTAGAATGGAGTTTTGTGAGTGACATCAAATTGACTTGGGGACACAGTGGATGTGGAAGAAGTGGGATTAACATCTCTGTGTACAGAGGGCTAAACAGAGGTCCCAAGTCAGACCTCCAGGGAAACAAGGGATCAGGATGGCATCAGATGTCTGTCTTCCACAAACGGGTTTTGTTCTAGACTGACTGTAAAAATGGCCTCAAGGGCCGGGGATTTGGCTCAGTGGTTCTGCTGCCTACCTGGCAAGCACAAGGGCCCGAGTTCTATCCCTGGTACCAAAAAAAAAAAAAAAAAAAAAAAATGGCCGTACGTTGTGGTGCATGCCTGTAATCCCAGCACTCAGGAGGCTGAAGCAGGAGGATCACTGTGAGTTCGAGACCAGCATGGGCTACATAGTGAGTTCCAGGTCAGTCTCATCTACATAGTGAGACTCTGTCTCATAAAAAAAAAAAATGGCCTCAAACTCGCCCTTTTGCAATGTGACTCTATAGGATCTTGCATCAATGAGCAGATCTTTCTTTCCAAACTCCTACAAGCAAAGGCTTGGTCCTGAGATTTGTTTGGCCCAAAGTATATAGTTAAGTCAAGAATTCATGAGGCTTGGCATGCTTTCATTTGCTTTCCTAAACTGTATGAAAAATCCTGGGCTGGCCTGCTGGGCAGCCATTCCACACTTGCCAACCTCCTGGCAACCAGCCCAGCACCTGATCACAAAAGCATACATGTGAGAAATGGTAAATGGTTAATGCAAGAAACCACTAAATTTAAGACTTGTTTGTTATACAGCAAAAGCTAACAGATACTAATAGAAATGAACATAAATAGATGTTGATATATATATATATAGAGAGAGAGAGAGAGAACTGTCTTTGATATATAGAATGTCCTGACCAAGCCCCCACCACTCTCTAGATATTAAAGGGTCTGTGGGTCTGTATCTGCACCACCTATTAGTCTCCTCTGCCCCAGGATTAGACTTCCTTATCCTGAGGCTAACTGCAGTCCTCTTGAACTTGCTCTGCCCTTTTGATGCTCTCTGGGGCCTTCCAGCTGCTCCTTTACTTACTGTGCTCAGAAATTTTTTAGCCCAGAGATCTAGACCTAGGCTCTATTTCTGGCCTTCAAGGTTTGACTTGGCTGGGTCCTATTGCTAGGTGAGTGCTGGCCCCACAGTGCTCCCTGAGCCTGTGTGCCCAGTCTTAAAAGTAATCCTCACCCTCAGAGGGTCCATTTAGGAGACCCAGGTCCCAGCATAGAGCAGCAGAGAAATCTCATATTCCCTTGTGCTCACCACTGTCATGGCGCCTCACCCTTTGGAGCTTCTGAGACCTGCAGGTTCTCCTACTTCCTTGGACAGGATCCCCCAGCTCCTCTCCATCTTATACTCCACTCTTGGCCCTGTGGAAAGCCAGCCTCTAAGCAAAGGCTCAGTATACATGAATCTCTGAGAGCAGAATTCATCTCTTCCCTCCAAGTCAAAGGCCCCCAGGCAGTGACATTTAGGGGTGGAGTGCTAAGGACTGACCCAGGACCCCTACTTTGCCTCCTGTAAATAAAGGTACCTTAGAAAACAGTAAGAAGGACAATATATTGGATAAAACTCCATCAGTTGATGTTTCCATCAACTGGTAGATGATTGTCAGGGCCAAATGAAGAGTCCAGTGCTCTGCAAAGCATGCCCATAGATCATTTGAGGAATGTGCAAGGAGGAAGACAGGAAGACTCCCCCAAAGACTGGGAGAGCTGCTCCATATAGCTCTTCCTGAGAGGTGGGAAGGGGACACAGGTAAAAGCATATAGACACACTCTGTGTGAGCGGAAAAGTGAAGACCTGACCCTGCAGCCCAGGTACCTAGGAATGCTCCTTCTGCCTGACATGAAAGACATGGTCTCCTTGGCCCTCATCCATCCCAACTGCCCAGGTATCCACAGCACAGAAACTTCAGGTCAGTCTGATGAGCACTCACTTGGAACAGATGGGACTGGTGGGAGTCCCCACAATAGGAACTATGGGCTGGCAAAGGGCACACAAGCCGGGGGAGGCAAGAGAGTGAGAGCAGACCAAGGCAGCCAGAGAAAGTTATTCCATGCTCTATGCTGTTAGAATCTGTCCTGCACAGATGGAAATGGCTTTGGAGAGCAGGGGCTGGAGATCAGGCAGTATCTTCACAGGGCTGGAGGGAGATGCAGCTCAGGCCCTCCCAGGAAACCTTCACTGGTGAAGACACAGTAGAAGGGAGAGCAAGGGAAATGCTAAGATAGCTGATGAGCCAGTTGAGACCTCGTCAGTGGGACCCTGCACTGGAATTCTGCAGCTGTGTGGGCCGAGGCTGGGAGAATGCCACTTCCATGAGCTGTGGAGCTGCACATGGACACCAGGGGGCAGCTGTGAGCCCACATCTAGGCATTTGAACAGCTGTTCCCTTCAAGGAAAGAAACCTGGACTCCAGATCTTGCGGTGCTCTCTTGATCTATAAGAAAAGGATCGTCAGGTTTAGAGGGGCAGGCTGCCCCGCCTACTTTTCCTCAGTAAGCATAACATTACCTAATACAAACAGGTATCAGTACCAAGAGTAGGAGCCTATGCTCTAATAACTTGACCTCAGTGTTCCCCCAACTCCGACCTAACCCACAGCAGCTCTTTATTTAAGCAATATTAATTGAACACCTGTTATACATCAGGAGCTCTATTAAACTCTTGGGATCCTCAGTAAACAATTTAGGAAAAGACTCCTGCCCTCCAGAGGCTTCTCTTCTCCGGAAAAAAAAAAAAAAAAAA
>NW_022900919.1:41819981-41860893 GCF_012274545.1 Fukomys damarensis
AAAAAAAAAAAAAAAAAAATCCACATTGCTCCTGCTTGGCTAGGTGGCTCTGAATTAATCTACTACTCAACTTTCAGGTGAGGCCAGTGGTTGTGAGGTCTCTTGAAGCTCAAACACCAGGTCCTGTAACATCAGACCAAGAAAGAGCAGTCCTATGTAAAGAGACACACACAAAACACTATTGATGAATAATCAAAATCAGAGAAAACACTCAAGTAGCCAATAGAAAGGCAAGAAACAAAAATAAAAAGCAAAGAGAACAAACAGAAAATTTTAAATCTAATGACAGACATACTCCTTAGCATATTTAAAGCTACATTAAGCCGGGGATTTAGCTCAGTGGTTCCGGTGCCTGCCTCACAAGCACAAGGACCTGAGTTCGATCTCCGATACCAAAAAAAAGAAAAAGAAAGCTACATTAAATTATTTAAGCATACAAATTAAAATACAGAGATTGGCAAAGGAGATTTAAAAATATGACCTAACTATATGTAATCTATACAAAACTCACTACAGATCTAACAGTATAGGTAAGTTGAAAGTAAAAGGATGGATAGGTTATGTACTACAAATGTAAATCAGAGGAAAGAAGTGGCTGTACTAAGTCAAGTAAATAGATTTCAGAACAAAGGAAATTACCAAGAATATAAATAATTATAAAATAGTCAATCCCATAAGATATGGTAGTCCCAATGTGTATACATAAAACACTACTGCAAAACATGTGAAGCAAAAATTAATCCAATCAAAAGTAAGAGATAGAGCTGGGGATGTAACTCAGCAGCACAGCACCTTCCAATCCCTGGTACAAAAAAAAGCAAAGAAAGAGGCCAGGGATTTAGCTCAGCGCTTGGGTGGCCTGCCTTGCAAGCACAAGGACCCGAGTTCAATCCCCGGTACCAAAAAAAAGACAAAAGAAAAGAAAAGAAAGAAAGAGACAAATGCACTGTGGTAGTTGGAGAGTTCAATAAATCTCAACAATCGATAGGCTATCTAGAAAGAAAATCAGCCAAGATATGGACAAACTCAACAATGCCTTCAAACAACAGAATCCACTTGACATTTACAGATCACTCCACCCAGTGGTAACAGAATACACATTCTGCTTTTCAAGTACCTGGGGAATATACACCAAAACAGATCCTATCCTGGACCATAAAATAAAGTTTAAAAGAATTTATTCACTCTGTGTTTTCTGACCATAATGGAACCAATAACAGAAAAGTAACCAAAAAATCTCCAAACACTCTGAAATTAAACAATATACTTCAAACCAATCCATGGGTCAAGGAGGAGCCTTGAGGGAAATAAAAAACAGAGTGAACTTACTGAAAACAGAAATAGAACATAGTGAAATGTGTGGTGCACACCTAAAACAGGGCCAACAGTGCACACCTAACAGTGCTAAAACAGTGCTAAACAATGCTTACATTAGAAAAGAGGAAAGTCTTAATTCAGTAGTCTAAGTTCCCAACTCAGGAAACAAAGGAGAAGGAGAAGAGCAAAATAAGCTCAAATCCAGCAGGCAGCAGGAAATAGTAAAATAACAGAAATCAATAAAATGGAAACAGGATCACAGTAGAGAAAAAGTAATAAAACAAAAAGACGATTCCTTGAACAGATCAGTAAGACAGACAAACTTCTAGCAAAACTTGCAAAGAAAAAAACAGAGAAAACACAATCACCAATCAGGAAAGAAACAGGTAATATCACTACATCCCTGCAAACACTAAAAGGGAAATAAAGAGAGTCCTGAACGTTTTAGGCCCCTAAATTTAACAACTTAGATGAAATGGATAAATTCCTCAAAAATCACCAACTACCACGATTCACTCAATATGAAATGAATCATTCTAGAAGCCTCTGTTAAGAAAATCGAATTCATCATTTTAAAACTTCCACAAAATCTTCACACCTATCAATTTCAATAGAAAATTCTACCAAATGTTTAAAGAACTAACCCCACAGCTCTACACAATCTCTTCCAGAAAATACAAGAAGAATTAATATTTCCTAACTGATATTTATACACCAAAACAAGACAAACGCAGTACAAAACAGAGAACTATACACCAATATCCTTCATGAATATAAATGAAAATATCCTTAATAAAATATCAACAATGTTAAAGAATAGAATTCAGATATATATTATATATGTATGCACATATACGTACAGACACTGCTGCCTGACATTTCGGTGAAGGACAAACCACACTGATCCTATAAGATTATATTGCCTGGTGATATTGTGACCATCCTAGTTTGTGTAGGAACATGATATGATGTTTGCCAAATAATGAAATTGCCTAACAACACATTTCTTAGAACGTATCCCTGTTGTTAAGAATTACATGACTAGGAGTGTAGATATATATAAAATGACCAGTGGGTTTATTCCAAGAATGAAAGGCTAGTTAAGTATTCAAGAATCAATTAATGTAATCAATCACATCAAGAGGCAAGAGGAGAAAAATCATATCAATTGATGCAGAAAAGGCACTTAACAAAATCCAAAATTCTTTCATGATAAAAACTCTCAGAAAACCATGGAGAGAAATTTCCTCAACCTGATATCCCACATCTATGAAAAACTTATAATTAACTTATAATTAACACAATCCTTAATGGTGCAAGATAGTTCTCCCCACCACCACCACCACCACCACCACCACCACCACCGAGAGTTTAAAGCAGCAAAGGTTTATTATTTCTTGCCCACGTTACATAACCAGGGTAGGTCAGCTTGGTGAGGGGAGGGGTTGTGATTTCTCTGCTCTGTGGTTCCTGCACTCAGGATCCAGCGAAGGGAGGCTCCAGCTCCATGCTTCTCTGATTGTCCAGGCAGGAGAAAGGCTGGGGAATTTGCACAATGACCCCTAGGGCTGCCCCAGAAGACATACACATTGCCTCCCAAGGCCACTTAATCCCTGTGATCAGATCAGGAGCAGGACAAGACTGTCCCCTCTCACCATCACCATTTGAGGTAGGACCAGAAGAGCTGCCCAATGCAAAAAGGCAGGGGAAGGAAATGAAGCATGCACAGATCAGAACAGAGGAAATAAAACTGACCTTTATTGGCAGATATCGTGATTGTCTATGTAGAAAACCCACAGAATCTACAAGAAAATTTGTTTTTTTGGAACTAATAAGTGAGTTCAGCAAATTGCAGAATACAAGGTGAACAAGCAAAAATTAATAATATATACATTTTTAAGAGGTCTCACTGTATTGCCCCATCTGGTCTTGAACTCCTGAGTTTGAGCAATCCTCCTGCCTCAGTTTCCCAAGTAGCTGAGACTCCAGGTACAAACCATTGTACCTGGTTTAAAATTTTATGGTTCTGGTGCCTGCCTCACAAACGCAAGGACTTGAGTTTGATACCTGGTATCAAAAAAAAAATTATATCTATATATACTAGCAATAAATAGATGGAACATTACATTTAAAATGCAATACCATTTGCAATTGCTCAAAGTAAACAAGGTATTCAGTCTAAATTTGACAAATTACAGGAGTTACATGCTGAAAACTATAAAACGATGATGAAGAAATTAAAGAAAATCTAAACAACTGGAGAGACATAGTGTGTTCATGGATTGGAAGACCCACTAGAGTAAAGAATTCAACTCTCTTCCAATTGATATATAGGGTTAACACAATCAAGTTTAATCTCGGCACTCAGGAGGCTGAAGCAGAAAGGATGAGTTTAGGACCATTTTGGTCTACACAGTGAGACCCTGTCTCCAACAAAAATCAAAATTTTTGTACAGGCAATTTTATCCTAAAATATATACAGAATGAAAATAGCAATATTGAAAAATAATAATGAAGTGGGAGGGATAGCTCTACTCCATATTAAAGCTTACTATATCATCACAGTGATTAAGACAGCGTGTTACTGGTGGAAGCAAAGATACATAGAACCCAGAAATAGCTCCATACAAGCACAGCCAACTGATCTCTGGCTATGATGCCAAAGCAGTTCCACGGAGAAAGGGTGATTGTTTCAGCCAGTGGTGCTGGAGCACCTGGACATCCATAGAGAAAAATGTGGACCTAGACATAAATCTCACATCTTATACACTAACTCAAAGCAGATCGTGGATTTTGGTGTAAAATATAAAACTATAAAACTTTCAGAAGAAAATCATCAAGATCTAGGGCTTAACTATAACACCAAAATCATAATCCGTAAAATCGGTAAGTTGGACTTATTAAAACTAATAATTTTTGCTCTACAAAAGACCCTGTTGAGAAGAAGAAAATATAAGCTACACAAGAAGAGAAAATGTTTGTAGGCCACATATAAGGATGTGTTTATATATCAGAATATATAAAGACCCTCAAATCTCAAAAGTTAAAAAACAGACAAACAGGAGTGGGGAGGTAATATAGCACTTGCCTAGCATGTTTGAGGCTAGAAGTTCAATCCTCAGCACAATAATCGTAATTCAGTAAAAAGAGGACCAAGACATGGAGGGATGGAAGATAAAGGAAAGGGGGGAGAGGAGAAACGAACATAAAATTAATTAAGGTGTATTTATGTACATGTTTCAACTCCCTGTGATCAATGTAATTATTATGTACTGAAAACATGTACTAATAAAAAATAAAATTACTTTGGAAAAGAAAAAAGACATGAAGAGGGACATCCATCAGCGGGTATACGACGGCAAATAGTATACGACGGCAAATAAGCAGGTGAAAAGATGCTTAATATCATTAACCTTTAGGGAAATACAAATTAAAACCAGAATAAGCTATCACTCCATACCTATTACAGCAGCTAAAATAGAAAATAGTAACGATTCCAAATATTTGGGAAGATGTGGAGAAACTGGACCTCTCATCCATTGCTAATGGTAGAGTCACTCTGGAAAATAATTTGGTGGCTTCTTTAAAAATTAAACATACACTTACCACACAACCCAGCAATTTTACTCCTGGGCATTTATCCCAGAGAAATCAGGAGTTATGTCCACACAAAAACCTCTCTACAATTATTTATTATAGCTTTATTTATAATAGCCAAAAAAAACCCAACAACCATAATGTCCTCCAATAAATAAATACTTGAACCAACTGTGGTACATTCAGACCACGAACTATTGCTCCAAAATGAAACTGTTGTTCCTCACAGCAACCCAGATGGATCTCATGGGCATGATTCTGAGAGAAGGAAAATATCACAGAAGGCTATGCAGCATATGCCTTCATTTCTATAACTCTCCCAAATGGAAAAAAAATGAGATAGAGAACACATTAGTGGTTGCCAGTGGCTAGGGATGGTAGGGAGAAGTGTGACAGGGGTGGTGGTTACACAAATTTACACAAGTGATAAAATAACACGCACACACTGCATCAGTACCAGTTTCCTAGTTTTAATACTGTACAATAGTTACACAAAATGTAACCGTTGAAGGAATCTGGGTGGAAGGGACCTGAGAGTTCTCTGTGAATCTCTAGTAATTTCAAAATGAAAAGCTTTTTGTAAATCAACATAGGAATCTCACCATGGTGTCAGTGTGGGTGAGACTGGGGTTGGGTTTGCAGTTCTGGATCAGGTGAGGAGGACGTTCACGTTTTGGAATGTGGGGAAGAGAAAAGAGGAACCGGTGCAGACGTACTCAACTGTGGCTCTGCAGACACATCTTCCTTCTGGCTGGCAGAAGTGGCAGGCAGGCTGCAAAAGTCTGGAAGCTGACAGCTCCAAAGACAAGCAGAACTGTTGGAAATGTTCATACTCGGTCCCGGACCCTGCTCCATCATGGGGCTTTCTGTCCAGAGCGCAGCAAGCCCCTCAGATCATGACACCCTTGGATCTGATCTGTTCTGGTCTTGGACAAGTCTTGAAGCCAGCTTCTCTTTTGATCAATGAGGAGCTAAGGCCCAGAGACAAGCAGCACTTTCCCAGTGTCACACAGAACATCAGTGTGAGGACACCCTGACTTATGAGTGAAGGTTGGAAGAGCTGGGGGATAGAGGGGTGGGAGGTGGTAAGAGAAGGTTTAGGGAAACCATTTAAAGGCCGCTAACACAATCAAGGTGTCAGACAAGAGTTCTGAGATAGAGGATGCGAGCCTTAGAGAGATCAATGGTAGGAAGAAAGACGGTTGTGAAGTGAGAGAGGGAAGTGTGCATGCTGACACCGGCCTTCTGGCGTATACACAAGTTGGACAGTCTGATGGACCTGCCCTTTTACCGTGATGGGGTTACTGGTGAGACCACAGTTTAGGAGGACCACGAGATCCCCCTCAGATCTGCTCAGCTCGAGGTCCCTGGGAGACATCTAAATGAGCTGTTTAGGAGACACTGGGCTACTTGAACCTGGAGCTCTCCAGAAAGAGGTCTGTATCGATCACTGGAATAGCCTTCGGGCCAGACAAATATGTGGAAAAAGAATCACATCCCCAAGGCATAAAAACAGTAGTTGAATCCATGTGGTATGAAGAACAAGAGTGATTTATAAAATTCCAAAACCGATGATCAGTTGAGAAAGCATTAATGGAGTTAAAGGGAACTGATTCCTGCTGTCACATTAACAGATAAGAGATAGGAAACTAAGAGTCAAAGCTATTTTCCAATAAGTGTTCCAGCAATACAAAGTATGTGGCCCCCACTTCAGCTTGGTGATTCCTAGTGACTCCTAGTGACTTCCCACCTTCCCAGCCAGACTGCACCCCAATCCCGGCATTTTTTTTTTTTTTTTTGGTTTTTTGAGACAGGCGCTTACTGTATAGTTGAGACTGACCTGGAACTCACTTTGTAGCCCAGGCTGGTCTCCAACTCACAGTGATCCTCCTGCCTCAGCCTCTTGAGTGCTGGGATTACAGGAGTGTGCCACCACGCCCAGCCTGGCTTCTCATTATACAAATTCTAGGGCAGTCACATCTCTTTTCACTTCTAGCAGGGAGCCATGATTCAGGGCCAGATAAACTGGTACGGCCACCATTTGGTTCATCCAAATTCACTGCCCCTGGGTCCCAAGTTCTTTTTTTTCATATTCATTTTCATGTAATTTCCATTGCTCTGTGAGCTCTGGCTTCTGCTTAAAGGCCTAGTGCCTCTCTTCATCTGTACCCCTGTAGGTTTTGGTGTCGAAAATAAAGAGTGGTCTTTAAGTTTTTGTATTCATTCAAACATCCATTTATGGAAGAACAGCCTGCCTCAGGAGACTGAAGCAGGGAGCTCCCAGACTGGAGACTGAGCTGGTGGGGCGGGGGAGGGTTGGGGTCTGTTGACCTGTGCACTGAGCCACGAATCCACCCCCCTGCGGAGGAGTCCAGCAGTCAAAACTCCCTGCCATCTGTGTTGGTGCAGCCAACTCGCAAAGCATGTGGCCAGTCACAAAGGTCCCTTACCGGTCGAGGGTGACCTGGAAGGCAAGAGAGGCTTCATGAAACCACAATTCAGGGCCATTGTCTCAGCTTTCAGGCACACAGACGAATCATGCACACCCTGTCCTGCCAAGGAGATTCCGGGAGAAAGAAAGGACAAACCCTTCTGTTTGGAGATGCTTCTTTGACAAAGTATTTCTACATCCACTTAACCTTGATACGTAGCTGAAAGGCTACCAGGAGGATCCTGAGCCCTTGTTCAGAGGACACAGAAATGAAGACCAGGTGATTCCTTTGAAGACCTCGTGTTCAGGGAGGTCTCTCCATAGCGTCTAATCAGTCTGCTCCAGGCCACAGCCCTTAGAGCTGGCACCTGAATCAAAGTTATGTTCACTCAGGAGCAAATGCATCCCAGCCTGGCCCTTGCTCATCTGCACAGCCTCCTTGCAAGTAAGTACTCGAGTCTTCAGCTATCCCTTCTGCTGCTGTTGCAGCTTCCGTGGAACCAAAGCCCTGCACAGATTCCCCCAAGGGCACCGTGCATCGCAACTCGTTGCACCAGAAGGGTGAGGTTCCCGTGTGGGTGCGGCCCTCTGCAGGATGGAGGAGACCTGGCTGCATCATCCCAGCAGTTATCAGCCTCCGAGATGGTGCCTAGCAATCATGACCTTGTATCATCCCCTCAACACTGGACAGAGCTGGCCTGCACAATCAGTAGGGTAACTGCGATGCCTTGCAGAGAGCCCTTGCGGTCTCTGCCCTGATCTCCTGGATCCCTACCTCTGGGAGAAGCCAGCAGCCCCACAGGGAGATCCACATGGAGAAGACCCAAAGCCTCTCCCTAGCTAGGCAGCACTAACTTGCCCAAGAGTGCACGAACCATCCGGGAAGTAGATTCTCCAGTTCCAAGTGAGCATTCCTGTGGACCAGCCAACATGGACAGCAACTTGGTGAAAGGACCACACAGCTGAGCTGCTCCTGGATTCCTGACCCACAGCCACTGTAAAGATATAAGAAATGTTAATATTAGCTGTCAGTGTTAGAGGTGATTTGGTGCACAGCAGCAGATGACTAGTATATTTTCATTTCTCTTGGGTAAACACCTAGGTGTAGAATAGCTGGATCAAATGATAAGCTATGTTTAACTCAATAAAAAGCTGCCAGACAGTTTTCCAGAGTGGTTGTACTATTGTCTACTCCTAGCTATACCATGTGCAAATGCCAGCTGCTTCAATCTAAGATTCATCTCACCAAAGATGCTTAACAGTACCTTTGACTACAGGGCATGGGTGCAAGGGAGCAAGACCCATTGTCGCACCAAACCGTCATCCTCCCCTGCCTGATTCCTTTTCTTTCTGAACCAACCCAGGGCTGAGGTCAGGCCTAGGGTGAGTTCCTGGGCCTTCCACAGGGTGGGGAACTTCCTCCCACTGGATCACAATACGTGGCTTTGGAAGTCATTCTTCACTTCAGAGCTGACAAAGCCCGGATTTCCCATAAGTGCCTAGAGGCTCTCCTGCCCTGACTTGCCCGTGTTCACAAATGAGTTTGCATTCACAGGAAAAACACACATGGGCTTTTTCTCCCGTCTGCAAACTGCAGGTGATCCCATGGCCCTGGACTTGTCCCAGTTATTTCTGGAAGTCCTTGGAGTGTCACACATGACATTGGCATGGGTCCCCTCCTAGAAAGCCAAGTCCTTAGAAGCCACGTGGGGGCAGCACCTCACCATGGCCTCTGCAGACTTCCCTGAGAAAACCCTCTTCCCTGTGGTCCCTCTTCAATTCCATCCACTCATCTCCCTGAAGTTGCCAAACCCGGATACCAGTCTGTCTGCACACCCTGCAGAAATGAAGGAAAGACTTTGTAGCAGATGCTGTGGTCCTCTGCCCAGACCTCTTCCCCTCTACCTGGGTACCCATCAGTTACCACTCCTTCTCTGAGACAGAGCAGAGGCCACCCCTTCTCTGAAACTTATTCTCAGCTGATGGATAACCCCTGGGAGGTTTTGTTCTTCAGCCTCCTCCAACCACTGAGCAGCACAGAGGTCTACTGAGAAGAGCTGTGTGGTCCATTCACACTGTCCCAGAGCTCCTGGCGAGATCGGGGCTGAATTGAGAACCTGGCAGGGACCACATCCCTGCGAGCACCTTGCCCTACCCCGGCCTGCTCCATTCCCTCTCTGTATGTTCTTCCAAGAGTTCTTCCTTGATGGACTACGTGCTCCGAGATCTCCATCTCATTCTCACTCTAGGAAAGAAATCACATCCTTCTTCCCAACTCGGGGTCCAGAATGCTGTTACTTCAGCATTTTGAAGCCCCAGAACTTCACAAAGATCCTGGTGAAATAAGCTCCTGCTTCTCTTTATACCTCTGTCTGCAGGCTCAGGGGAGTAGTGGGACCTGCTCCCTGCCACTGCCCTTCCAGCTTTTCCCCTGAGAGCCTGCCCACCAGCCACTACATGAGCCCTTTTTCCTCTTTCCCCCATGCAAAGCTGCCTTCTTGTCAGGTCTCACCCACAGGACCCCAGACTATGTATGGTGCATTTATTTAACCTTCAAAACAACCCTGTCCCATCACCATTATCAATTTTCTTATTTGTTTTTCTAAAGAGAAAGGCAGAAGCAATTTACTACAAAGCTTATGAAGCTTAAGCTCACTTGCATGGGCCCCTTCCAAAGTCCTGCAATTTTGCAAATATAATTTTTATTCTTCTACTTGAAAAGCGCACCCAGATTGCATCAGCTCAGCCCCCACAAAACCTAACTGCCCTTGGAGAAGCTGAGGCTGTGAATGCTGAGGTGATTTGCCAAGGATATGAGTATGACATGCAACAGAAGGAGGACTTGGCCCGTCTGTTGCCTCCCAAGTTCTTCTCCTATCTTCCATCCTATGATCACCCCCGAAATTCTTCCAACCCCATAAGGTTGTCTCCAGGACCCAGCCCTTGGCAACCCTCAACCACCAGCACACAGCCTTCCTGGTTGCCACATGTCTGCCCCTCCCTCTGCTCTAGCCCATTGTTGTGGGAGTCTTCCAGGACAGAGTGTTTGAGCAGAGCTATATTTAAATCCCAAGGTAGAAGGGTGTGTCTATGTGCCATCAATGAATACAGACGCTCTCAGAGCCTTATTAGAAGAGGAAAGTTACCAGGCATGGTGGTGCACACCTGTAATCCCAGCACTTGGGAGGCTGAGGCGGGAAGATTCCTATGAGTTTGAGGCCAACCTGAGCTACATAGTGAGTTCCAGGCCAGCCTGAATTGCAGAACTGAAACCCTGTCTTAAAAAAAAAAAAAAGAACAGGAAAGTGCCCCTCTGTTTGCCTGTCTCCTCCCCATCAGCTAGGGCAGACTCATAGGGAGTCTATCCTCGAGGCCCTTGTTACACTTGGACAGTGTAAGAGTTTATTATTTGCTGGGTAACAAATCATTCCACACCACAGAGGCTTAGGACAATATCGACTTTTTGAGCTCCCAGTTGTGCAGGTTAGCAATCTGGGCTGGGCAGTTAATCTTGACAGGGCTCCCTCAAGCAAACATAGCCAGACTGACTGGAAACTGGAGTCAGCTGACACTTCTCCTCTGTCCCGCAGAGTCACTCATCCTCCAGTGGGTACCCTAAGACTCTCCAATGGTGGCTGGCTCCAACTGGGCAAGTGGAATTGAGCAAGTTCTCTCAAGGCCGAGGTTCAGGATGCACAGCATAACTTCCTCCACATTTAATGGCCCAAAGCAAGTGACAAGCCAACCATGAGAGTTAATTTCATGTGTCAACTTGGCTGGCCACAAGTATGTGGTCAAACATGATTGTGGATTTGTAGATATTTCTGTAAGAGTTGTTAGCTTTTTGGTTTTGTCTCTTTTTTTAATGAGTTTAACATTTAAATCAGTAGACTGAGCAAAGCAGGTTCCTCTCCTCATCTAATCAGTAGAAGGCCTGAATAGGACAAAGACTGACCTCTTCCTGGCAATACCTCTAGATAGTAGCTCTTCCTCTGCTCTCCGGCCTTTTGGCCTATTCTGCCAAGTTTGGATTTAACAAGCCTTCACAATTATGTGAGCAATTCCTAAAAATAAATCTCTCTATAGATATGTATCCTGTTGGTCCTGTTTCTCAATAGAAGCCTGACTTATGCAGCAGCCCAAGTCCAAGGGGTGGGGAATGGATTCTGCCTCCTAATGGCAAAGCCATGTTGCAAAGGGCACAGGAAGGGACTGGTGCAACCACTTTGCTAGTGAGCTACCACAGGCTGGTGCAGGAATAGTACACAAGTGAGCAGGGGCTGGAAGCTGAAACCTTTTCTACATCTACTCGAGTCCAGCTGGTGAGACAGGGGAAGCCTGAAGTCACACACCTGTGGCAAGGCCAAGTGCCATGGGAGACTTTTAGAGCCCAGGGAGCCCCTCAAGCACCTATGTTCCATTGGGCCAGTCAGGTGACCAATCAGGTAGGAAAATGTGACAGGCAGACAGGGGCCAGCCTATGAGTCATCAGAGTAGGACCTCATGCCAGGACACCTCTGAAAATGGGCTAAAACTTATTAAAGGATCCTACCACTCTGGGAGGCTGAGGCAGGAGGATCACAAGTCTGAAAGCCTGTTTCAAAAAAAAAAAAGGAGGAAGAAAAGAAGGAAGAGGAGGAGAAGGAGGAGGAAGAGAAGGAGAAGGAGGAGAGGAGAAAAGAAAAAAAAGGGAAGGGGGCTAAGAATGTAGCTCAGTGGTAGTGTCCCTGGATTTTATCCTCAGCAGGAGAGAAAGAGAAAGAGGGAGAAAGAGACCCTGTCTTAAAAAATAATGAGTTGAGAAGGGCTAGGCATTTAGCTCAGTGGTTCTGCTGCCTGCCTCTCAAGTGCAATGTTCAGAGCTCAATCCCTGGCCCAAAAAAAAAAAAAAAAAAAAAAAAACCAGTTTCAGGGCTAGGGGTCCTGGGATCAGTCTCCAGTACAGGAAAAATACTGTGGAGGACCCTGAACCTACAGACTCTGAGCTCCAGCCCTAATTTATCACAGACCTGCCATGTGATTTGGGGCTGTCAGTTCACATCTCAGTTTCCCTGGGTCACACGGAGATGAAAACCATCCAAAGTGGATTCCACAGGGACCCCGCTTTCTTCTTAGGGCTGCACTGCTTCTCGGATGCTTTCCACCCAAGTCTTTGTATATCCACACCTGGGAGCTGGCTTTCCTGACGTGCAGAAGACCACAGAGAGTTGCAGGGAAACTACCACCAACTACCACCACCTCCTGTAGCTCATGAGCTCTGGGTCAGGATAACCCTGGGCATTTGTTCTACCCAGAGTTCCCCAGCAAGACTCAGCTCCAGCTCCCACGACGGTAACTGGCTTGACAGAGCACTGGCTGTTTCCCTCCCCTGTCACCCTGACCTCACTTGCACCCAACGCCTTGACATAGGGGCTGTTTCTAGGGGATCCCCAGGGAAGACAACATCCCAGTCCTGTGTGTAACACAATTAGCCTCAGATTAAGTTGACAGCAGGGACTGTTGGTAGGTGTCTGACCCAGAACTGGGTGAGCAAACGGCTCGCCAGCCCTCCTCTCTACTCTTCCCCCATGCCCACAGGAAGGTGGCAGAGGGTGCTGGTGGGACCTCCCTGTTTTCCATCTCTGTCCTCCTCTGTTGGCAACCTAGAATGAGCAGGAAGTGAGTCACCAGCAGCTGGACACCAACTCCTCACTGACTGAGGGTGTTGTGACCTTCTCCTCCACCGTGCCACCTGAGGAGAAGACTGGGAGGAGCAAGAAGCCAGAGGGAATTTTATTAGTCAGGAAGACAGGAATTCCCTCTGGCTCCCTGCAGCAAAGGAGGCAAGCATTCTGAGCTTATCAGGGGAATAGTCAGTGCGACAGTTTGCAACTCCCTCTAGACCCAGCTCAGACCTTCCGTTCCGAGAAGCCGTTCCACATCCAGCCTGTTCTCCACCTCTGACTCTGCCTTCCCTATTGTGACAAGCACCAGTCAGGCTCTGGCATCTTCTGTCCAGAGTCTTCAGCAGCCTCCTTTCCGCTCTCTCTCTCTCTCTCTCTCTCTCTCTCTCTCTCCCCGTCTCTTGTCCACTCTAACCCATCCTTCTAAAATGGATCTTTTAGGTGGAGATATGGTTCAGGGGTACAGAGCTAGCTTAGTATGTGCTGGGCCCTCATTTCCATCCCCAGTATCACACAGACAAACAAACAGAATTGTCTCAGCAGGACGGCACATGCCTGTAGTCCCAGCTACTCAGGAGGCTAGAGCAGGAGGATCACTTGAGCCCAGGAGTTTGAGGCCAATCTGGCTAACACGGTGAGACCAAAAAGGGAAGGGCAGAAAGAAAGGGAGGGAAAGAGAGGATCTTCCAAAATCAGGTTGGCAAACTTTAGCCTGAGGACCAAGTGCTGCTGTCTGTGGCCTATTTCTATGTGGCCTATGAACTCAGAATTTCTCTCTTACATTTTATTTTTAAACAAAACTATGTAGCAGAAATGTTTTTCAACTCCTGCTGGAAAGCATAAATTTCAACTTACTTAAGACAATGGCCTCCTTGACAGACCCATCCTACATCCTAAACTCCTGTACAGACCAAGCTTGTGCCTGAAACACCCACTCTCTCTCCCTGCTAATACACCACCCTTCCAAGCATCTGGGATCCCAAGATGAGCTCAGTCCCCTGCTACTACTCACAGAGCACCCTTTCACACATTGCTTCTATAGGTGACTGGATGCCTAGGCCATGGGTCAACAAACCACAACCAAATCCAGCTTGCAGCCTATTTCATAAAGAAAGTTTTATTGGAACACAGCTGCTTACACAGGGTCTCTAGCTGCTTTCAAAGGCAGAATTGAATATCTGCAGTAGGGACCCACATATGACCCCCCAAAAACAACCCTAAAATATTCACTATCTTCTCCTATTCAGATAAAATGTTTGCCAATCCTTATTCTAGAGAGACCCTGCAACTCAAAATGTAGGCCCAAGATCAGCAGCGAGAGCTTCCCCTGGGAGTAGAATCTCAGAATCTCAGGCCCCACCTACACCTGATGAATCCCAACCTACCTCTTAACAAGGTCTTTGTTGATATGAGAGCATATAGAAATTTTAGAGCACAACCTCGAGAACTCATTGCCTTATCATAGCACACATCCTGCTCATCAGTCAGTGTTGATTAATTAATTCCTGACCTCCTCATTGGAGAAAAGTTCAAGGATAATTACTGGTGTGTTGGTCTTGGTTGGATTCTCAGCACCTGATAAAATGAATGACCCCGACAAGATAAATGCAATGAGTAACAGATAGGTTATTCAAGACAACCATAGGAAGAGAAAGCAGAGCGTTTCAAAAGGAGAAGTTGCCATTTTTACACAACAGATTGGCAAAGACCAAAGAGTTTGTTGACACACGGTGTTGGAGACATAAGGGAAATAGCTCTCTCACAGATTATGAGCACAATCTCTTAGGGAGGTCAGTTCAGCAGTGTTCCTCAAAATGACAAACGCATGTGCCTCTCCACCCTGCATTTCTGCCTGTAAGTCTTTATTTTCCTGATCAACTCACACGGGTAAAAATACAGGCTACTAAGGTACTTACTGCACAAGGGTAAAAGATTGGATACGACCAAGTACCCATGAATATGAGATTTACTGTGGATTATGGTTTATAATGAAACCACAATTTTAGAAAAGTGAAAATAGCTATGTACAGTGATGCATGCAAGCCTGTAATCCCTGAGATAGAGGCAGGCGCTTGAGCTCAGGAGTTCAGAGCCAGCCTGAGAAAAATAACAAGATCCCATCTCAAAAACGTTAAATAAAAAAGATGGTGCAGGCCTATAATCCAAGCATGCTGGAAAGCTAAGGCATGAGAATTGCAAGTTTAAACTCAGCCCAGGCAAGAACTTGCCTCAAAATAAAAAATGCTTAAAAGGGGCTGAGTGTGTAGCTCAGTGTGGAGGTTCTGGGTTCAATCCCTAATACTGAAAAAAGAGCTAAAACACTCTCCTAGATGTGAAGTAAGATGCAAAACACAGAACAGCACATATTAGATAATAACCAAAACAGGGCAGGGATAAAGAAGAGAAAATACATATTTGCATGTGTATTCATTAAATATTTTTAAGGGACGTACCCAAAACTCAACATTGGCTGGCCGTGAGAAAGGATTGCTGAATTGCTGGGGACCAGAGATGGCAGAAAACTGTTCACTGTTTACCCTTTCATAGTTTAGGGTTCTCTTTTCATTGTTCCTGCCTATGACTTCATTCAACACAATATAATCCCCTCCACCTTTACTGATATGGCTGACCATGTTCACGACCAAATCCACCTTTAAACTAAAATTTGGTTTGCTGACCCAGCTCCAGACTCAGCTTTCTTGCTGGCAGCAGAGGACAAAGCACTTCATCTGAAGGTGTTACAGTTTGCTGGTATTGTAGTTTAGATCTAAAATGTCCCTTAAAATTCTCATGTGTGGGGGAGGTGACCGGATCATGGGGACAGTATACTTATGGGTAGGCTCATTCACAGATGAGTTCATAGCTGAGTGTGCTGTTAGGAGATGAGGCTTAACTGGAGTCAGGTTGGAAAGCTCAACCTGTAAAGGCATATCTCCCTCCAGTTTCGTCCCTCACTCTCTGCTCTCTGGCTGCCAAGGGTTGAGTACCTTTTCCTCTGCCATGCCCCTCCACCATGCCACTCTACCATGCTGTTTCTGCCTTACAGCCAGCTGGCCATGAACTGAAACTGTGAGCCAAAATAGCCCTCTCCTCTATTAAATTGCAGGTATTGGGTATTGTGTCTCAATGACAGGAAAGTGACTAAGACATTTGGCTTCTTCTCTTTGAGTCTTGCAGGTTACTCTCTCTAGACCTTGTGGGCCAAGGCCTGCCAGTTTTGGGCTGGCTGTGGTGGCAGTCATGACCCCGGGGGCAGGTGGAAGTAATCACAGATAGCAGATACCCTCAATGTTACCAAATCAGCAGAAGAGCCTCTAGGCAAACCGTTCTTTCAAGTGGCCTCAAGACTTGAGGGACTGCTTGGCCTTCGTGGACATGTTCTTGTCCACCATCTCTGCGTGCTTAGGCATATAGACATCCTTCCTGGCTGCCAGCACTCCTCCTTTCAAAAGGAGTTTATAAACCCTAACCCATTTCTTTGGGGGCATCAAGATCACTGCAAGTGCAGGGTCCAAGGCACAGGCTGAAAAGGAATGGGCATGTGCAGCCAGGCCTCCTTACCCTGGTACTTTTTGAATTAAAAGTAAACAAACAAACAAGAAGTAAACCAAAAAAATGAAAAAGTGCAAAAAAAAAAAACCCCAAAACCTAGGAATACACACACACACACACGCGAGTGCGCACACGTGTGTGTGTGTGTGTGTACATACAAAAATAAATCCAAGCAAATTATAATACGTTTCAGATGCCAGAACCCCAAAACCTAGGAATACACACACACACACACGCGAGCGCGCACACGTGTGTGTGTGTGTGTACATACAAAAATAAATCCAAGCAAATTATAATACGTTTCAGATGCCAGCCTGAGCCTTTCTACTCATGCTAGGGTCCATTACTTGGCACCAACCCAGATGTACTGAATCAGAACTTTTTTTTTTTTGGCACTATTAACAGAACCTTTCTTTTAACCTAGGAGCCCTAGGAAATTCAAGCACACGTTTTATAGCTTGAGACACGCTGGTCCAGGCACAGAGAACTTCTGCTCAGCAGCCCTACCTGGTTGCCAGGGTCTGAGGCTAGTAGCTGCCTTTCTGCCCTTACTGGAGCTCCATCCCAGTGAGACACTCTAGCCCATCTGTTCCCCTAATGCGGGGAGGCTTTCAGCAGCGTATCCCAGGCCCAAGCCTGGCCCAGCTCCCAGTGCCCTGGTAGGTCCCAAGGCAAGGAGACAGCTCACTTCCTCCTCTTAGGGGCACTCAGAAGGGAAACCTGAAGAGTTCTCCACAACCCCAGATGTAAACTCTTTCCGACATGAATAAAGATGTATCTCAGGCCAGAAATTCAGCTCAGTGGTTCCACTAACTGCCTCACAAGTGCAAGGACCCAAGTTGGATCCCTGATACAAAAAATCTAAAAAAAAAAAAATCTTTAAAAAGATGCATCTGTCTGTCTCAGGTTTATCTGGACTTGGTATTTATTTATCCATCCACTGGGGCCTCTGGGTACCTGGGACGCTGCCCTAGTGGTGAAGAGAAGTCTGGAGGAGTAGCCATGGGAAAGAGGAAGAGGAGTGGAAGCTTGGCTGCTGCTTCTGCGTCCTTGATCCTCCTGGAAAAACTCCAGGCCACATCTGGAGACCACATGTGGAAGCTGTGATGCTGCTGGACCTTCAGAGGAGCAGGGAGGAGGGAGGAGGGAGGGAGCTGTGCTGACGTGGTCCAGACCACCCAGGAGTTTGCGGGCAGAGGTCAGAACAGGGAGACTAACTGCCCCTTGCACTCCTCCTATCCTACTCCCAGCTCTCTGACCCCAATGTCTGAGGAGGACAGAGCCGGCCACAACAGAGTACTGCATACAGCTACTGCCCTTGGCTTCCTCCTCCTCCCATCCCAAGCTGGAGGGACTTGGTAAAAGCAGACACCTCCCTTTTCTGGATCCTTCTACTCCCCCTAAAGAAGCCGTCCCCTAAACAGAACCCCAGGCCTCCTCTCCCTCCCAGCTCCCTGCTAGGTCCCTCCTCTGTGTGGCTGATGTCTTTTAAATTAAAAACAAAACCAAACCATAAAACCAAGAATAAGTGTACAGCGTTTACAAGATGCTTCCCCACAGGGAGCCTCTGCTGGTCTCTAACCGCCCTGCAAAGTTGAAATTCCTACCCCTGTGCTATGCTGGGAAGTAGAGCCTGGGAAATGTTACAGGGTTAGACAAGATCTCTCAGCCCCTAGTAGCAAAGGCCTTCTGGGAGGCCAAATGCTCTCTGAGCTGCCACTTGCCAAGGCCTCAGGCCCTGACACAGCAGGTTCCCAACCCCCAAGTCATCAGATAGCTCTTTCCCCCAATAGCACTAATCCTGAGAATGGTTGTATCCTTTTGCTGGCCCACCAGGCCCCAAATTCAGACACCTCCCTATCCCCTCCATTATTTTCCACTCCAGATCTATCCTATCTTGGAGTCTGCGGAAACTCTACCCTTCTCCTCCTGATCATCAAAGTATTTGTTTTGAAAACACTTCCCCACTGCTCCCTACTAATGTGGCCATTATCTATACCTTTTGCAATGTGGCTTTGTATCTTCTCCCTACTACCCCTTCCATCTGAGCTGGCTTCATGGATTGCTTTGACTAATAGAATTTGGCAGAAGTGACAAGGTGCCGAATCTGAACCTAGTCTTCGAGAGGCCATAAGCATTTCCACTTGTCTTGGATTTTTGTCCAGCCACCACGTGTATAAGCCTTGGGTATCCTGGAAGACAAGAAGCCATGTGGCCCAGAGACCCAGCTAATAACCAGCCAAATGCCAACCACATAAGGAGGCCACCCCAAATCAGCCAGCCACCAACCAACCTGACAGCAGATGCATGAGGGAACTAATAAGATTTGGCTGAGCCAAAGAAGAAGAAGACCAGACCAGAAGAAGCATCCAAAAATAAAGGACAGGAGGGGTTTTGGGGGTTTTTTTGTTTTTGTTTTTGGTGTTTCGCTGGGTGTGTGTGTGTGTGTGTGTGTGTGTGTGTGTGTGGTAGGTTGGCTAATTTGTTGGTTAGTTGCTTGCTTGCTTGCTTGGTCTGTTGGTTGGTTGGATTTTTGAGACAGGATCTTGTTATTTATTGCAGGCTGGGCTTGAACTCACTATGTAACCCAGGCTGGCCCTGAACTCACAGCAGTCCTCCTTTCTTAGCCTCCCAAATGCTAGGATTTCAGGTATGCACCGCATTACCTGGTTTATGATTACAGCTTGAAGTCAGTAAATTTTGGAATGATTTGTTAGACAGCAAAAGCAAATTGACACACTTCTTGCCCTGTTGCCCAGTGGTTCTCAGAGACTTCCCAGGCCAACCTCCACATTCCTTCCGAATGGAGTGCATTTCCCACACTCTCTCCAAAGCCTGGTCTCCTCAATGTCCCTGATATTTCTTGCTTTTTCTGTCCTCGAAGCCTTTGCTTACGCAAGTCTTTCCTCCCAGCTTGACCCCCAACCCCACTCTGAATATCATTTTGCCTTTCTTTCTCCATTTCTCAAAATTATATCATTCCTCTAATTACTGACTGGATCTACCTCACTCTGAAGTCATCAATGATAGTGTTTCTATTTCAACTCCTTAGTGGGAGGATCCCAACTGCAGGTCCTTCATTATCTAGATGTGGGATTCAGCAGAATCCTCAAAGTATCTCTATAAAGATCTCTCTCTCCTTTGAAAAGAAGAATGTTCTAAACATTCTTTGGACACCATCTCAGAAACCCGCCCTTTTTTTTTTGTATCAGGGTTCAAATTCAGGACTTTGCGCTTGCCAAGCAGGCACAGTGCCACTGAGCTACATCCCCAGCCCCTTTAGAAACCTGATGTGGAGCTTCACCAATACAGTGGGGTGGGATGCCCATGGAGCCTTCTTCATCCTCCCCTGTTTTTATCCCCTGTTCTTTCCTGTTCCCCGGAGCCATGTTCCCTAAGAAACTATTCACAAGCCTGTGTCTTAGGCAGACCCAGGCTAAGACAACAAGAACCAAAGGTCAGAGAAGTTAAATCACATGTTCAAGATCACACAGCTTGGAAATTTTCTGATTGAAACCAACAGAAAAGGTGAGAACCTATACCCAACTTGGGTCAATTGGTCTACAAGAATTATCAATGAAGTATAATCACATAACTTAAAAAGGATCATACAGTTTATAAGAAGCCAAAACTGACCTGTCTTATCAAGTAATACATATGCATTCAATATTGCTTGATTTATTGATCAATGCCTCTCCCAGCACTGCTCTGAGGCCCCAAATGCACAGGTTATAAACATGTGTAAAACAATTGTATTTAGCTTTTAATTATAGCAATGCTGGAAGACAATTTTTGTGTAAAAAAAAAAAAGTTAAAACATTACAGATAAGGTTACACTCCCTTTGGCTATCTCCCTCGCCTATCTCCAGCTCCTCCCCAGAGGAAGCCACTTCTAGGCATTTACAGCCTTGCTTGGCGTTGTCTTGCATGCATTCATATGCTACAAGTGTGTTCAGCAACATGCTTTTTCCACTTGCCAATTTGTCTCAGAGCTCTTTCTTTTGACCACAGGTGATATTTTGTAGTATGAACAAACCATGGTCTAGTCATCTTTCTACTAGTACTTAGGCTGTTGCTAATCTTCACCTTTCCACTATTTCTAATATTGATGCAATGCTGAGTTGACATTTCAAAGCTTTGAATGATTGCCATCCACTCTGACTTATTTGTACACCCTCATCCCCAGTGCAGCACAGTTAACTTTGAATAGTTGTCTACAACTCTGTGAGTCAGAAGTTAGGAATACATCCAGCCAAAAAGCAAGGCTGGGGCAATCAGGACCCAGAGAGAGGGACAGCCAGGCTCTGTGGAGTAGTAGTATTTTAATCTCATGTGGAGGAATTGCCTGGGACACATGAAAATTCATGCAGAGTTTTAGACCCACAACATCCCCACCTCCCAGAAGTTCTGATTCATTTTGCCTTATGAACAGCCTGGACAGCTACATTTTCGCAAGCACCCTCTGCTCCAAATAACATCAGCAGGGACTCAGAGGAAATGGTAACTCTTGCTTTGAGGGATAGAAAAGATTCCCCAGAATGGGAATAGAATGAGAGCCCAGGGACAGCTGGATGTTCAGCAAATTAATGGGAGAATGGAGAGAAAGGAAATGTTAAAGAGGACCTAGGAGGACCTAGGTTGAAAACAGCCGGATGTATTAGCGATCCAGTGATTAGAATCACTGGGACCCAGGGTATGAAGTAGATGCCACAGAGGATGGTGCTGGGGAGGCTGGCAGAGCTGGAGTGCTGTAAATGCGCCAAGCTAAACGAGATGGAAAGTATCCAAGGGTGAGGGAAGACAATGAAGAGTTCATTGCAGAGGAGCATATGAGTGGATCTAGAAGCAAGAAAGACATTTCTTGTAAGGGTCAGGGGAAACAGATGCCACTGGAGACCCCTGCAGTAGGACCCAGCTCCGGTGAGTCACCACAAGTTTAAATAGATTGAACAAGAGCTGGGGATTTAGCTCAGTGGTGCCACCGCCTGCCTCACAAGGGCAAAATCCTGAGTTTGATGAACAAGATTTATGAACACTTATAGTCTTGGGTCCTGCTCAGTGCTGCTGATGGCAGCAAAGACAAAAGCCCCCAAGCACATCCAGTGTTTATTGAATATAATCATGGGGAGGAATAGGGAGCTAGGGAGCTTTGAAGTCATCTAGTGAATTACTGAAGGACATCTGGCATGATGGCACCCAGCAGGGCTGTCAGGAAGTAGGCACTGCTTATCTTGCTAGGACAGAAGAAACAGGCACTGGGACCAGGCGCAGTTAGCAAGCAACCTACAAGGTCTGTGAGAAGCAATAATCCAGGGGAAAGGATTTTAATTGGGGTCACGCTGACCTTGGCTGCACGTAACTTAGCAGAACCCTGCCCCTTCACTGACCAGGACTTAGGCCTCTGTGACAGCCATTAGCAAAGGAGCAATACTAGCCCAACTCAGCTAGCTGACATGCCCATCTGAGTTGTGCAGGGCTTCGGTCTGACTAAAATGGTATGGCTGAATTAGGGAAGGCAAGAAGCATGTGCCACTCATAGCCCACTAGCACTGGATAGGGACGTCTCCTACAACTTCTGATTACAGAATAAAGTGGACTATGCAGGAGATAGGGCTACCAAGACTAGGGCTGGCACTGGGAATGAGGAGCTCGTGCCTTCCCTCAGATAAAAGCAAGAAACAATGTGGAAAGGAGGCAGTGCTCAGTCCAGCCCAGCTTCATGTGTCCTGGGACAAAAGTCTGAGTTAGGGGAAGGCCAGCCTAAGGACGACTTGTCCTCCCAGTTAGGACTGTCCTTTGGGAGACACAGACAGGACTTTGAAAGAGGTTCAGGAAAGGTTTGGAGGAAGGCCTCAGCCTTCCTCTGAAAGAACAGGAACTGTGGGGCTCAGGGGAGTCCACATCCCAGACGGGCAGAGCCTCAGGCACCTGCCTACCTACCTGTCATCCTACAAGTATCCCAGCTTTCATAATCTCTGTATCTCCTGTGGCACTGTTTCTCCCAGGCCCATCCCAAACTACCTGCCCAGTCCAATTCGACCCCTGCAGGGCAATTGTACCCTCTACCTCTACCACTCATACAGCAAAATAATTTTGAGCCACAGTTTGGACCTAAGGAAGAAATTCCCTGCAACACACTTGGAGAAAGAGGTAGGAGCAGGGCAGGTGTAAAGAGGACAGCCAAGGAGGTTAGGAAGCTTCTCTGGCAGCTTTCAAAACCCAGCATGGTACTGGCAAAAAGAACAGACTCAAGGACCAGTGGAATAGATTAGAAGATGCAGAAACAACTCCAGACACACTCAGCCACCTCATCTTTGACAAAGGAGCCAAACACTGTCACTGGAGGAAAGAAAGCCTCTTCAATAAATGGTGCTGGAAAAACTGGGTTTCAATTTGCTGAAGATTAAAATTAGACCTGTATCTTTCACCATGCATTAAACTAAAATTGAAATGAATCAAAGATCTAAATATTAAAACAGAAACACTAATTCTACTGGAAGAAAGAATAGGTAGAACTCTCAAAGAGTAAGCAAAGCCATTATGAACAAAACGGTGATCACACAGGAAAGATCACAGAGAATCAACAACTGGGACCTTATGTTTTAAAAAGCTTTTGCACAGCATAAGAAACCACCAACAGGATGAAAAGACAATCCACAGAGTGGAAAAAAAATTTTGCCAGCTGTTCCTCAGAAAAAGGACTACTATCTGCAATATATAGAGAACTCAAAAAACTCAGACCTTCCCCACCAAATGTAAAGACCCAAACAAAAATTGGGCATATGAACTGAATAGGTACTTCTCAGATGAAGAAGTAGAAATGGCAAATAAACACATGAAAAAATGTTCAACATTACTGGTCATTGGAGAGATACAAATTAAAACAATGCTGAGATTTCATCTCACTCCAGAGAGAATGGCTGTTAACAAGAAATCAACCAATAACAAATGCTGGAGGGACCGTAGGAAAAAAGGAAGATTTCTCCACTGTTGATGGGAGGTAGACTGGTGCAATCACTGTGGAAATCAGAGTGTGGGGATTTTTCAAAAAACTAAAACGTTTGACCCAGCTATTCCCTTTATTGGTATCTTCCCAAAAGAATTAAAAGTATTCTAACACGGTAATATAGGCATGCCCATTTCTGTAGCAGCACAGTTTACAACAGATAAATCTTGGAAATAGCCCAAATGCCCATCAACTGATGAATGGATAAGTAAGATGTGGGGTTTTTTAATACAATGGAGTGCTACTCTGCCATAAAGAAGGATGAGCCTGAGTCCTTTCTAGCTACATGAATGCACCTTGAGATTATACTCAAGTGAAATAAATCGGACGTACATGTTTAGATACTGCATTGTTTCTCTGGTGTGAGAAACTGAAAGTGGAACTGAGGACTAAAGGATATAATAGGTATTGGGAAATGAGAAGAAAATGTTCATATGAGAAGGGGACTAGTTAGGGGAAAGGGGGAAGGAAAGAAGGGACAAGAAAAAAAGAGAATAGAAGAAAATAATTGAAATAAAGCTTTTGTAAATAAGGAGGGAAAGAGGGGTTGAAGGAAGGTAAAGAACAAGAAAAGAAGAAGAAGGAAATTTGTACCCTTCTCAAGCTATGTGCCAGGCTCCACCACTGCCCGTGAAGTCTGGTCTTAAGCCCTCCCCAGTGAATCTCCTTCTCCTTACCTGCCCACACAGCCTGGCACCTGGTGTGCTGGGCCATCTTCGTGGTACCCAGGATGGGCTGGTCATAGGCTGTTCTTCCCCAGGTGAGGGCACACAGGCTTTGAGGCTGGTGCCAGGGGAGGGTCACACGGTGGATGTCACCTAATTCTTTCAGGAAGGGAAGGAAGGAATGGCATGCTCTTGGCCTTTCTGAGGGTCTTCCCTTGGGTCCTGCTGTAATTTATGCTCAGAGCCCTAGCCCTGGTCTCCACTTAGACTGTCTCTCTCCTTAGCTTGTGCCCCTTGGCTGCCGTCAGTGATCCCAAAGCATTCCCATTCCCTCCTCCCCTTCTCCAGTGGAAGGGACCCTTTCCCAGGGAGGGGCAGGGGGCGGTTCCCCCTGACATCTCCAGGCCTACCCTGGGGTGTCACCCTGCTGTGTCCTTGGCTGCTTCTTGTTTCTGGTTTCCTCAGGTAGATGGGGTTCACCATATGCATGATGCAGCCATTGTACCACTGCCTGCAGCATTGTGTGTAGATCAGCCCAGATGACAAAAACCTAGCCTGGAACGCACAGTCACCAGGCCAGGGACACAGATGCAAATTTGAGTTTAGATTCACTGTATCATGTGATTCAGGGCTTGATGGGTGCAGATGGGGCTATTTTTTGGGGATAGTTCCTATGATGAATGCTATTATTATGTGTATCTAAAATGTACCAATAAATGTTTTTCTTTAAAAAAAAAAAAAGCATGAAGCCAGGCATGGTGATACACACCTGTGATCCCACTCAGAAGGCTGAACCTGGGTCACACAGTGAGTTCAAGACCAGCCTGGAACAGAGATAGGCTTATGTCAAAAAAAAGAAAAAACAAAGCAAAACAAACACAAACTCAGCATGGTGTGTTACAGACTTGGAACGGCCTGAGTGTGATCGGGTTTGAGTCTGAAGACCCATTAGAACAACCTTGCAGCAGACCTTTCTTTTTACTCTTTTTCTTTTCATTCTCTCTCCTTCTCTTTTTCTTTTCCTGGTACTGGAAATTGAACCCAAGGCCTCACAATGCTAGGCAATCATTCTACCACTGAGCTGCATCTCCAACCCTTTTATTTTAAAACAGGCTGGCCTTGAACTGGTGATCTTCCTGCCTCCACCTCCCAAGTAGCTGGGATTACAGGCCTGTGCCACCCACCTGGCTAGACTTCTCTTTATTTAGGCAGGTTAGCTTCAGTCTGTTCATCAAGGGATTTGTATTTTGTTTGTTTGTTTGTTTCCATTAAATTTATTGGTACATTTTAGGTATACAATACAGTTACATTCATCTTTAGGATCTTGTACCTTTACATGATGTTCATCAAGGAATTTGTTAGGCAGCGCTGCCTCACTCTTGTCTCTGGAAAGATTTTAGGCTTGCTTTATGCTTCATGCTTTTTAATTTTATGCTTTTCCTACCATGGGTTTGATTCACTGCTAAGGAAAAACAATCCTTAAAAACCAAATTCCAGATCCTGGACAGGGCAGAGCCTGGGACAATTGTGGACCCTGGAAGAACAAGCTGATGTGGGTATTGCTGGGTATCTCCTCACAAAGCCAGCCTGGTGAGCACAGGAGGGAGTGGTGGTGGTGACCCTCAGAGGACAGCCCTTCAGAGATTTTGGGTTGCCCCAATGATCTCACTACAGTGTCCCCTGGTCTCTCCCTACCAGACCCTACCCATCTTCCCAGACCCAACTGGACTCCATTTCCCAAGGCCTTTTCCAATCCCCAAGTCTTCACTGGCCCCACAGAAGGTATGAGACTGGGAGCTTCGGGGGGACTGGACCAGAGTATCTACATCTTTGAGGAATGGAGAGAGTCCAAAGGATGCTCTTAGCATTCATTTAACAAGCTCAAAACTCACTAGTGAGCCAAAGTTGGAAGCCACCACACTTTCTTTTCCCTTTTATGTGTGCTGCATGTCCCCTATGTCCCTGAGTGCCTGTGGCATGGCCCATGTTCTTCTGGACATCGGGCGTACAGTGCAAGTAAAGTCCTGTGTTCATGGAACTGACACATTGAGCTGATTGGTGAGACAGATAACAAACAGATAAACCAGGAAGTAGACTATGTTAGTTGGTGGTAAGTACTCTAGAGACCAAAAGAGCTGATAAAGTCAATCAGCTTGAAAAGTAAAAGAGAGATCCCTGCAGATATCTAAGGGGAGAGCATTCCAATGGGGAAGGGGGACTGGGGATCAGCCAGTGTCAAAGCCTAGAGCAGAAAGAGGGAAGAATGATAGGTGAGAAGTAGCAGGGCAGAGACCAACCACACAGGGCTTTGTAGATGTTTTAGATTTGTGGTTTTTGCTCAGAATGAAGTGGGAGCCAATGGACAGTTTCAAGTTGAAGAGGAATGTGATCTCAGACTCTAAGGGATTATTTACTTTGGCTTGGGAATTACCAGGAACAGGGTGAGCAGGGAAAGAGAGAGATTAGGGTGGAAGCCAGGGAGATGCATGCTGCAGTGACCAGGAGCATATGATGATGGCAGCCCAGATTGGACGATGGCGGTGATAAGTGGGCAGGTATTTTGAAGGCAAAAATGATAGGATTGCTGATGGCTTGGTTGAAGGATGTGAGTAAAAAGGAGAGTGTAGGTTTCTGGCCTGAGCAACTTGTCCAGAAACATGGAAAAAACAGTTTAAGGATATGGATGAGCTGAGTTTGGGATATGAATGATGGCTTCATGATCAAATTATGATCTAGCGGTATGATGGAAAACTACTCAACAAGAAAAAGGGATGAATTATTGATCAGGCTGGATGAATCTCAAATGCATTACATTAAGCAAAAAGGAACCTTTGGCCAAAGAATACAACCGTATGATTGTTATATGAAGTTCATGAACAAGCAAAACTAAGCTAAGATCGGAAGAGCCATTACCCCTGGAGAGGATGACAATTGACCAGAAAAGAAACAAAGGGCTTTTCTGGGGTGACGAAAAAGTTCTATATTTTGCTCTGAGTGGAGGTTACACATGTATATAAATAGGTAAGAAAGTTCACTGATCTGAATCCTTAAGATGTATGCATTTTACTATATGTAAATTAAACTTCAATTTTTTAAAAAAATAACACAATGAAAAAGAAATGACTACTAGAGATAGGCTGTGCTTGGAACACCCATCTCCTCTTAAGAGATCCTAGATGGATGGAGTACTGTGGGGGATCTTATCACTCTTTTCTTCTCCTTTTCTTTCTTTTTGTCTCTCTTTCTTCTGGCTGTCCAACACCTACAATACCTCCTTTCACTGGGAAAGGCCAACTACTGTGAATCACTTTCTCCACTGATGAGGGTGCAGGCCCAGAACCAAGTCCAGCCTCTAGTTATGCTTCCCAGAGCTCTGAGTCTGGGGTGACAGAATAGCAAGGGTAGCTGAAAACACAAGCACAGACGGAGACAATAATGCCAGCAGCAGCGGTGGTTGGCCACATTCTTCCATGGCCAGTCTTTCTGATTAATCCTATAAGGCATGCTGTAATTGTGTAATAAATCCCTCTTCTGCTTAGGCCACTCAAGAGTTTGTTTCTGTGACTTATGGTAAAATTCCCTGGCTGGTAAATATGTTGGAAGACTCTGGAGCTGAGTATCAGAGAGATCTGGCTGGTGTTCTAAATTACTCTGGTTTGTCAAGTCCTGGACAATTCCATGACCAGCCCAGGTCATGAGGGAGAGCCATGGGGCAGGAAGGGGCCTGGGATGGCAGAAGAGCTGTGGTGGGCAGCTCCAGGGCCAGTTGCTCACCTGGGGATGCTAGTTTTAGACTTCTAAATGGGAGCTACAGCTCACTATTCTTGCTGGATTTAGGGGCAAGACAGGGAAGTTTATAGGCTTGAATTGAGCCCACTGAAATGGAGCCTTACAATCTAGACTGAGCATTAGGCAGGAGCAGTTATCAAGGAATGGGGGCCCAGGATGCTACCCAAGGAGAGTGTCATGCAGATGAACACAGCCTTAACACAGACCTTAAGATATAAGATGCACTTTAGAGGTCATGCATGTGTGAACACATGTGTGTACACACACACACACACACACACACACACATTAATTAGCCTCCTCCTTAAAAATGAATGTCAGACAAAGATTCAAGAGTGCCAGGGCAGCCCCACTGATAAGAAAGAGGCCAAAGTGAGAGCTGGCTGTGGCTCTGTCTTATGTTGGGCCACTGTGAGTGTCCAGCTAGGGTGAAGGAAAGTTCAACTCCTGGGATTTGGGTGTACCAGTTTAGCTAACACAATGTAACAAATACCTGCAAAACATTATGACTTAAAATAAACATCTACTGTTGCCCATGGTTTGGGTCAGCTGGGCAGTTCTTGTGTACATACGTGTCTACAGTCAGCTATGAGTTGAGTAGAAATCTCTGCTGATCTTGGCTGAGCTCTTGAAACATTTGGTCATCAGCTAGAGCTGGTCTAATAACTGAGCTAAGAAGCTTTTCTCTGCCCCATATGGTCTCTTATCTTCTTAGGCTTGTCTGAGCTTATTTGCATGGTGATGGTGGCATGGGTAAGAAGAAGCAGAAAGAGCCTCTTGAGGTCTGGGCTCAGAATGGACAACATCACTTCTGGCACCCTCCGTGGTCCAAAGCAAGTCCCACATCCAGACCAGATCCCAGGGAGAGGGAAAGAGACTGCCTCTTATTGGGAGGAGCTGTATGACCATGTTGTTCAGGGAGGGACAGAGAATCAGGACCACTTTTGCAATCAGTCTATTGCCTGGGGCAATGGTGACCCTGGCATAGAATCTGCCAAACCCCAAGTTTTCAAGCAAATCTGAACGACTGTTTAGAGGATAGACTCTGCCTGATACCCCACAAGAGACCTCTCCCTCCCTGGAGTCAAGACCAGGGGAAAACACGAGGACATGTCTTAGGAGCCCTGGAAGCCAGTCACCATCTCTGATGATACACGGGTAAGATGATGCATGCAAGGGCAGGAGAGCCAGGGGAGAGGCAGGAGTATGACACTGAGCTTGGCTTTCTAGGAAGCAAGACATACCCCACCCCTCTGTTGTTGAGGAGCCAGATACAATCTCAATCCCTCTGATTTTCTCTCTTCCCTTGTAGCTTCTCCTGGACACCAAGCTCTCACCATCTCCTGACCCTAATAAGCTACAATCTCTTGGGAGGCTCCCTTCAACCTCATCACCACCTCCTCCCATATTACTCCAACTTCCTCTGCCTCTTCACACCTGCTTCTTTCCACTCTGTGCTTGTTACTTTTCTCATTGCTGGGACAAAATATCCAACACCCTCAAGTTAAAGCAGAAAAGGTTTATTTTGGCTCAGTCTGTAGAGATTTCAGTCCATAGTCAATTGGCTCCAAGGGAGGGCAACATGGCAGAAGGGCATCCCAGAGGAGAAATTGTTCATGGTATGGCAGGCACTAGGCAGGAACAGCAGCAAGCAGCAGGTCTCGCTTTCCCTCTTGTCCCATCCAGGCTACAAAGCCCATACCCAGGGTGGGACGTCCCATTATCCACACTCAGAACTAGGCTAAACTAATCAGTGGATTAATTTGGCTATCACACTCATAATCCCAGTATCATACATCCTAGATCCACCCAGCTCAAAAAAAAAAAAAAAAAAAAACCCACTTATGAGCCTGTGAGGCTTTGAGGGCGACATCTGGATATAAGCCATAACATTCTACCTTTGACCCCCAAATACCCATGCATATCCCTTTATGAAAAGGTGAGGCCTACTGAAAAAATTTAGGTTAGTAGGGGAAGGGAACTATATACTATATACTTAGGTTTGAAGGGAACTATATAACTTGGTCTTTTCTTCTCTCATTTTTCATTTCCCAGCCACCATGAGGTGAGTAGGTTGTTCTGCCCCTTGCTCCCACCATGATACACTGCTTTGCCACAAGTCTACAGAAATACGACCAAAGGACCATGGACTGAAACCTCCAAAACTGAACCAAACAAACATTTCCTCCCTTAAATTGATTTATTCCAGGCAACTGATTTGTTACTATTGGAGGCTGATCAATCCTCCTATCTGTCTAGAGAGGAGGACTGCAAGGTCTAAAGACAGAAAGACAATAAAGACATTATGAGGTCAGTGCCAGAGTGGGTAAAGACAAAGACACTCTGAGCTAGCCATTACTTATTGGGTACACACAATAATTGGAGGGAGTACTGGGTGACTCAGCAGGCAGTAGTAATCCTATGCTGATGAGGGTCTTATGTGGATGAGGATGGTGAGATGAGCAAAGCATTCTTCCAATAATAGGTGGGATGAGATAGCAAGCTAGTAGGGGATTTGTCCTCCTCCTAGGTGAAACCTTTCTCTTTTTTTTTATTACTACTCAGTTCTCAAAGAACCAGGAGGTCTTCAGCTGATGTAGTCTTCTCCTTGAGTATCACAGCATCACAGGACCATTGAGGCCTCAGTTTGTCACTGGAGGTACATGGACTTATGTTTCCGCGTACTATAGCTGCTCTCGGGCAAAGTGATATTGGGCCTTACACAGCCCTAATCATAATTTTATTATGAAATGATTTTCCACACATTTATATAGAATGGCTCTCAACAGTTATAGTAACACAAAGCTGACTAACTCAGTATCCCAGCTCCCTGGCTGCTTTCTCTCCCAAGACTCACTTTCTCTCTCTTCTGCTGGGGGTCCTGGATGTGTTCACAAATGCTTTACCTGAGCTCATATCTTTGTCTCAGGGCCTGCTCCTGGGGGTGAGGATATCACTGCCCCCCAGTGGTCTTCCAGAAGGCCCACATTATGCCGGAACTCTGCTCAGTACTTAGGCTATCTGGAAATGGTAGTGCCTCGGGTGGCTCATTCAGAAATCATCTCCATCCTCATGGCTTCAGGCTACCAGACACTGAAGGCAAACTTTTTTCCTCTAAATGTAATACCTGGGACTCTTCCACTTTGCTGTGAAGCCCTCTTGACTGGAGGGCAGGGATTATACACAAGATCCATCTCAAGTGCCACCTATTATTGGTAAATAGAAGCTAGCCGAAGGCTCCTTCCAGGTTTGGGATGTGTTCATGGAATTAGTGCTGCCTATTTTGAGCATGGAAATAGATTTGCAATGTCCTTATGTCCACCACTATCATTCTAAAAGCCACTTAGTTCCTTTATGGTGAAGTAAGCTGAATTTTTCCTTGCTGGGGAATCGAACTTGGGTCCTTGTGCTTGCAAGGCAGGCAGCAGAACCACTGAGCTAAATCCCCAGCCCTTCCTTGGCACTCTTTTTCCACCAAGGCTCTCTCTGCCTCTTGCTGAACTCTCTTCATCTGACTTGCCTTATCCCAGTCAGCAAGCCTGTGCAGTAAGCATGGCCACCCATTTTATGGATGTGAGAATCAAGGCTCTGGACTCCAAAGTGCCTTTCCTAGAAGCAGAATGTATAAATATAGGAGAGAAGCTTTTGATGAGGTCTATCTGAATACAAAGCCCTTTCTAGAGAAGGCAGTAGCAAAGGCTTTAACCAAGAAAACAACCCAACATCTCTTTTTGTTAATGAAGAAGACAGACTAAGGCAAGCAGTACCTTGCATCCTTGGTTATCTTCTCCAACCAGGAGAAGTAGAAGTTTCTTTGGGGACCAGTGAAGGGCCTTTCTCCACGCCATAGCCACCCCAGCCATTCCCCTGCCAAGCCTGAGCTCCACCCTCTCTGGCACAGATTCTCTCATTCCCCCTGGGCCTCGGTGTCACTGACGTGCTGTCCTTGAGTACCTGTCTCTCAGAGGGCAGAAGGCCACCTGGGAAAACCAGAGGTGAATTTTAACTGGAGCAGGCATGACTGGGGCACTTGCAAACCTCCAAGTTATGGAAAATCCAGGCCTTCCAGGACAGTGACTCAACCCTTCCACAGCAGGGGCTGCCATGTGAGCCACAGACCACAGCCTTGGCCCTGGGCCGCTGATCAGGCAGCTGCCTGCCAGGCGGGTCTGGCCTGTGCTCTCTCCCAGGGCTCTCTCCCAGCTCAGGGCTTTCCTGTTGCCACACATGGGGCTGCTGCTGACCTGGACACCCTGCTCCAAGAAGCCTCAGGGAGGGACTCAGAGATCACAGTGTCTCTCACACACAAGTGGAGCCTCAACTTCCCCATGCCTGGCACTGACTCCGAGCCTGTAGCTAGTGCTACAGCTGTGTTATATGGAATGAGGCAGCTTTGAGGGCTGAGCCAAACCTATGAAAATCTTCCTGAAGGCTAGGATCATGCCTTCTCCTCAGCCGAGAACGCCCTCCCCAAGAAGACGTTCACTGTGACCTAGCTACAGATCATGCAAGACTTTGGTGGGTCACCTAGGAGCCACTTAGGCCTGGGATCCAGTTCCTCACTAATAGAGGTCTTTGATCCCATTTCCTAAACTCAAACCCCAAGACGAGGATTCACGGGCACATGATTCACAGGCACAGGAGGAGGCAGGGAGGAACACAGGACAGGACAAGGGAAGATATCAAGCGGGGATGTAACTTCAACTCTCACCTGGCCTCACCTGACCCACAGGGAGCTTTGAGGGTGTGAATGGTCCAGTCAGTGCCCCCGGAGGTAACAGGTGGTCTTCTGGGCACCTGTGTCAGGCGGTCCTTGCTCCCTGCCCTGGAGGATGGGGACTGAGGACAGGAGAAGGTAAGGGTTTCCAGGTTCCGAATACAGGTCAGACTGTCTCTGAGGCCATTCAGATGGTACCCATTGTAAGCTGTGCGTGCCTCAGCACTGGCAGAAACTGGGCAGGGGGTGTTGACCAAGGTGCTAACATCACCCCCAGGCAAGATTCATTGACAGTTGGATCTTTTAAATTTTTCTAATTTTTAAAATTAAGGTATAATTTTCAGAATTTAAGTTTATGGCTCAATGAATTCTTTAGTTCTGTAAAATTATGTATATGTGACTGGTTTAGGTGTGTAATCCTATTACTTGGAAGGCTGAGGCAGGAGGATCACAAGTTCAAGGCCAGCCTGGACAACTATGAGAGATCCTGCCTTAAAGTAAAAAAGGCTGGGGTGCAGCTCAGTGGTATGGCACTTGCCTAACATGCACAAGGCCCTGGGTTCAATCCCCAAACATCCAAAGAAAAAAAAGTAACCCACATCTCCATTAGATGCAGAACCAAGCTCCAAGACCCCCTCGGTACCTCCCGCATTATTTTAACGTCTATCAGCTTAGTTTTGCCCCTTCTTGAACTTCTTATAAGTAGAATTGCATAGCCCAAACTCTCGTTCATGTTGCTGCTTACATCAGTGGTTTGCCTGGTTAGTGCTGAGTCACATTCCGCACCGGAATGCACTTTGGTTGTGGATTCTCCTGTCCCTGGACCTGTTCATTTTGGGACTATTCAAAGTAAAATCCAGTACATGTCTTTTTGGAAGCTCAACAGTTCTTTCTTAGATTGTATTTGATTGGAGTTTAATTAGATTATATTTAAGTGGAGTTGCTGAGTCATAGGGAAAGTGGGTGCTTTTTGATTGATTTGTTTGTTTTTTGTAAAGTGGGTGTTTTGGGTTGAAATGTGTCCCCTAAAAAGACAAAGCCTCAATCCCATGTACCTACAATCATAATTTTCTTTGGAAATGGGGTAACTGTGATTAAGTTTAGAGGAGGTCAGCTGTGTGGGCTCCGACTCAATATGACTAGAGAAGAGGGATCTGGACCCAGATACACACAGGCAAGGGCCACACACGCAGACAAGGGCACAAAGGGACAACACCTCGTGACAAGAGGTCAACCCTGCATGATGCAGTTTCATGCCAAGGACCCCCCCCCCCCCATGGGTTGCCAGTGACCATGGAAACTCAGAAAAGGGCATAGAGTGGGATCTTTCTTGGAGCCCTGGACAGAGCGTGACCCCCCAGTACCTTGATCTAAAACTTCAGCTTCCAGAACTGTAAGAGGATATGTTCCAGTTGTCTGTGGGCACCCTATGTGTGGTACTCAAGGAAATGAATACAGTTTAGTAGTCACTGCCCAACAGTTTGCCAGAAGGCCAATGCTATATTTTTGTTTGTTTGTTTGTTTGTTTTGGAGTCTTAAACTCACTATGTAGCCCAGGCTGGCCTTGAACTGGCAGGGATCCTCCTGCCTCAGCCTCTCATGTGCTGGGATTATAGGCATGGAGTTTAGATTTGGGGAATTGGTTGTCATGCCCCTGTACTGCCTCAGGGTTCTTCTCTGGGCAAAATCTTCCTAAACCAGCACCACTGCCATAAACTGGAAGACTCAGAGAGGATGAATAACTTGCCCAGTGTCACACAGCAGGCAAGTGGCAGAGCTGAGATTTGAACACAAACAGACTGATTCCAAAGCCCAGGATTATTGTAATACTTGGGCCCCAGAGAATATCCCTACCAGGCACCACCTGCGCAGGCAGCTTCAGGCTGCTTCCCCAGCTCCTCCCTGCTGGCTTACCTTAGGTTTCAGGCTGTGAATCATCACAGCTGAGACTTTACAAGACCTCTAATGGGAGCTACCAGATAACCTGTTTATGCAAAAAGCCACATGTGAAACTCCCGCCCTAATAACCACATTTATAGTAAAGGAGTCTGCCTTCACCTCAGCTTTTGGCCACCTGCCCTTCATAAGACTCAGGGGAGATTCTCCGGCTAGGGCCAAGGCCAGGAAGCGCCTTGCATCCCCTCCAGACCCAGGAGCCTCCACCACCCCAGCCTCCCTCCAGTCTCTGCCCACTCCCTGCGGGGACCAGGAGGGGGCTGGGGAGGGGATTTGATGGGGAGGCAGGGACAGCAGAAGTGGGAGGGAACCAAAGGCGACGGCGGTGACCGGAATAGAGACAGGGAGGGACTGGGTCATCCACTTTGCCGCTCAGGAGCTGGAGCCAAGGCTGGGAGCACAGTGGGACAGGAGTCACTGCTGGCCAGGGCACCGACTGTCCACTCTCCTTCGACCATCTCCTCTGGCTCTAGGGTGAGGGCTCCCTGTTTTTCTCTGATTCTCCTTGATCCCTGGCTCCGTCACTGCTCCTCTTCCTTCACACCAAGGCCCCTTAGAAGCATTTCTCCTATGTCAGACATGGTGCTGGGGACGAAGAACAGAGGGACACCACATTGTCCCTGCCTCCTGGAGCTGCCAATGGAAGCCGTCTTCCTTGTCGTCTTCCTTTTCTTCCTAATGCTCATGCTTCCTGATGCTGATGCTGTGTTCCTCAACTCTCTATGCAGTCTCTCCCTCTCCCTCTCCCTTTTTTTCTCTACCCCTTCTCTCTGTGTGGGAGTCCGGGACCTGGCACAGGCTACACAAATGCTCCGCCCCTGAGCTACATCCCAGCCCCTTTCCCACAGTCCTTTCATCTGTTCTGAAGGCTCCATGCCTGTCGGTCCCCAACATCCCACACTCCCCCTGGAACCAGCCAGTTCCAACCATCTCCTGAAAAGAAACATTTTCTGTTTTTCTTTCTGTTTACAGGAGTGGGGTGTGAACAGATAAGTTAAATTCTCTTTCTCCCAGAGTTCATTGTTCTCATGAATAAAAACATAGCGCCTACTATTGCCAGGCTCTGCCTCGCTGTATCCTCAAAGCAGCCCTAGTTCTGCAGCATTGTGCCGTGATTTGCTCACAGCTGCTCTCCTGCTGCCCTCGCCCTGGCTCCCTGGAGGTGGGGCGTCTTCCCTCAGCCTGCTGACTTCAGCCTGTGACTCGCTTTGGACAATGGAATGTGAGTGGGAGCGGTGCCAGTTCTGAGCCCAAGACCTACAAAGACATCACGCTTTTGCTTGTCATTCTTACATGTGTGACCTCTGCCATGAAAAGAACACACCCTGGAAATTTGCTGGTGGAGACAACAGGCAGCTTGGAGCCCAGCCCAGCAGCAACATGGCCAACCTTTGGGAATGAAATAGAGGGGTTTAGGGAGGGGCTGGGGAATTTAGCTCGTGTTGCTGTCTGCCTTGCAAGCACAAGGTCCTGAGTTTGATCCCCAGTAACCCCCCACACCCCACCAAAGAAAAGATTCTGGGAAATAGAAGGGCTTAGAGTTGAAACCCATTGAGCCTAGGGTGTTGTTGTTGTTGCTACACAGAATTAGGGCAGCAATTGCTGACTAATGTGATTGTGGTTTCCCATTTTACACATTAGAAAACTGAGGCCTGCAGAGACTAAGTAATGTTCCAAGAATACACAGCTAGTGAGACATGGAGCTGGATATAAATGGAAGCAATCTGGCTGCATTCTCACCGCTCTGTATTGACTCACAATGAGAATTAGCATGTTCAAGCATGCTCTTACCCTTTATTATACATCTGTGTCCAGTGTGTGTGAATATATATTTACTTATGTAAATACATAAATATATAATATACAAATACATAAATCCATACATATGAACTGCATCATTATTTTACATATTTTTATCTTTATGTAAATGGCAACACTATACATATCACTCTGCAGCATGCTTTGCTCACTTCTGATTATACCCAACACTTTTGCTTATTGTTCCTGCTATCTGCTACTGTGTGAATATATCCAACTTCCTATCAAGTGGACATTCCTTTCTTTCCGGTTTTGGGGTTGATGTTTTTGTTTTTGTTTTTTTGGGGGGTTTTTGAGACAGGGTCTCACTATGTAGTTGAGACTGACCTCGAACTCACTATGTAGCCCAGGCTGGTCTTGAACTCACAGCGATCCTCCTGCCTCAGCCTCCCAAGTGCTGGGATTACAGGCGTGCGCCACCAAGACTGGCTTCTTTCCAGTTTTTGCTGTCTTAAACTACATTACAATGAACATTTGGATCCTTGTCTCCTCATCTGCATCAGTTTCTCCAGAGTATACATGAAGTAGAACTGCTGGGTTGTAGAGAATATGTGTCTTTCACTCTGTAACATGTTGAAAATTTGCTTTCCAAAGTTTTATACCAATTTGTATCAGGGTGTGAGATTTACCCACTTGGTGTGTGAGATTACTAGTAGGGGATGAGATTACTAGCTACTCTACCTCCTTGCTCTGGTGGATGGTATCGGTCCTCACCCACACCCAGTCTGCTACACCCCTGGCCCAGCTACTGTGTGTGTGTGTGTGTGTGTGTGTGTGCTGCCCAGGGCTCCCAGGTGCCCCTTTCTGGAGAGTTGCCCTTGGCCATGAGAGTCCCCTATCCCTGAATTAGTCCAGGCTAATATCAGATCCCTTGCTAGGTAGATCAACTATCCTCCTGCTTCAGCCTCTTAAGTACTGGGATCATAGGTCTGCACCACCATGTCTGACTGTTGCTTTAGTTGGGTCCAAAGGAAGGAAAGAAAAGATAAAAGCAAGGGACAGAAGGTACAGTCCCCACTTCCTCTAGCCTCGGTCCTCCCAAACTCTGGGGAACAAGAAGAAATAGCAGAAGGAAGAGGAGGAAGGAAGAAAACAGGGAAGGGCTCCGAGGAGGAGGAGAGCAGGTGGGAGTGTTTCACGGCTTCCCCCAGTGCAGGTGTGCTGGAGGGTGGGCACCGGGCAAGCCTCCCTCTGCAGGTGAGAGGACATTGGGCACCTACGTGGACCCTGCTGGGAGGAGCTTATGATGCCTCCATCACCCACTCCCTGCCTCCCTCCCTCCTTTATATCTTTGCCTTTCCGTCACACCCTATGCTCTGACTGCGTTCACTCACCCATCTGCTCCTTGTTGGTGTCTCCAGGGTGGGCTTACTGCCCAGGACACAGTAGCAGCTCTGTATTCAGTGAATGAATTAATGGACGAATCTCATTTTATACATACAGAAGGTTTTTAATTGGGACAAAAGGCTTTATAGGAGCTCCACATTTATAACTGTTCCGCAGTTGGTTACCAAACCCTGCACTTACACTCTGCCACAGCCCATTTCCCGAAATAAACCTAGTTTCTCTTTCTTTTCCTCTCCCTGCTCAGTTTCTCTCTGCAATCCCCACCCTCTGGACAGCCTGGAGTTCTAGGTCACACTCCCTTCCTCTCTTTTTACTTCCTGTACACATTCTTGGCGAGCCTTTAAAGCTCTTCTCTGTGAAAACTACAGGCACCACCCTCTCCCTACCTCTCCCACCCCACCTGTCTCCTTACTGTTCCTCACATTCCTTCTAAGCTGCTGTCACTACGCATGCATTTTACTTCCTCCACCTCTTTCTTCCCAGACAGACAGACGGACACACACACACACAGACACTCTCTCTCTCTCTCTCTCTCTCTCTCTCTCTCTCTCTCTCTTTCTCTATAACTACCAAGACTCCAACATATTGGTCCTTGGGAGACACTTACCCAAGCCATAACAGGTCACCGTGAAAAAAGAAAGGGGAAGGCAAGACAGCCAGAGAAGGAGATGTGATGACAAACAAAAAACATGTCTGGGGGAAGGGAGAGAAGGGAAGAGAAGGAGAGGAAGGACCTTGTGAGATTGCAACAAAAGCTTTGACGTTCCATAGCGCGTTGGTTTTAGGAGAAGAGAAACAGCACAGATTTGACTAAAGTCAAATTTAGCATCAAATAGGGCCGGGGATTTAGCTCAGCAGTTCCACTGCCTGCCTTGCAAGCACAAGGACCCAAGTTCGATACCCGGTACAAAAAAAAAACCACCACAACAAAAAAACAAATTTAGCATCAAATAAATGAATGAATAAATCTGCAGATTCAAGAAGCTGAGCAATCTCCAAACTAAATAAATCCAAAGTAAATAACACCAAGAAGTATCACAGTCATGCATCTGAAAACTAAAGACACTCACAAAAAGAACTGGGTATGATAGCACAAGCCCATAAGACCACCTACTGTGGAAACTGAGGAAGGAGAATCACAACTTTAAGGCCAGTCTACACCACCTAGCAAGATCTTATCTCACTTAAAAATTAAAAAGGGCTGAGGAGGGCCAGGGAGTTAGCTTAGTGGTTCTGCTGCCTGCCTTTCAAGCACAAGGTCCCAAGTTCAATCCTGGTACCAAAAAAATGATGAGGCAACCAAGGGAATTTGTTGCTAGAGACTGTGCTCTAAAACATGTCTTAGGGAAATTTTCTAAAGAGAAAGGAAATAATACTAATAATAAAAAGAAATCTTAGAACATCAGGAAAGGAGAAAGAACAAAAAATTACAAATATGGGTAAATGCCAAAAACAAAAACGAAAACAAGCTGGACATGGTGGTGCATACCTATGATCCCAGAATTCAGGAAGCTGAGGCAGAAGAATCACTGAGTTGGAGGCTACCCTTGGCTACATAGTTGAGTTCAAGGTCAGTCTGAACTGCCTAGCAAGACCCTGTCTAAAACAAACAAAAACAAAAACGGGTAAATATAACAGACTTTTCTTCTCTTGAGTTTGTTTATGAATAAAGCATAAATTATAACACTGTCTAATACTGTTCTCAGTATATGTGGAAGCAATATAGATAATTATATTATAAATGACAGATAGCAATAGGTAAGATTTTGTATTCTTTGTTTTTTGTTTTTTGTTGTTGTTGGGTTTTTTTGTTTTGTTTTGTTTTGGTACCGGGGATCAAACTCAGGTCTTTGCACTTGCAAGGCAGGTGGTAGAACCACTGAGCTAAATCCCCAGCCCAAGATTTTGTATTCTTCACTCAAACTGGCATAATATTGATGCCAATAGACTGTAATGGGGGGATCTAGAGCAAACACTTAAAAGTTATACAAAAATATACATTCAAAAACATTACAGGAGGGACCGAGGATTTAGTTCCTCTGCCTACCTCACAAGCACAAGGTCCTGAGTTCAATCCCAGGAACAACAACAACAACAAAAACATTATGGGCAAGTCAGTGGAATTCTTACAATGTTCAAATAATTTACAGAATGATAGGAAAAGGGACAAATATAAAAATGGCAGATTTAAGCCCTAAAATATCAATAATTATACTAAATGTAAATGAACTGAATATACCAATCACAACACAGAAATTGGCACAGTGGATTAAAAGTATGCCCTGATTACATGCTGTTATAATGAAGAAATTCATTTCAAATACAATGGTATTGTCAGGCTGAACATGAAAGGACGGAAAAGAGACATTATGTGGATATTAATTAAAATAAAGCATAAGTGGCTATGTTAATCTCAGGTAAAGTAGACTTCAAAGCAGGGAAATTTACCATGAACAAAGAATAAAATTATACGAAGATAAAAGAACTTATGAGCTGTGCGCATGGGCATACACAATCCCAGTTACATGGGAAGTCGAAGCAGGAAGATTGCAAATTAGAGGCGAGCCTGGCCAACAACAGTGAGTATGATCTCAAAAACAGAAAGAAAAAACAAAAAGAGCAGGGCATGATGGTGCACTCTTGTAATCCCAGCACTTGGTAGGCTGAGGCAGGAGGATCACTGCAAGTTAGAGGCCAGCTAGAGCTACATAATGAGTTCAAGGCCAGCTTGAACTATATAGTGAGACCTTGTCTCAACCCCCCACCCCACACACACACACAAAAATTAAAAATAGGAGAGAACTATCTCAACTTAATTTTAAAGCATTTTTAAAGCCTGTAACTGTCATTGTACATGGGCAAAAGATTAAATCTTTTCCATCTAAAATCAAGGATGTGCCGGGCATGGTGGTGCACACCTGTAATCCCACCACTCGGGAGGCTAAGGCAGGAGGATCGCTGTGAATTCGAGACCAGCCTGGGCTACACAGGGAGTTCCAGAGCAGTTTGAACTACATAGTGAGACCCTGTCTCAAAAAACCAAAAAAAAAAAAA
>NW_022900919.1:41861395-41873839 GCF_012274545.1 Fukomys damarensis
AAAAGCAAGGGTCTATTCTTCTCTTTTGATATACTAGTGAAAATTCTGGCCAGTGCAATAAAACATGAAAAAATGCGAACAGATTGCAAAGGAGGAGATAAAACTTATTTGCAGATGATGGGATGGTCTACATGAAAAAATCCCAAGAAAATACCAGCAGCGGGACAATCTATTAGAGCTAAGTTTAATCACAATACACTAGATCAGCCCACACTATATACTAGCATTGAACCTGTAATAACTGAAAGGAAAACAAAAGACACAGAAGCATCTATAATCACTCAAAAAAAAAGTCTAGGAATAAATCTAAAAAATCATGTTATAGATCTATATACTAAACTGACAAACACTGATGAAAGAAATTAAATGAGATCTAAATAAGTGGAAAAACATGTCTTATTTATGGTTTGGAAAAGTTACTGCAGTAAAGATACCAGTTTTCCAAAAATTATATGTTTAATGCAATTCCTATCAAAATTCCAGGACATAGACAAATTTATTCAAATTTTTTGAAAAGCCCAAGCCTTAGAATTGATAAATTAATTATGTAAGAGAGGAACAAAATGAAAAGAGTCACTGTCTGGGATTTCAGGGGTTACAGTCATCAAGACTACAATAATAGCAAAAGACAGACACAGAGATCATTGGAACAGAACAGACAACATAGAAATAGCCACTTAAATATCTCCAACTGATTTTCCTCCTCTAATAATTGAGATCAAATCTAGGGAGGACTGAGCTACATGCCCAGCCTTTTTTATTGTATTTGGAGATAGAGTCTCACTGAATTGCCCTGGCCGGTCTTGAACTTCAATCCTCCTGTCTTGGCCTTCTGTGTAGTTGAGATTATAGTTGTGTGCTGCTGCTTTCCTGACTTTCTTTCTTTCTTTTTTTTTGGTACCGGGGATCAAACTCAAGACCTTGCACTTGCAAAGTAGGCGCGGTGCCACTGAGCTAAATCCCTGCCCCTCCCGACTAATTTTTGACAAATGCGCGAAACTATCCTATTGAGGAAGGATAACCTTCTCAGAACAACTGGACGTTCAAGGCCAAAAATAAAAGAGAACATCAATTTAAACATCACACTTTATACAAGTAACTCAAATGAATCATGGACTAGAATATAAAATACAAAAATTTTTAGAAAAATAAGAAACGAGACGTATTATGTAAAGGTACAAGATCCCAATGATAAATGTAACTGTATTGTTTGCTTTAAATGTACCAATAATGGGAAAAAAAGAAAAAGAAAAAAATAGGAGAAAATCATCAAAACCTAGGACTAGGCAAAAAGTTATTGGATTTAACACCAAAATCACAATCTATAAGAGGAAAATTTGAGAAATAAAACCTCTTTTTTTTTTTTTTGGTACCGGGGATTGAACTCAGGTCCTTCTGCTTTGCAAGGCAGGCCACCAAACTGCTGAGCTAAATCCCCAGCCCTTAAAACTTCTTTAAAATTAAAATTTTCCACTCTTTTGTTCTTTAAGATAATAAAAGGACAGTCACAGACTAGAGGAAAATATCTGCAAACCATATATCTAACAAAAGTCAAGGACAGGTGTGTACAACCCCAACCTACATCTTGTGCCAGCTGGTAACACGGCCTTACAAGATTAGGTATAACACTACTACATGATTGGGGGGGCATCTTTTTTTTCTTTTCTTTTCTTTTCTTTTTTAGTCTCAATGTCCAGGCTGGTCTTGAAAAAGTCCAGGCTGGCCTGGAATTTGCAGTCCTCCTGCCTCAGCCTCCCAAGTGCTAGGCTTAGATGTTCACACCCCCAAACATGACCTGTTAGGCAATTCTTTTTTTAGAAATATTTTTATGACTCGATTGTGCAGTGCTTGAGCATGGACTTCAAAGGTGACAATGGAATGGCTCAGGGGAAAGGCTCAGTGCTCACTAATCCACCGTGTGCGCCTGACACAAACCATGAAACCGAGACCCATGTGTATCTGCTATCTTACATGCTTGTATGATTGCAGGAGTAAAATGCAGTGGTCCCCAATAATAGTATCTCAACCTACCTACCTGGGAAGACAGGTGTTCATTGTCATTGAGCAGTCATGTGAGTTTTCCCATTTAATTATTAACCTTGGGCAGCCACTTGCACTGAACCAGGCATTGCTGCATTAGTTTCACAAAAACAAGGTCAAACATACCACTAGTTTTATGTTTATGTTGTCCTCCTTTTTAAATGTTATAATGAAGAATATTTTTTAAAGGCTTTGTTACCAGTATATATTAATTTCGTTATGTATTTCATAAATGGCCCAAAACAATTTCTCCTCACTCAATGCAGCCCAAGCACAACAAAAGATTGGACAGTCATGGAATATCTAGAGTATGTAAAGAATTCTCAAAAATAGTAATAACAAACAAACAAAACTCCTACAAATAATCCCATTAGAAAATGGGTAAAAGAGTCTACAGCCATACCACCCTTATCACTTCTGATCTCGTCTGATCTTGGAAGAAAATGGGTAAAAGATTCGACCATATGTTGCACCAGAGAAGATATACAGATGGCAAATAAAGAAATAAAGAAAAAATGTTTGATATCATTAGCCATTAGGAAATTACAAAGTAAAACCACAATAAGACGTCACTACACATCTGTCAGAATGGCTAAATAGAAAGTTGTGACAACATGAAAAGGCGGATAAAAATGCAGAAAAAAAAACTAGATTGCTCATATATTACTAGTGAACTCTGGAAAACAATTTGGCGGTTTCTTATTAAACTAAACATGCAAATTTTCTCATGACTTCGCAATTGCACTCTTGGCATTTATTCCAGAGAAATTATATTATTCACATAAAAACCTATATAAAAATGTTCATTATTTTTTGGTATTGACTCCTCATAATATTCAAATTAGAAACAAACCAGCTGTCCTTCAACATTTAAACTAACTATGTACATCCATATCACAGAATACTATGCAGCAACAAAAAAGAAACAGACTATGAGTACATGCAAAGACTTGGATGAGTCTGGAGGTAAGTGGGCTGGTGAAAAATTCTAATCCCCAAAGTTTACATACTGTATGATTTCATTTATATTAAGTTTTTTCTTTTGTACCGGGAATTTAACTCAGAGACTCATACTTGCCAGGCAGATGCTATACCACTGAGCAACATTCCCGGCCCTTCATTTACATTAATTTTTGAAATGGAAAAATTATACAGATGGAGAGCCTATTAGTAGGGATTAACGATGAAGATGTGAGAGAGGATGCAGGTGTAATTATAAAAGGACAGCACAGAGAGCTTTATGGTGATTGAATTGTTCTGTGTCTCAACTGCAGTGATAATTGATTGAATCTATATTTATCATAAATTGCATAGAACTAAACACATGCACTCATGAATGTGCCTGTAAAACAACTGACAATGGAATAAGATTGGTATATGATACCATTGTCAGTCTCCTGGCTATGATATTGTGCTACGGTAATGTAAGATGCTACAATTGTGAAAGCTGGGTGAAGGGTACACAGTGTTGCTTTATATTATTTCTTGCAACTTGTGTGAATCTACAATTACCTCAGAAAGTAAAAGCTTTCCTTTATCTTATGTCTTTCTCTTTGGCTAGCACTTTTGGTTTGGAAGAGCACATCCTTTAGTTACTTCCTAGAAAATGAAGCATGAGATTGTACATATCTGCAATTATCTTTGTTCTATTCATTTCTTCATTGATAGTTTTGCTAGGTATAGAATTCTAGATTAGAAACAATTTTTCCTTCAAAATTCTAAAAGTATTACTACTCTGGTACTTTGCCTTCCAGTGTTGATAAAATGGTTCCAGTGAAGAGAGGTCTGAAGCCATTCTGATTGTTTTGTTTTGTTTTTTGAGACAAGGGCTCACTATGAGGCCCAGAATGGCCTCGAACTCACAGCAACACTCCTACCTCAGCCTCCCAAGTGCTGGAATTATAGGTATGCACTGCCATGCCCAGCCCATCCTAATTTTTTTTCATTAAATTTATTGGTACTTTTTAGGTATACAATACAGTTACATTCATCATTGGGATCTTGTACCACTACATGATGTATCTTGGTTCTTATTTTTCCCCATACCCCTGCCCTCCCTTCACCCTCTCCACCCTTCACTACTTACAAAGACTTTGTTTCAATTTTTTCCTTTTATCATATTTTTTCTCTTACCTTCTTTCCTTTCCTCTACCCTTCCCACTTCCCATTCTAATTTCTTGAGACTTGGCCTATGAGACTTTTATATTGAAGCTGTGGAGTCTTCTTTTTGCCCCGAATGTTCTGAATTTTCACAATTATGTACCTTGATTGAGCATATTTTACCCATTGAACCAGACATCTGGTGGGCCCTTATGACTTGGCAATTTATGTTTCCCATTTTGGGAATTTGTCTTGAGATAATCTCATTATTTCCTACTCTCCCTCTCTGGAATGCATATGATTTAGATGCTAAACTTTCTGGGCTATTCTTCCTACACTGCTCACCTTTTCTTTCTTATTTTTCATTATTTTGGATCTATTTACTGTAAGGTATCCCAGACTTTCCCCCAAAACCTTCTGAAAAAAGTTTTTCTTTTCTGTTACTGTGTACACACACACACACACACACACACACACACACACATGTGTTCATTTTAAAAGTACTTTTTATTTACTGTTTTAAAATAGCATCTTATTCTTTTTTCATGGGTATATCATCATAAACCTAAGAATAAGTATTTTTTTAAAATCTTGGTTATGTTCTTGTACATTACAAAGCACAGAGAACCAGTGCAACAAATGAGCAAAACCACTCACATCAGACAAGGGGAAATGACACTTCTTCACACTTCATGGGACAGTACAGGAAATAAAGATTATTTTGCTTTTCAGATATTCACACATTACAAAACAGAAAAATCCTTCACTTGAATGACTAATTTCTATAACTAACCTTGGTGAAGTAATGACATAATAGAAAAGTCACCTGTGCAATACACAAATGCTTTGTACTCAAGGATATTTTCACATAACACACAGATCATTAACTTAAGATCAATCTCATCATATTGATTACACTGTAAGCAGTGATGTAGACGCTCATGTTGTACATTTCAAATGTGTGGATGTGCCAATTCTAACACATCTTTACATGGTCTCTGGAAAAAGAAGTTTCCATTACTGCAATGCTATTAAATTTTTGAATGTGATTCTCTTCTAATGACTGGCTAGCATTACTTCCTTTGTGTAATTAATATTCCACCTGTTTTGGAGTACATGTATTGATTTTCTTGGTGCTCATACATGTCTTTGAGTAGGAAATGTACCATTAGAAAGAAGAGGTGGACTTCATACCCCTGTCCTACACAGTGAAAGAGTTGATTCTTCACTGACCATCAGTGGAATTAGCTCACAGTTTAGAGTCAGGAACACTCTTGTCTGTGTTAAAATCAAATGAAAGTTGAGATTTCTTTATGCAGCAAGTGAAGTAAGATTCTGAATCTCTTTTTGGAATCAAGTTTGTCTTTGAAATAAAACCAAATTTGCTTTAAGTGGTTATAATGAATCAGAATGCTGGGTGACAACTAGGGTGCTTAAATTGAGGGTGCCCTGTAGACTAAGGGCTGGTCTTACGAATAAATCTTCATGTCTTTCAAGTTGCTTTTTTGTGGTTGCTTATTTTGACTGTTAGCTTGCTTGTTTTGATTTGCTTTTGTTGTTACTTGTTCTCCATCTTCCATGTTAGCAGCTATACTAAGATAACTGGTAATCTATTCTAGCTGTTATCTACTATGAGTCTGATTGTTAATGGGTCAGAACTGCCTCTTTCTCTAGGAACTTTCTGCCAGGAAATGCCTTGCTTGGGTGCTGGGCCTCCTCTTTGGCAGCCTAGAGCTAATGACTGATTGATATGTGTATAGAAGACAATTGCCTTCTTGCTTCAAGGTACAATGTGGAGCCATTTTCATTCCACATTGGGAATTTTCACTTCCCTGTGGGATCAGATTGAGGTTGCACTCCAGCCAAGACCATCTCTTTGGTCTTCTTTCCCTGCTCTTTCTGTGAGTAGAAAGAGGAGCTTTCTCTGAGAAAGTACAACCTCCATAAATCACATGCACCTGAATCCCCATCTTAGCCTCTGTTTCTAGGGAACCCAAGACATCGTCACTGGTTGTCTTGATTAAGGGTAAAGGTTTATAAGCTTATTACAAAGCTTTGAGAGCAAGTTTTGGGCTTGTCAACACAGAAAATGATGGGAGGAAAGACACTGGTGATCATTTATTGAAATCTCTAATGCTAATACCCTTAATCCTTTTATTTTTGACTGCTCAGAGTTCCTAGAGAGGAGAGATAAGGAGAGCTGCTAATAGTTTGGGAAATGAGCAGAGAAAGCATTGAAGATCCCAGCATGCAATGAGGAAATAATTCATTCGAAATCCTTGTTATGTACATGGTACCTTTGCCCTCAGCTGTGCCTGGTTCCACCAGTTCAGGGACCTCCTCTTTTACTCTCTCCAGAGACTAAATCTCCAGCCCTACCCCTGATAGGAAAGACTTGCAGCACACAGGGTAAGAGATGGGTATTAAGACTAACTTTTTCCCAATCACCTTTCACCAAGTTCTTCTGCTTTGTCAAGCTCACTTCTAGAGGTATCTAAGACTGCCAATGTCTTTTTAAATTTTTATCATTCATTTTTTGGGATGTTGTCAAGAAATAGGACTGTTCTTAACTTTCCCTGGGTTTTTTTGTTTTACTTTGTTTTGTTTTGTTTTGTACCGGGGATTGAACTTGCAGAGGCACCACTGAGCTAAATCCCGAGCCCAAGTTCATATCTTTTAAAAAATCTCTTTAGAGCAGCTCTTTAGTGGATTCAGGAGAAGCAAACATAGATGTCTGGATTTAATTCACCATCCTAACCTTAAAAAAATGTAGTTGTCCTAGGAAGACATGTTCTCCCAGCGCTACCCTCTTTGTGATCCCCTGGGATAACAGAAGGCAAGTAAGAAACACCAAGTCATGGAGCGAAAGCTGTGTCTCCCTGTGGAGACTCCTACTCCCTGACAGAAGACTCTTGCCAAGTTTCTTCCCTGAGTCACTTTCTGAGCCAACTTCTGGAGGCAGAGAGGGCTGAGTCCCAATTATAACCATGTATGTTGGAAGGGTAGAAACTCAAGATAACCAGGGAAGCCTGCTGAGAGGAGGTGCTGCTGAAGCTGGAGAACATTCCAGAAGGTTTGCTTGCTTTCCTGCCTTGTCTTTTTCCAGTGCCTTGTTTTTGGAGGAGAGCTACTGGTGTTGGTTGAGAGCTACTTGGGTAGACTGGCTAGGATGAGATGGAGGAAGAAGAAAACCACCATAGTTCCCTTTTCCCAGAATTAGTTGTTGGCAAAGGTATCATCCCTCTTCCTCTTTCAAGCTCAACCTAAGAAGCCATCAGAGAGAAAAGGCAGTAACACAGTTGGATGAGAAAAATCAGGAAGAGGAAGACATTGTGGTTATTGTGATATTCTAATGGTGATGGCAGAGGTAGGAGCTATGTGGTAAACAGCAGGGGGAGCCAAGCTGGACACTTTGCTGGGCTCCACAGATGAAGCTTTAAAGTTCCTTGGTGCTCATCTGTTAACAGTGGGAATCTGGAAGTCAGCAGATAATCATTTCAACCTTCTCATTATGCAAAAAAACAAAAACAAAAACAAAAACAATGCTGAGGGCTCTTTCAAAGCATTGCTTAGTGGGTTCCCAGCAGGACTAGGCCCCAGTTATGGGTAACTGGGCAATAACTGTGCATATCAACATACTGGTATTATTGGCTTCTCTCTCTTTTATATCTTCCTTTCCCCATTTCTTTATTCCTGTTTCTTGGGATCAACTCCCAAATAAGTAATCTGCATCTGAGTCTCTGTCTTAGGGTCTGCTCAGAGCATATGAGAATCCACACAAAGACAAATGCCCTCGAATCTAACAGTGAGTCTGAACAGGTGTACTGTCCCCAGGAAATCGTCATCAGTGCACAGCATCTGTGTCTGGTCTCAGCTAGGAAGCTCCCACACAGGATGCTGAGCACATTTACATTTCACAAGCTCTGAGATTTTGAGTGACTGGGTCTGTGTTCACGCCAGAAAGGCAAGGTAATTTGGTGGCTGGAACAGAATCCCCAGCTTCTACCTCCTTCAGTGGCTTGAGAGTGGACATACTCACAAGTACCAGGTACAAAGTTACCACACACACAGGGAACTAGACTTCCTCCTCATTCTCGTAGTTTCACAGTTATGCACACACAACCCACATCAAGAAGCAATTCCCCTCCAAAGGTAGGGGTCAGGGAACCATCAGCAGGGATGCCTTTGGAATTTCTGGAATGAAGGCAATATAGGAGGATACTTCCTGCTCTCTCAGAAATGGTGGGATTCTGCTGTTGGCCTAGTCAATGGGGTCAGAGCATTGTATAGTCAATCCCTGAAGGGTTTATTCTGAACTCTGGATAATTAAGCAGACATATGCTTGACCAATAGAAGGGATTTTTGCTGAGATGGTACACAATGATCAACAGACAGGTTCCACTAGGTAGGGAGGATGGGCGGAGGGGTTCAGCTAGAGACAATTTTTTACTTCTAGCTTCTGTTTGAGGGACTGATTTTTGCCTTCACCGGTCAGGTAGGCATCAACAAATTATGCATTGCATGACTGATCCAAAGACAACTATAACCAGTTCTTACTCCCACTATAGTTAACATTGAAAAAGCTACTGCTCCAAAATTAGTCACAGACATTTGATTTAAAATTAGATGTCATTTCTTATCCTGGAGGAGACTTGAAGGACTTTTGACCATAGGGGTGGAGTCAGAGTTTTCTGAGATGTGATGGGGCTGATGAAAATGCTTTAAAGGAGGTATAATAAGGAGAAGAGATGAAAGGAGGCAGGGGGAAGGAGTATTTTAGCCCTTTTTGTGCTGTTATAATGGGGTAATTTGTAGAGAGCAGAGATTTGTTCCTTACAATTCTAGAGGCCAGGAAGTCCAAGATCAAGGGTTGACTCCTGATGAAGGTTTCTTGGTGTGTTGTCCATAAAGGAAGGCAGAGGAGCGAGACAGTGAAAATGGAGGAGAGCGGAGCATGGGGTGTGTGAACAAACTCATCCTTTCCTCAGGAACCCACTCCTGAAATAGTGGCATTGAGCCATAGTATTGGCCAGCTTTCCTTTAAGTTGCAGTACTGGTCAGCTTACCTTCGGTGTACTCAACACATACAACTTAAAGGAGAAAAGGTTTAAATTGGCTCACATATTCAAAGATTGCATTTCATAATCAGCTGGCTCCAGAATGTCATGGAGGCAGAACATCAGGGTGGAGGGTATGGTGGAGAAAAGCTGCTCACTTCACAGTGGTCAAGAAGCACAGCACAGGAGAGGAGCACCAGGGAGAGATGTGCCCTCCGAAGGCATGCCCCCTTGATCCATCTCCTTCAACTTGAGACCACCTCCTAACACACATCAGTGAACTGATCCACTAATGAGTTTAGAGCTGCCATGGTCCAATCACTTCTCTAGTGGTCTCTTAACCTAGCTGGCAGTTGTGACCATCCCATTCATTCACCTAATTACCACTTAAAGATCCCACCTCTCAGTACTATTACATTAATGACTAAGTTTCCAACACATGAATTTGGGGGGACACATGCAAACCACAGCAAGGGAATAGACAGAGAAAGGGATATTTTCTGGAGGCACTAACAGGGAAGTCTTCTCCAGTCCACCCCTCCCCATCTGTGGATGAAGGGAACATGATGGATGGGAAGGACACTCCTTTATACTCTTAGTGCTTGGAAACCCACCTAAATGCTGCAAAGAAAGAAAGAACTTCCCATATCTCTCCAGACCTTGATACGCCTTTATCCCCAACCACCACAGAGAAGTAAGAGTGCTTAGGAGGGGGTGAACAGTGAATAGAACCTTGTGTACCACTGATCTGCAGAACTCTTCAGCTGGAGACGAAACCTCTGATTTCTCCTCCAAGAAGAAGGAACAACTCACAACTGGGGATAGAAGAACACAACCAAACACATGTTGTGGGAGCTTTGAGGCCAGTTTCCACCTGTCTGGTATCAAGGAGACTTTTTCCCTAACCCTGTTAACTAATGCCTCAGCAAAATTTTAATTAGATAGATCTCCCTGGAAGTAGCAACTGAACATGGCCACTGTTCCTTATAGTTTCTCTTTCTCTCTCATGCACTGAACTTTTATAAGCACAAAAGACATGAGGTTGGAGCTACCCCACCCTCTACCCTATAGCTTGTTGGACTAGCAATTACCAGCCAAACTTCATGAATAAATGAAACAGCTTTCCAAACACAAGCCAGGATAGAGAAGCCACAAAAAGGAAGGAGAAAGAAAAGGAATTGTCTTTTTCTCCTTCATGGAGCTTGCCTGGGCCTCCAGTGGATGTGATCCGCCTGCTAACTATTCCATGTTCATTGTGCACCAGTCACACACAGGTCTTGAGAAGACCCTGCTTCTGCTGCTGTTGAAAGGCCCATATACAGATGAAGGAGAAAATATGCAAATGATTGAGCTCAAAGGATGCCAGATACCAAGAGGGAAATAGGTATAGGACACAGGTGAGGAATCCAAAGAAAGTCTTTCAATGGATGAAGGAAGGAGTTTATTTAAAGTGAAGGAAGAGTTTATTTTAAAAGGTGACTTTAAAAAATTACTTAATTTTTATGAGCAGTTTTGGGTTAACAGCCAAATTGAGGGGAAGGTAGAAATAATTCTTATACCCTCTGCTTCACACATTGCATCCCTCCCATTATGATCATTCCCCATCAGAGCATGTTTGTACATCCGATGACCTACAATGACTTGTCCTTATCACCCAAAGTCCACAGTTCCCATTCTACAGGTTTGCACAAATGTGTAATGATATATTCACCATCATAATATCACACAGCATTTTCACTGACTGAAAAAAAAACCCTCTGTGAGTTTTTAAGAGGAAAAAGCAACTTTTGTGCATTGCTAAGTAAGTGTTGCTTTCTTAGTGGAGGGACCAGTAGGAAAGATGGTTAACAAGAGTGAAACATCATGGTGCTGTACTGGAAACAGCTGAAAAATAAGACCTGGTGTGTCACATGGGGCAGGGAAAGAGAAAAAGGTGGAACCATAACAGATTTGCATATCACAAGACTAGCTTTGTGTGGGACCGGACTGAGATGTCTGCAACAGCCCAGGGTATAGATGAAGAGACCAGATTTAGACAGAGGGAGAGGTACAGTATCTGCAAACATGGATTGAGAAAGTCTTCTTGGTGAGTGCTGCCACTGAAAATAAGGAGGGAGGATGGGACATTTAGTTCAGTGGTGCCTGCGCCTGCCTGCCTCACAAGCACAAGGTCCCGAGTTTGATCTGCATACCAAAAGAAAAGAAAAGAAAAGAAAACAAGGAGGGAAGGGATCCCCCAGATTCCTGACTTGAGTGGCAGAGAGAATGTGGGCCCACAGCCCTGGGACAGGGAGCTACAATGGAAGAGCTGCCCACTATTGCTAGCACAGGCCTGTACCTATCTCTTCCCTTAAGGGACTGTGACCACTGGGTAGCAGATTACTTCTTGAAATGTTTAAAATGTTAATAAGCCTCTGAGCTATTTATGTGATGGGTACAGGAGGATAAAAGGAAAAGGAACCTCAGAGTGGGACATGGGGACTGAGAAAAAGGAGACAATTGTTTCTACAAGCCCTGAGGTGCAGTTTCCATACTCATGAGGAGCCTCAGAGAGAAAGGCTGAGGCCTGATAGGCCTGCTTCCAGCCTCAGGAGCTGAGAACAAGCGTGGACTATTAATGACAAGATAGATAGGCCTTCCTAGAAGGCTGGAGCTGCTTTAGAGTCTAGGTCTTGGTCTTGCAGAAAGAACCAAGACCCCCAAAATGGAGGTCAATTTCTTGCCTGCCCTATAGAATGGGAACTGGAGCCAAGATGGGCAGGTAGATGTAATTAAAGAGCACACTGTTTTCTTGCCAGTATTTCTTTCCACTACTCAGAATCTGGGTCTCGACCATCACCGCAGTCCCAGCACTCGGCTAAGAGGACCTGAAGCTGAAGGGACAGATGGAGGGAGTGATGCGCAGTATCTCACCCCCATGTTCAGCCGTGTTCCCTAGGACTACTAGCCTGGATGCTAGGAAGTAATTGACGTTCCAAATTTTCACTGTTTTTCTGTTTTGTTTTGTTTAATGCTCACAGAGCAAACAAAAAAGTACTGAATAGTAGAAAGAAGAGGTCTACCCAGCCTAGCTCTACTTGCGACAGAGCCAGACAGCAGACGGAACAAGGCCCAGCCAAGGATCGTCGCGCTTGCGCATAGCAGATGCCGAAGCCTTGCGCCCTCAGCGCGGTGGGCGGGGGCTGCCCAGGCATCCGGGTCCCTCACCCCGCCCCCGCTGCATGAATGAGAGGCGCGGCGCTCGCCC
>NW_022900919.1:41874295-41874676 GCF_012274545.1 Fukomys damarensis
CCTGAGCCTCCGCATTGGTCGCGGGCGTGCGAGGCGGCTGCGCTGAGCAGAGAGGCTAGGAGGATGGTGAGGACGGCCACTCAGTGGTGGCAGTGGGGACGCGCCTTGGGGGGCGCGGCGTGGCAGTGTTTTCCTGGTCCCTATCCACTCCTCTCTTTTCTTTGTGGCGCTCGTCTCGTGCCTGGTTGTCACAGTGCTGCAAGGCAGTGGTCGGTGTGGAGACCTCTCTCCTTGGCTTACTCGTTAACGAAAGTCATATGGTGGCCTCATTATCTGTGGGTGGGGGGCGTGTGTACTCCCTCAGGCTGGAGAATTAAGGATGACCCCTTCTTTGTTTCTGGAGACCTTGTGTGTGTGTGTGTGTGTGTGTGTGTGTGTGTG
>NW_022900919.1:41874695-41911287 GCF_012274545.1 Fukomys damarensis
CGCGCTTGCGTCCCCTCTGAAATGAGAAAATCAGAGAATTCAGAAGAGAAAAAAAGGGTAAAAAAAAATTTCACACTTTTACCTCGTTCTGTCTCTGGTGTTTTATTTCAAATAGCAGTTTTTTGTCTCAGTGTAAAACCAACAGGTTTTCTTAATTGAAAATTTATGTCTGTATCCTCATCTATATTCAGGACATCTTACTACTTAATGGTAAGATATTCCTATCTATATTCATAGGACCACTCCAACATATAGGACACTGACTGGTTCGTGGTTAGTATCTTTATACTTATGTACATCTCTATAGGAATACTCCAATATATCTAGAACACTGCTTTCTTGGCTCTTCGCTATAGGCAGATTTTGTTTCTTCTGCCTCCCTATGTTAATAAGAAGGTGGTCCAGCAGGTTCTTTCCACGTCCTTGCTCACCACCGCCCCCCCGCCTTTAATGCTTTGGCCAAGGGTTTTATTGCATATTACCTTGGCATGCGCCCTTGGTTTGATCTGAATTTTCCTGTGTTCCGTTGTGTAGTTGTGCAGCCCAGCTCAATGGCTCCTCTTACAGGACTACTGAAAAACAGAACACCTTTTTTCATTGTCCTCTTCCCCAGAGAGAGCAGGAAGCTCTGCTGGTCCCATAGACTTGGACTCAGTAGAACTGCCTGCCTGCCTGACTGTTGCCCTAGTAAAGTTATAAGGGTAACAGCTGATGTATACCAGTTAAAAAGAGACCATTGTGATAGCACCAGCTATTCCTTGCTGTTTTGTTTTAAACCAAAATAGTTCAGTTTTAGAAGATAGTTTGGTTGGGTGATGATTTTCACTTTCTTTTTTACTCTTGTAATTTTATAGAGTCATGGAAAATTATACTTATAAAAATACGCTTAAAATATATTTTATTCTAATCTTTTTATTTAAAATAGTAGTGGCAGAAAAAAAAAGGGTAGCTAGGCATCAAGGCCCAAGCTTTAATCCCAGCGACTGAGGCAGGAGGATTGCAAATTTGAGGTCAACCTGGGCAATTTAGTTCAAAGGTGGTGTAGCACAGTGCTACAGCGCTTGCCTAGCGTTTGTGAGGCCCTGGGTTCAAACCCTAGTATCACTAACAAAAAAGAGTTCATACTGAATGATAATTGAGTGGGTTCAGTTTTCTTCAGGATTCTTTTTAAGATTATTTATTTTTGAATCACAAGTATTTTAATTCCTAGTAGTTTTCAGCACAAAATGAAATGTAAACCCCCACAGCATCTGTTTATACATATTCCCTCTGTTTAAAACATTTGCTTTTAATTTGAAGAGGAAATTTTCCACTGGTTGAATCAGAATCCATTATTCTTGGTAAAATCTATGCTTTATACTACCAAGTTTGAATTCTTTTTTAACATTGATAAAATGTTAACATTGGTAAAAGTTGATTTTTTTTCCTTAATTGAAGAAGTTTTGGTTTCATGGTGGAATTTAAATAAAATGTTAATCTTGATAAATTTAACTCAAGTTAATTTAAAAATTAGTGTCATTAATATTGAAGCAGCTTCGATACATTAATTAAACTGCCTGGATTTTTTTAGGAATACCATTAAAACAAACCTTAAAGGGAAGTCATAGATAAACATAATGTAACCGGAATTATCACTAAAGTAGCCTTGCATAGTACCACAATTTCATAGAGCTTTAATTTTGCAAGTGACTTAGCTATTTTTTATATCAACAAAGGAACCCAAATACAGCCTGGTCTTGTTATTAAGCATTCTGTTAATCAAAATTTTGCCAACAAAGTCTAATGTTCCTGTAGTGTGATGACTGATGAAAAATTCTAAAGTAACTTTTATACCATGCAAGTAGATTACATTGCTAAATGTTTTAGTAGTAAATATATTATTTACATTCATTAGAATACTAATTATTATGTTAATGATGGTAGTAACATACGTCTGTCTGACACTTTAAAACCAAGATTCATTATCCTCCTAACAATGTCTGCTAACAAAAAATAAATAAAGTTTTGGGCTGAGATTTAGCTTAGTGGTACCACCACCTGCCTTGCAAGCACAAGGTCACAAGTTCCATTCCCATACCAAAAAAAAAAAAAAGCTTTTCCATTGAGTGTTTTTTAATCAATAATTTTTTTGCTTATTAAAATTTGTGGTAATATTACCATAATATATTAATTTATACCATATAAAATTGCCATTTTTTTAGATTTGAGAATGATTTAAAAACCAGCGGTTTTAACAGCGGGGCATGATGGCTCATGCCTATAATCCAGCACTTGGGAGACTGAGGCTGGGAGGATTGCTGGGAGTTGAGGCCAGCCTGAACTACACAGTGAGAACCTGTCTCAAAAAACAAAATAAACAAACAAACAAAATACCCCAACAGTTTCATTTGATTCAACAGATTTTGTTTTTAATGTTAATACTGCTATTTCTTGTTTTTTCACCTTTGCAATATTCTGGATGATCTTCTGTTTGGGAAGTTGAGGGTATAGTTGAGGCCCATACAGCAGTCCTTCATTCTGGTCCATACTTTACAGTTCCCAGTTAAATTAGTGTTCAGTAGCCTATGACTATGACAGTGTGCCTTTTTATTTACAGATGAGCCATAATAGGTACTGTTATTACATTTTCTTCTTGTACAACTTTTATTTCTCCTAGATGAAATTTTTGTGTCTTATTTTTCATTTGCTTAGTTTTCTTTGTTTTTAGTCACTAATTCATCCTCAAACTCTGACAAAACTGAAAATCTTTCAGTATTTTCAGGTAATCTTTCAGTTTAATTTCTTTTTCCTGGGAGATGGTTCTACCGTACCTCTCCTTACTACAGTATAGGATTGGTTTGCTCTCTGGACTACTGCATAGCCATCATCCTGGGACTTCCCTTTGTCATCATCTTGGAAAATCCCTTTGCCATTACCTGTGTTGGATCTCCTTTTTCCTGGCTCCTGTGTCTTCCTTTTTCTTTAGTAGCTTCCTGAGAAAGGGCACATACAAAATCTCACGTTCCTTCCTGAATTCAGAATTTGCATATTTGGAATGCCTTTATTTTTACCTACACATTTGAATGGTGAGTCAGCTCAATGATGAATTAATTCTACATTGAAAATTAGTGTCTTTCTTTTGAAGGTATCATTTCATCATTAGCTTCTAGTGTTGATATTGAGAAGGCAGATGTCATTGTAATCTCTATTCTCTTTTTCCTTCTATTTGGAAAAATTTTAGAATCTTCAATATCCCTGGTGTTTCTGGCATTTCTTAATGCAGCTTGGTATAGGTCTTTTTCTTTCCTTTTGCTTATGGAGTAGATTATATTTACCAAAAATCACTGTATGGTATATCTGCGCATGCACACGCACACACACACAGAGCCCACCTTACCCAGTATGCTATTCTTTGTATGTTTGACTTGCCTCCTTCTAGAGATTGGGTCTTTATTTCCTTCCCTAGGACCTATGCAGACATAAATTTTTCCTGGAATGTTTTAGGTCTTAGTATCATGACTCAGGAGCACAGCTGGATAATCCACGGGCATGCATCTGGCATTGCTAGGTGTCCAGGGTCATCAAGCCAAGTTCCCCTAACACACACATTTGCCTTATGGCAGCTTTTCAGGCATTTTGAGATTAATCACTGGAGATGCCTTTGTATTCATTAGGAAATATGGGATATTAAGATTTTTTTTTTTTACTTTTAAATGAAATCATCAATGAAAATATCAGTTAACATCAAAGAGTTTCTTCAAACAGTAGAATGAAATTCACCTCTAGAATGAACATGATGGCTGTCAACTGAATTTAAAGGAATCTGCTATAGGAAATAACAAAGCCATTCATTGACCAAAACCTATCTTTAAGCTTCATGATTAAATATCTCACTGGTGAATGTGACGAATAAATTGCAAGAGTTTTTGTGACAAGAAGATAGAGACAAATTGAACTGCAGAGACACACATCAACTGGACATTGTTAGTGTCCTAATCATCTCATAGACACATATTTTTAAAATATTTTTACCCATAACTTTTTCCCTATTTATAGCTACCTTATCCTTCATCTAACTTTTTTACTAGACAACTACAGATTCCTGTCCAAAAATCTGAAGTGGGCACTCAGCACCACCTGGTAAGGCTACCACTGATTTTCTTATATTATATTGGCCATCTTTCCATTGTTGGGACAAAATATCTGACACATTTACAGGAGAAAAAGAGTTTGGCTCCTTTGGTTCTTGGCTCACAATTTCAGAGGTTTCAGTCCATGGTCAGTGGGCTCAAAGGAAGAAGCATCATAATAGAAGACATGGCAGAGGAAAACTGCTCACTTCATGGCAGTCAGGAAGCAAAGAAAGGAAAAGAATCCTAGAAGAGATATAGCTTTCAAAGGCATGCCCCCAGTGACCTACTTCCTCCACTAGGCCCCACCTCCTGTCAGCCCATTCACCCAATCATTGTTGGATTAGGTTAGTGACCACAGGATCCAATCACCTCTGTAGACTCCACCTCTGAACCCTGTTCCACTGGGGAGCAAGCCTTCAGTACATGAGATACTTACTATTGTTTATTTTTAAAATTTCATTTGTACATGTTTTTGTTAGTACATAAAAATTACATTCATCTTGGGGAGTTGTTACATGAACATAACACATCTTAATTTTTTTATACTCCATTCCTCTTCTCCTCCCCCCCGCCTTCCAACCCACCACATCTTGGTCCCTTCCCATTTGGAAAATACAGCCTATAAGCATTTTATAATGTCTCCCATTCCTTAAATTTATTAGCAGCCCACTGTTCTCACTCAAATAAGCTGGCCATATACCTCATTGAGGGTTTAGAAGACCTCAGACAGAATCTACCCTCCATGAAACCCTTCCTCTTACGAGGCCAGCTGCCCTTCCTACAACTTCCTCCTCATTCCTGCTCTGCCTCATTCCCCCTCGTAGCTCATAGCTTCTACATTGTGCCATCTTTCTTGCCTCATCAGCTCTCCAGAATTCTGTCCAGGTCAGAATATACACACAGGCTCTTATGTTGTCCATCTTTAAAATCAGAATAACAAATTGCAACTTTCTTTGCCTCCCATCTATGCCATTCTTTCTACTTGTATAATTAAATATATCACATGAGAAGTCCACATTTCCTCCCTGCCTCTTCTACATACTTGTCACTCTGAAATTCTGTTGTTGACTAATCTTCTTGTCTCACTCCCACTAGAATGTCAGCTACAAGAAGGCAAGAACTTCATCTGTCCTGCTTACCACTACACTCCCTAGGCACAAAAAGTACCTACTTAATATATTGGCAAAAGGGGCACAACTAACATTTTTTTAACCTAGCGAAGGAACTCTTTTTTTTGGATATGGGAATCACTCAGGGCATTGCACTTGCCAGGCAGGCGCTGCACCGCTGAGCTACATCCCCATCCGTAAAAGAGCTCTTTTTAAACACTTCTAACAAGAAAATCCATTTTCATTTATTTTTTATTACCACTTTTTCTACACTTACAGTTGAGAAAATTAGAAATACTATATTAAATTGATTTTTTCTCTAGGTTACATTACATTTCTTTCTTTTTTAAAGTGTGATTATACTGGCAGTCTTGCATCTGGATTCTGGAATCAGACTGCTTGGAGTTGAATTCTACCCCTTTTGCTTTTGACATATGACTCTTGACAGGTTTCTTTTTGTTTTCTTTCTTTCTTTCTCTTTCTTTCTTTCTTCTTTCATTTTTTGTACTGGGGATCAAACTCAGGACCTCGCACTTGCGAGGCAGGCACTGTCACATTTGCAACACATAATAATTACCATCACTTGATCAATTTGTACATATACATATCACATATGTTACATCTTAATTATTTTTGGTTCCCCTTCTTCTCCCTGTCCTCTCTGGGCAAGTTTCTCAAGCTCTTTGTTTCTTCATCCATAAGATGGAAATAATAATAGTATCCACCTCTGTGTTTGTGAGGGCCAAATTAGATACCATGTAAAATGCTAAACATGGTATTTGGAATGGAAGTAAAATAATAATTATTACAGCCTCCTCCAATTTATAATATTTGACTCAGGCTTGGTCTCATATTTGTTTAGAATACTTATATGTCCTAGGATATATTGGCTGTGAACATGACAGCTATTTTTGGTTTTATGCGTTTTTCCTGATTCCTTGCCTTTCTGTTCCCGAGATTATTCCATGAAATACATTGGTTAAATGACCTACAGTTGACCTATAGTAGTAGTATTTTGAATAGCACCCTATTGTAGTACTTCGAATAGTTTGGTCTTTTAATAAATCATTTTGATAATTTCATAAAATATTTTTATTTCAAGCCAAGTCCTGCTCTTTATTTGGCTTGTTCAGTGATAAATTTCCTTCTTTGAGTTACTTCACATTATGTTTCCTTATATCTTCTTTGCTGAAACATTCAAAACAACCAGTATGACATCAGGTTTTTTTAAAGTGACTATAGGATGGTTCTTTTCACTTCCTATGGAGCTGGGAAGGTAAATAGAACTGGAAATACAAAGTCCATTCTGAAGGCCACATGAGGAACACAGGCTCTGTAGAAGTTCAGATTAGAAAGAATTAGGTCCTGCTAGACTTAAGAAGTTATTTTCTTCATGTTAACTTGGTTTTGTTTGTTTGTTTTTTACTTTGTTCCTTGTTACTTGTGTTGATTTTTATTTTAGAAGTTTGCTTAATAAACATGGAGATAATTCAGTGTTTTGTTTGTTTGTTTGTTTGTTTGTTTTTGGTACCAGGGATCAAACTTGGGTCCTTGCACTTGCAAGGCAGGCCACCAAAGCGCTGAGATAAATCCCCAGCCCTGGGATATTTCAGATTTTATGGTAGATAATATAGAAGCTTAAACTGTGAACAGTTTTCTGTTTTCTTGAAGCAATTGACTTAGCAGTTACTCTGCCTTTTTTTTTTTTTTTTTTTAGCTGGATAGGTAGTAGGAACTCTTCAGTTATCTGAGCATTTCAGACTTGAGTGTAGTGTTGATTAAATTGAGGATTCTAAAAGAGTATCAGATAGTTTGAAAGAAATTGAGAATACTCCAACTAGTGCAGTCCTTTGAAAGCCAGCTGGCTAAGCCTTCTCTGCTCTGGAGGTAGGAAACACGTTGTTCCATGCCAGCTAATCCAGGAATAGCTGGTCAATGGCTTTCCTTTTCACTGACTACTCTGGAGAAAGCCAGCCTGGGCCTTCCATCTGCCCTAAAGATAATCTGACACCAGAGTTGCACGGAGCCTCCATTGTATTGCTCCAGGGAGTTAGAACAGGCCTGCATTGGAGAGGAAGGCACTTCATAATACCACAAGTGAATGTCATGTGAAGTAATAAATTGCTTTGGAAAAGTTTAAAATGAGTTTTGCCTTTTCATTTTCATCTTCTAAAGTTCTAGTCATTTGGATTAGTAAAATTGTTTAGCTTATTATAAAGCTCGCTCCCATGTAAACCATAGGCTTCAAAAAAGAGCTAATTTTGTATGTTGTCCTAAAATCTCTCATTTTATCTGCTTCTATGTTTTCCTAATTATATAGGTGCAGATACAGTTCTTCACTTCCTTTAGCAAACTTAATGTCATAGTAGTTTGAGAGCAAAAGAAGTGCAAATATGGCACTATAAGATAATGACCATTCATTACATTTGATGATACTACCTATTGAAATTTTTTTCAAATTTGGAGACTGGTTACCTATGGTAAATTCATGTAGGCAAACCAAAAAAGAAAAAGAAAAGAAAAACAATATGAACTACCTGTATCTCTTTATTAATCTTTCCCAAATCTAAGCATGTGAAATTATGTTCAGGGATATATTCTTGAAACAGGATCATCAGGATCATCATCTCCAAATAGTCTCACCAGGATGTAAGGCCATCTCATAGTGACATCTATTAACCCATTAATTGCCATGGTTGATTTGACTGGGCCTCTAGCCCCTTCCTCCCTCACCACTCCATGTTCCTTTTCCCCCAACACACACTAAGTGCTGTATGGAAGAGGACAACCTTCCATGATGGAAGATGTTCCTTGGTCAAGAATATACGAGTAGCTGTGGTCCCCTGCTAGAACCTCCAAATAAATATACTCTCAAGGTTCAAATAGTCTCTTCATCTTGGAATGAGTGAAAAAGTTTGGCAGATAATAAAATATCAAATTATGAGTTAATGTAGTTTGTGGGAAAATGAAGGGGTAGGAAAATCAAAGGTGTAGGCTTTCTTCAGTGAAAAGAAATTATAAATTGCAAAATTTCCTGGAAATACCTTGGAAATCTTGCACAGCTCTAATTAAATAAAAGGTTTCACTCATACTTCATTATAGGATTTTTGTTTTGTTTTGTTTTGTACCAAGAATTGAATTTGGGTCCTTGCACTTGTGAGGCAGGCAGCAGAACCACTCTTGATTATCTCTGAAAACAAGCCAGATGAAATTTTTTTGTATGTTTTGTTTTGTGTGAAGCAGGATTTCACTATGCAGCCCAGGCTGGCCTCAAACTCACAGTGATCCTTCTACCTCAGCCTCCTGAGTGCTGGGATTACAGGCATATACCACTATGCCCATCCAGATGGAATTTTTGTGGTAATTATAAAGATGATTTATTTTTTAAAATCACAGAACAGTATGTAATAATAGCCAGAGATAATAGTATACTAAAAAAAAAATCTTTCCTGTTAGTTAACCTATACTGAAAACATTTTATGCCTATATCTTTGCATGTACAGTATTATTTATTTACTTCTTACAACCCTTAAAACATTACTTATGGATGTTAAAACTAAAGAAGTAACCTATTCAGATTCCTGAGTCTGGGGTCAGGTTTAGACCCAGACCTTGATCCTCCAAAATCCTATCACCTGTCACTTTGATGTCAGCCTTCACAAGAAGTCTCCTATTCAGATGCTACCCTGCACTGATGCTTCCAGAAGGCTGAGAAGTTCGGAGGCCTTTGCAGAGAATAGCTGGAGATGGAGCAAATTGGGGAGCATCTACATATTTTTATCCCCTCTGATGTTCTTGCAAAACTACTGCAATAAATAAAAGTGACTTGTTAGAATGGGCAAAGAGAATATGTTAGTTTTCAAGGGTTGCTTCTGCAAATTACTGCTAAATTTGTGGCTCATAACAAAAACCAATACTCTCACAGTTCTGAGGTCCAGAAGTCAGAAATCAAGGGGTTGGCAAGGCTGCTGCACTCTCTCCAGAGACTAGGGGAGAATCCTCCCTGACTTCTAGCTTCCGTAGCTGTACACATTTCCAATCTCTTCTGCCTGCATGTGGCCTTGTCCTATTTTTCCCTCTTATAAAGACACTTGGCAGGGGATTTGGAGTCCATCTAAATAATCCAAAAAGGATCTCATCTGCGGATCCTTAGTTAAATCTACAAAGACCCTTTCTCCAAAAAAAAAGTCACTTTCATAGTTTCTGGAAATATCTTTTGGGGAGTTATCACTCAACCCACTACCAGGGGTAAGAACTTCTTAGGTGATAATTTTCAGTTTCACTACCGTGTCACACAGAATCCCAGATTAGACAAGTATTTCAGTAAATGCAAGGTGCACGGTGCAGAGTGGTATTAGAACGATGGAAGACTGAGGTTCAGAAGAAGGTTTAGAGGATCAAGGCAGATATCATGGAGGTGTAGTATTGCTTGAAACAGATCATAAAGGATGGATAGATTTTTATCAGGTGGTTGTGATAGTCAGGGATATACAGAAGATAGTGGACATTATCAAGAAAAAACATAATCAGTATCTTCAGGTAACCATAATTAACATATGTGACTAATGTGGTATTTAGAGAAATAGTGTAGAATGAGATTCAAATGTCTGGGCCAATTCACAGGAGATCTTTAGCATTGGGCTGATGAATTTGTTCTTGGTGTAGAGCTGCTTACTCATGAGAATGTATTATACGAGTTTCTAATAGGGCCTTCAGAGTACTAGAAACCCTACTGAAAAGGGTTTCAAAATGGTTCATAATGACAACAGAAAAGGTTAAGAACCATTGTTCTGTTAGAAACAAAATATTTTATGTTTTGAAGATATTTCTGGAAAGCTGTTGGTTTTCTTTTTGGTTTACTTTTAAGTTAATTTGAAGATTAAGCTCCAAAGAACCTATATCAGCAGTGTCTGAAATACATTGTGAATGTTGCATACTAAAATTTAAAATACTATTTCAGGCGGAATGTGAAGGAGGTCCTAGATTCTTAGAAAAGTAATCAAATGACTGCACAAAAAGAAAAATTTACAACATTCATTTTAGAATGCAGCTGCGACTTCTTGTATCTGTGTCTCAATTTTCTCTCTTTCAATTCACTATCACCATCCATTTAGAACTCCAGAATTATATAAAACTATGACAGTTCTGAGGACAGCTGTGTTCTTAAAGTTGTGTTTTTAAATGTTTTCTGTAAAACTCCTTATTCTCTACCGTTGATTTTCAGTGAGATATCCTACTTCAGAAATAAAATAATATTAATATTATATACTTGTCTGACCATATCATGCAAGGAGAAAATTGATATTTTCCATATAAATCTTCTTCCATTTCTACATAATCAAGTGCCATGTAAATTTTTTGATCCTTTTATTTTCCACCCGAGATTCATATTACATGATAGATTTACCTGTACTGTTTTTCAGATTTCTCTACTAGTGAATTCTTTAAAAATTATAAAAACAGTCAAAAGTAGAGAGTAGTACAACATACTCTCATATACCCACCACTCAAATTCAGCAATTAACAAGGTTTTGCATTTATTTCATTTATGTTTTTTGTTGCACCTTTCTTTACTGAGTTATTTTAAACCAAATTCCAGCTATTCACCATAGTGTATCTCTGTACACATCTCTAAAAAATAAGGATATTTCCTTATAGAAGCAAAATACCATTGTCATACCTAACAGAATTAGCTGTTTCACCTTGCTATCATCTCACAGCTAGATCCAATTCAACTTTGTCTGATTGTCTGAAGAATATCTTTTTAAGAAATGGTTGGTTTATACTCAGGTTTGTAGTCACCTTGGTCATTTTGTCTCATGGCTATTTTGATCTAGGGCAGTTCCTCCTCTTCCTTTTTTTGTGTTCTGTCATGAACTTGTTGCAGAAACTGGGTCATTTGTCCTGTGGACTTTTCCCATTTGGGGTTTGTCTTGCTTAATCATGGTGGTGTTTAATGCTTTGTTCCTTGTATTTCATAAAAGTGGAAGTTTAACTCTAGAGGCTTGATTAAAGTCAGATTTAAGTTTTTTGACAGGTGTTTGATATCTAGCCACTTGCTGTGCCTGGATACCCCATTTCTATTGTTACTGAAAAACCTGCTGGTGGTTATGTCAGCCAACGTAAATCGGTCTATGTGTGGTTTCAAAATGATGATTTTTCCTGTTCTATCATCTCTTCCATATTTATTAGCAAGAATTCTGTAAAGGCCTTTACCTCATCAACTAGGAATATTGGGGTACAGTTTATATGAGAAGCTACAGTGTAACTTTACACTTTTGTGTACTTGATAAAAGATAGGTTTTAATAAGAATAAAAAGAATTAAATTAATTGAATTAAGGATTTATCTGTTGTTTTAATGGATGATATATTGAAATTCTGAGTACAATAGTAAAATGTGAATGACTTTTTTTCTTACAATTAAGATAAGTGCTGTAGTACCTCTAAAAATTAAAAACAGAGATACCTAAAAGCCTTTTATAGGCTCACATCAAGCACCAGAAAGAAAAGAGTACTAGATTAGGATAAAAAGTCAGGGGACTCCCAAAGTTGATTTGGCCCAGCTCTTATTCCTTACATGTCTAATCCATTCATTCTTTATATGCCAGAGTCTCTGGTAAGGTAACTATCACCAAGTTACTAAATAGGTCCTGAGACTGGAGGCAAATATAAATGATAAAGGTATTAACACTACAACAACAGTCTTTTAAAGTTATTTCTTCCAATAAGATAAAAAAAAATAGTGCTTTTTTTGGTTTGGTTTGGTTTTTAAGTCAGGGTCTCACTATATAGTTAAAGCTAGCCTTGAGTTCTCAGCAGTCCTCCTGCCTCAGCCTCCCAAGGGCTGAGATTACAGGTGTGCCCAGTTTGTGGTGAACATTTTGAGGTATCTTTTTCCAGACTTTTTTTTTTTAAAAACCAGGGATCAAACTCGGGTTCTTGTGCTTATGAGGGAGGCAGCGGTACTACTGAGCTAAATCCCTGGCCCCTATTTGCCTCTTAAGCAAGATGAAGCCTTTGATCAACAGCTATTTGAATTTTGAAATGTTGGCATTGTAGCCCAGTGCCAGAGCACTTGCCTAGCATACCTGAGGATCTGGGTTTGAGTCTCAGCACAGAAAAAGAAAACTTTAAAAAAGCAATACTAAGACTAGAATACTAATTCAAACCTACTAATTTGAATATTCTTATCCAAACTTTTTCTTTAGTTATTTCTTCCCCTATTTTAACTTGACATTAAATTGAAGGAGCTTGACTTGTGAGATCTGTGGGCTATATATCATCTGTAAAGACACATGAAAATTATCAGACATGTTCTGCCTTTTAAAGGTTCTCTCTTAATACTCTTTCCCTCCATAGGTGTGTTTGTGTCCCTAAAACATGGTTAGTGTTATCATGAAATTGTGTGTAGGTCAAAGAAATAAACCTTAAAGGTTGTATATTTAGTAAAGGTTGTATATTTAGAATTAATACTTTAATACTTTCAAAGGTAGAGACAATTCTTCACTTAATATTGTTGTCTTTCTTTAAATTTCACTTTATGAGAGAGTTCCTTGATCACCATTTCTCTTAATACTTCTTGTTTAACTTTAATATCTTCATCCTCTTTCTTTTTTTTTTTTCCTTTTTTTTGTAAAGACAGGGTTTCACTATGTAATAGAGGCTGACCTGGAACTCACTATGTAGCCCAGTGATCCTCCTGCCTCAGCCTCCTGAGTGCTGGGATTACAGGTGTGTGCCACCATGCCCAGCTCTCCTCATCCTTTTTTACTGAATTATGAATACTGTGTAAAGCCTTATTTGTCTGCTCTGTTTTACCTCAAAGTATTTTTTTTTCAGCTTTAATTGAGTTTATTGGTACATTTTAGGGATACAGTACAGTTACATTCATTGTTGGGATCTTGTACCTCTACATGACAAGTCTTGATTCTCATTTTTCCCCCTTACCCCTGCCCTCCCTTCACCCCCCTCCTCCCCTCCCCATTTACAAACACTTTATTTTTCATCTTTTCATTATCTCACATTTTTTTCTTTTCCCTTATTACCCTTTCAAAATATTTTTTTAATGTAAGTCTATCTTTTTTTTTGGTACTGGGGATCAAACTTGGGACCTTGTGCTTGCGAGGCAGGTGGCAGCACCACTGAGCTAAATACCCAGCCCCAAAACAGTTTTTTATTCAGTTGCTAAATCCTTGTCCTCTGAGGAAAGTAACTTGGTATCAGATGAAAATTTTAGCAGGTCAGGGGTTAGCTTAGTAACTCTCTGTAGACAACATCTGATCACATTATTCAAGAACAGTAAAAGAATGCAGTATGATCAAAACCTATGGTGTGTGTTTAAATTTTTTTCACAGTAAAAGACACATTGCCATTAATTCCCTTCAAGATATTCCTCACTTTGAACCCACTTATTTCATTTTTCTTGCCCTTTCTGAAGCAGCTCTGGAAGTCCTCTCTCATGAGTGTCTTTAGTAAAGTTGTCTTGGCTACCACATTTTCCTGAATTGATTCAAAACATTTACTTTTCACGGTTAACCTAACTTAGGGAAAGAGCCAAAAGTTGCTTGGTGCCAGATCTGGTGAATAAAGTGTTGGGGACATATGGCAGTGTTTTTATGAACCTACCTTTCATTAGATGGCACTCGATAGCAGCATTCACCATATTTTCAGTCAACCCTGTATGTGCTAGTGTGATTTCTCCATAGGCAAATTGTTGAAATGAATGTGGTATTTACTTTAAAAATAGTACCACTCTGGATCTTCTCTGAAAAATAAAGATGACTACTATAAAGATATGCTCAAAAGACCATAGACAGAAAAAAAAAAAGATCATTGATAAATTCAATATTATTTGGTTGAGATAGGATCTCACTATATAGTTCAGGCTGGTTTTGAACTCACTATGTAGCCCAGGTGGCCCAAGCTGGCCTTGAACTTGTGATCCTCCTGCTTCAACGTCCCAAGTGCTGACATTCCAGGCGTGTGTCACCATGCCTGGCTAGCATAATCATTTTTGATCAGTTGAGCTCAATGTGAAAGGTGATTATTTCTCTTTTGAACTCTAACATGATTTTAGTGCTGAAAATTACATTTTCTACTTGTTGAATTAAACAGATCCTTGTAGAACACCTATCAACTGCAAGTCACTGTGTTAGGTGCTAAGCAAGAAGGGTTGATTTTATCACTTGGATAAAGAACTTTCAGTACCTTCCTGCAGAAAGCCTTTCTAGGAAATTATGTTTCAACTTTATTGCTCTTGTCTTTCCCTCACCTTTGTTTTATACAACCACAATTACCCTGTGCTTGAACCCCACCATCCAGGCTTTGTCTCTTACCTTGGGTGTTGGGAGTGGGACTAGAAAGTGTGGGAACACAACAAGTGCCTTGAGCATCTGATCTTTTGAGGTCACAAAGCTATACATTCTACCAGAAACAAGGACAGTTTTTGTCTTTTTAAGAATATTTCAAATATTTCATCCAATATATATTCTGCTTAGACTGTCTTACCTTTATTCATGTCACATTTATTGAGCATCTCTTATGTGTCAGGTATCGTTCAGTCTGAATTTATAGAAATGCATATTTTTTGGTAAGAAACACTTCACTAATAGCTCTAGTACATTTAATAAAGTTAAGTTATAATTCACTTCTGAATTTATTAGATTTTAAGATGTCAATTAATGTTCTTTTTATGACACGAACAGTGTCATATATGATCTGACTTTCAAGTTCCTGTAAAGCTGGAGAAAACTAGGTCCTCAGAAAATTTTAATACTTTCTACAGGCTAAGATAACTTCTAACAAACGCAATGAAATCAGTAGAGCCTGTATTTAGATTTTATTCAGGCTGACTTCCATCTCTCTTAGAAAATTAAGCATATATTTTTGGCACAGTGTGTTCCAAGTTTATTTTCATAAAGGCAAAAAAAAAAAAAGTAGAGTGATATAAGGGAAAGCATATGGGATTTGAGCAACTTCTGGCCATATCTGTTACTTGTGTGGCCTTAGGGACCCACTACCTCTTTTAGCCTTGGATGAGGGTAATTACAATTGCATATTTCAGAATTACTGTGGATACAGTCCATCGCTTCTTGGCCTTTTGGCTAAGATCAAGTGTGAATGTAGTCTAGCAGGAGAATCAAATTTGAGCCAGCCTGGACAGCCTAGCAACATTTGGTCTCAAAATAAAAGAGATGGGGTTGTAGCTTAGTGGTAAATGCCCTGGTTCTATCCCAAGTACAAAACTAAATAAAGCGCTCTGCTAATGATGATTGTTGTAATGCATGGACTGGGACAGTGAAAGGAGTAAATGAAAGAACAAATCTTTGCTGCACCCTTTCTCTCCTTTTCATAAATATGAGGCCAGTTAAATTCTGCCAGCTGGGTTTAGTTACTGAGCTGTGTGCCTGGTCAGAGGTTCAAGTCCATAGGTTGTCATATGACATAAAAAAATTGTTAATACATCATTTCATACTTGCTTAACATTTTAAGAATATACGCATATATATCCCCTCTCTGCCTTAAAGAACTTCTAATCCTTTTCTTGCTCTCACAGACTTGATCTATTCTGGACCTTTTATATAAATAGAATCACGCAATAAATGGTCTTTTGTGGCTGGCTTCTTTCTCTTAGCATATTTTCAAGGTTCATACTTGTTATCTTTTTATTATAGTAAGGTTCTTAAAGGCAGGATGACCTATTCTGTAAGGAGAGATAAAGTAAAGAAAATTGACTTCTTTCCCCTGGTTCATTGTTAGTTACAAATGCTGAGAGAAGCTCCCTACTGTTACTGTAGCTGCAGACCAAAGAATGATGTTCTAGTATAGATGAGGGAAAGATTTGTGTCACATCATTCTTCTTAGTTGCTTTTGTATATATGAATGATGTTATGATTGTTGGTATATTTTTAAGTACAGAGGACAATAATCTGTAACTCTATAGGACTATTGTAACCAAAACTGTTGTACCATTATCATTTTTATTTGATATTTTCCTTTTGTAACTAATTTTTCTGCTGATTAGTCTGTATAAAACACCAGAATTATATAATATCTAGGTCTTCATGCTTCATTTTTAGTTATCATGTGAGCTTTATGAACTAAATTATAGGTATTTTATTTTGGAATAACCAATGCATTACAGATTGACTATCTCCAATCCGAAAATCTGAAATCTAAAATGCTCCAAAATCTGCAACTCTGAGTATCAGCATGATAAGTGTAAAGTTCATTGTTACTGAGCAGAATAGCAGCATCCACATTACAGAGGGCAGGATGGAGAAAAGCACAGAGCAGAGAATAGAAGGCACCTCTGAGAGATCTGCTAAGCGTGATTCTTGAACACTCTCATGTACGTCCATTGTGTTGGCCTGAGATGAGACATGTGAATGTGCACATCTGCAAGGAAGATTGGGAAGTATAGCCATGTACCCAGTTAAAAATTCTCATAGTAGGAGAAAGGAAAACAATTTGGGGAAAAGCAAGGGAGGAGAACAAACCATTATTGTCTCTGCACAGTCTTGTTAATCATAAACAAAAGGGAAAACCAAGGAACATATGCCATTATGTTTCTTCCTCTAAAAAAGGAGGATTCATTGTTTCTAATAGCTGATAATTGATTTTCTAAATGGATCCTTTTAAAGGAGGAAGGCTGACTTAATGGAAACTTCTCTTAAGAATATAATATTCTTGGGCCAGGGAGTTAGCTCAGTGGCAACATGCCTGCCTCACAAACACAGGGTCCTGTGTTTGATCCCCAGAAACGGAAAAAAAAGACCCTGTGTCAAGAAAGAATATATCATTCTTTTTTGTAATTGGGTTAGTACAAGGGGGTCACCCAAGAGAGACCTGCTAGATATATTTCCTGGTTTTACTTATAGGTTGATAATATGGTTTATGAACCAACCTCTTGTGAGTTGAGTTAGTATAAATTTTTCCACAGAGCATATTAGCCCTTGAGGAAAATGATAAACAGGGAATAGACCCACCCCTAGATATATGTGACATTTCTGGAAACATATACCTTGATGGCTTTGTCTGTCTGACATGAGATACCCTTCTCTCCTTCCTGATCTTATAGGACAGAAAATCAGTACATTCTAATATATCCACCTGTAAAATGAAAGCAATAGTACTCTACAGTTAAAAATTATAGTAGTGGTCTGGTTATTTTATCTTGTACTGGGGATTGAATCCAGGTCTTCACACTAAGCTATATCCCTAGCTTTTAAAAAAATTTTTTTTATTATTTTACACTTTGAGACAGGATCTCACTAAGTTGTCCAGTCTGGGCTCAAACCTGTAATCCTCCTGCTCAGCCTCTCAGAGTGCTAGGATTAGACATATGTACTACCTCATGTGTGGCTTAGTAAAATGTTTTTTACAAAAGGAAATAAAGCTTCTGGGACTAATGATGCCACAAGTCTTTACTCTTTAAAAGCCATTTAGGGAGAAATTATTCACTGTTCTGGAATGACTGACCTTTTTAGAGTTTTTCAGAATATAAAGTTGACAGAACCTGACTCACCCCACAGAATATTGAACTAACATACCTCATCTGCCACATTGTCTCAGTTGTTCCATTCTCTTCCTAAAAATCATCTTTTGATTGAACTCAGGATCTCAGGACCTTGTGCTTGAAGGCAAGCACAGAACCACTGAGCTAAATCCGCAGCCCTTAGCATCATCTTTTTTTTTTTTTTTTTTTTTTTTTGTACCAGGGATTGAACTTGCAACACTGTGCTTGGGAAGCAGGCAGCAGAACTACTGAGCTAAATCCCTGGCCCCCCTTAAAATCATCTTAATGATGGAGTTTTCTTAAAAGAACAAGGCACTACTGGTAGCAAAGGAAGGCTTTTGAGGCAATGCCTAGAACTGTAATATCTAGAAATAAAGAGGATTATACCTGGTCAGAGTATATAAAAAGCAGCCTGAGGGGCTGGGAATTGGGCTCAGTGGTTTCGCTGTCTGCCTCGTAAGCGCAAGGGCCTAAATTCAATCCCCGGCACCAAAAAAGAAAAAGAAAAAAGCAGCCTGAGCTGGACACTTGGCACACATGTCTATATTCTGAGGTACTCAAGAGGCTGAGGCAGGAGAATCTTAGCATTTGAGGCCAGCCGGAGCAATTTAGCAATACCCTGTCTGAAAATAATAAAAATAAGAGTGGGAGGGGGCTGGTTAGTAGGTCAGTGACACAGTACTTGCCTAGTTTGTGCAAGGCTCTGTGCTCAGTCTCCAGTGCCCCCTATGTACACACAGCTGGATTTATAACTATTTGAGGATTGCTGAGTCAGTCATGAGCATCATAGAATTTTTCTTCTACAAAATTAAGAACCAAAAATTGATAGGTTTTTAATTTTTACAGATTAGCCATCTGGAAATTATGTTGAAGAAATGTACCTAAATTAGGCTGGGGAGGCTGGGCGTGGTGACACAGGCCTGTAATCCCAGCTGAGGCTGGAGGATCACTGTGATTTCGAGACCAGCCTGGGCTACATAGTGAGTTCCAGGTCAGTCTCAACTACATAGTGAGACCCTGTCTCAAAAAAACAAAAAATAAAATAAAATAAAAAATAAATTAGCCTGGGGATATAGTTCAGTGGTGCTCTGCCTGCCTGGCAAGCACAAGGTCCCGAGTTTGATCCCTGGTACCAAAATGTACCTAAACTAATGCTATTTATCCCGATTTCATACTCTACCTGTCACTTCAGAAAGGAATCCACTGTGACCCAAAGTGACCCAGGCCCACATGTGGCTTCAGTCCGAAATGATTCCTTACTCAGGAAAATTCAGACATTAACCTTAATACCAACCTCTTCACCAGTAAATCAAGAGAAAAACTTGATGGCAATTTTGAGCACTCTGTGCCAGACATACCCTGTCACCATTTACTGATGGGAAATCGAGACTTGCTCGTAGTCCTGATTGAGGTTGGTAAACTAGTCCTGCAGGGTTAATGCCTCTGCTGTGGTATTTTGCTGGGAGACCACTTATTTCCATGGAGCTTTCTGTGGTTTACTCTCACTTCCTACTGATGAATTTCTAAAGTATTGGTGACAATGTTTGTTCTCATTCTTACAGCTTTGCAATGACAGAATCTTAAATTTTTCTTTTTTTTTAAACCACTATAAAATTGCTTACAGTTTACTAAACTTAGTGGTTTACTAAACTTGATACATATGGTTATGCCTCTTATCTTTCTTATTCAGGAATTCTAATTACCTATAGAAATTCTAGGAAAACTGGTACCTTTTTGTTGTAATTAAGAATTTACCAGTAAGCTGGACACCTAGCACAGTGGTAGAAAGTGTGCTTAGCTTTCATTCCAGCAAAACACATGCACACGCGCTTGCGCAAACACACACACACACACACACACACACACACACACACACATATATTTCACCAGTAAATTCCTGGAATTAATGTACTTAAGTTAATCCAGAACCCTCAAGAGTAAAAAGAGAACTTGTTGTTTATAGAAGACACTTTTACCACTTCTCCCAGAGTAATATGAATAGGGCTTAAAGACTCAAAAACCTTCTCTAGGGTTCAGAGTTTGAACTAGGGTCACTCACAGCACAGCAACTTTTTTTTTTTTTTTGTACTGGGGATTGAACTCAGATCCTTGTGCTTGCAAGGCAGGCCACTGAACCGCTGAGCTAAATCCCCGGCCCTCCAGCACAACTTTTATACTACAAATTAGAAAAAGGGGCCACATATTGAGAAGATTTAGTGTTATCTAGTAACTTTTGTATACTTGAAATTAGTTATTAATTTACCTTCTCTAAAGATTGAACAAACTCAAGTTCTTTAAAAACAAATGGAATCTTTCATGACTGTTCCATTAAACAGAGTTTTATTGATGTCTAATCTATATGGTGCCCTGTGCTTTCCTAGGAACTAATTTGTTTTCTTATGGGCAGGTGTCTTAAATACCAAGACTTATTGAGATTATGACAGTCTGTTCTCTTTATTTAGAGAGTGACTATTCTATCTTTAGGATCACTCTGGCTCTTTTTTTCAGGATATATTCTTAGTTACCACATAGACCCAGCAATTCCCAAGGCAAGTTTTCAATATTCAGTGCTTATTCCAGAAATACAATGACATTTTCACAATAAAAAGACCTGGATTAATTTTAATGTAGAAGATGTAGTTCTTTGTCACAGATTGGAAGAGACTAAAAATTAAATATAACTAAATGCAATGTGGAATCCTGGATTAGATCCTACAACAGGAAAAAGGATAAATGGAAAAAACAGGTAAAATTTGAATAAAGTCTTATTTTAATTAATAATATTATACCCATCATTGCATTTCCTGTCTTTGCATTATGATTTTATTTAGTATTAAGGGGTATTCACGTGAAGAGTATGGGAACTCTTGCAACTTTTCTATAAATCATTTAAAAACAAAAACTGGATACATTGTCCCCATAGTATCTAGGAAGTGTGATATTGGCTCTGCTGGTGGCTCTAGTCTCTAAGACCATAAAAGTGACCCAGGGTGCATGAACGTGCTGACTGTCCATGGGAACCAAACACAGAAGTTGTTTGAGTTGTGCATCTGTTCTAACCCTGCTGGTTTGGTGTAAGTTTAGTAAGGTCCATAGAAGGCAGTAGGGTCTCACAAGATTCAGATGTGGATTTTAGTCCCTTCCACCACTCACTAGTACTTAAGTTTGGTCAGTAAGTTTGCCTTTTCTGAGTGTCTGTTTTATCATTTGACTATTGGAATGCGTAATACTCGCTCTGTGGTGATTATGAAGATGAAATAACATCCATGTATGTAAATCTTAGTCATAAACTGTAAAACACTATACAAAATGTTCATTTTGATTACTATCCTAAAGAATTGCTTGGAGAAAAAGATTACCAGGTTCCATGGATTATATGTTAGACTAGCTCATTTTACATATTTCTCTACATAATTGTATTGCTACATTGGGTACAGTCAAAATTTATAAATAATGTATTTATAACTGTGCTTATAATTTTTAATCTTTCAGCATTAAAAATCAGTTTGGATCCAAACTAGTATGACAAACCAAAGCATTAAGTTGAACATTGTAGAGTACTTTTAATCTAGAAGTTTTTCTTGTGTATTATTTTAGACATTGTCCCACTCTTTTGCTTTGGAAATCATGATAATAGGAAGAGAATTTCAAATATGAAAGCCTCAAATGGGTTAGTTCTGAAATTTAAAGCCACAGCTGCCAGTGGAATCCATAGAACTATTTTCAAGAGGAGCCTAAAGAGATACAGTGTCCCCACCAATTATATGACTTGGACATTGTAGTTTTTTTCAAAAGTAAATTATTCTATAACTAATTGAAAACAAGATTAGACAGAATATTTAAGTAGTTTTGCCAACTACCTATGAGAATTTTATTTTTCTTATTTTACACATGAGGGATCTAAAAGCAATTCTAAGTCCCTATTACAGATGATTTATTGCTCTAACTCTGTGGTTGGTGAAGGGCTGCTGAGTGTGTGTCTTCAGCTACATGTTGATTACTTTTCCTGCTGTTTCTACTACTGTCTGTTGATTTAGCTATGTCCCTATAGCACCACACCCTCACATAGCTCCGGTTCATTTTCAAAAATTCTAATCCAATGCCAAAACCCAAAGAGATCAAAGAAATAGGAAATTTTCTAGTGAAGTCAGAGCTACACATCAGTAGTCCTCAAGTGTTTATTTTTGAGTAAAGAAAAATACTTTAAAGGTAGGGGAAGTGGGAAGAGTAGGGGAAAGGAAATAAGGTAAAAGAAAAAATATGAGAAAAGGGAAAAATGGAAAGAGTCTTTGATGTATAGTTTTGATTTCAGAATTATGGTCACCTCTTTAAATGAGTTAAAATGAATCAAGATGCATTCTGATGTTTCCTCACTATCCTCTGAATTAGTTTCTTTTTTTAAAATTGAATTTATTGGTACATTTTAGGTATACAGTACAGTTACATTCATTGTTGCAATCTTGCACCTTTACATGACAGGTCTTGGTTCTCATTTTTTCCCCTTGTCCCTGCCCTCCTTTCACCCCCTCCTCCCCTCCCCATTTACAAACACTTTATTTCCATCTTTTCATTTTCTCACATTTTTTTCTTTTCCCTTATTACCCTTCCCCTACCCATCCCACCTTCTCTACACCTTTAGCCCTTTTGTTCCCATTTCACAATGTCAGTTATCTCATTAGGATCTTATGTTCTACCTCTGAATTAGTTTCATAGCAGAGGAATTCTCTGCAAGCTTAGTGAGAGTCATTTCCATTGCCTTCAGGGCCTGGGGCCATTTTTTAGACATTTCTCCATAATTATGTTTTCTTTTAGCACGTTTTTGTTATTTATATTCCTATAAAATCCATTTAATATAGATTTTGAAATCAGTACTTGAATTCTCTTAACAGATTTTTTAAAATCTCAGAACAACAGTAGTTTCTTTTTCTGATTGATATTTTTGTTGATTGATTCAACTCCCTTTGACTTTTTGTCTTAATTTATCTATTTTTGTTTTAACCTTTATTAATTTCTTCTGTAGTTTCTTTTTTGATTTATTCTTTTTCTATCTTCTAAAGTTGAATTATTCAGTTCATTTTAAATTGATAATATAAAATTTTAAAGTTATGAATTCTCTCAGTACAAGGCTTTTTCCCTATAACATAATTTATTTCTTTTGGGGGGGCTGTTTTTTTGTTTTGTTTTGTTTTGTTTTTTTTGAGACAGGGTCTCACTATATAGTTAAGACTGACCTGGAACTCACTCTGTAGCCCAGGCTGGTCTCGAACTCACAGCAATCCTCCTGCCTCAGCCTCCCAAATGCTGGGATTACAGGCATGTGCCTCCACACCTGGCTTATAACATAATTTATTTCTAATTGGCCTGTGATTTGTTTTGATTATCTGAAACCAAAAATCACTCCAAATTTTTAAAAGTTACATAGTTAGTTTTCCTCTATGTTTGTCCCTTGGTTTGTTCCCTCCCTCCCTCCCTTCGTTCCATCTGTTCTAACTGGGCATCTCTTGCCTCATCCTCAGAGTGCTAGAATTACAGGTGTGCACCACCACACCTGGTTAATTTCTTTTGTAGTTAATTGTGTTATATTATTGTCACAAAATGTGGTCTGTAAGGTTTTTTTCTATAACTTGTTCCTATCGTTTTGTTTTATATTCTGTCACTTGCTTTCTTTTGATTCCCCTTCTCCCTTTCGTTCCTTTCTAGATTTTGCTGAAATGATCCAGTTTTCTTTGCTTCCTTTTCCTCACAGATAATGAGAAGTATCACATCTTATTTGCATAGGACCTGCAAACTAGATGTACTACATTTTAACACATTTGGACTTATATCTTTTAACAGTTTTGTGAATTCAGTAATACAGTTTCACAATGAAACTTTTAGCATAATTTGTTTTTATTTTCTCCCATTCTCATTTTACCAGTTTTGCTGAAATAATCTGAATCCTGATCACTCTGAAAGCTTCATTCAGTAGAATAATTATCTATAGAGAGAAAAAGAAGTATATTTGTACATACTAAAATACCTGCCTGCTTCCCTCCCTTCTTTGTTTTGTTTGTTTGTTCCATTTGTTTATTGCCTGTGCAGATGAAAGATAGCTTGGCTAGATCAGAGAGTTCTACTGTCACAGTTATTTTCCAACAGACTTCAAATATGTTGTTCCATTGTGTTTGTTAATTAAATTTTTATTTTGAAATAACTAGATTCACATGAGTCTGTAAGAAATAATAAAGAAGTCGGGTACCCTTTGTACAGTTTTTCCTAGTGATAACATATATCACAAAAGTGTGGTACAGTATCATAACCAGGGCACTGGTTTTGCTCGTCATTATACAGGCATTTCCACCACATCAAGGATTTATGTTGCCCCAGTCTAGCCATGCTCATTTCCTCCTGCTCTTGCTCTCTCAACTCATAACAACCTCTAATTTGTTCTCTAGTTCTATAATTTTCTAATTTCAAAGGACTTTATTATATCAGTGTGCAAATAAAATATGTAACCTTTGAGATTCACTTTTTTCATTCAGTATAATTATTGAGTGATCCAGATTATTGCATCTATTAGCAATTGGTTACTTTTTATCGCTGAGTGGTAATCCATTGTAAGCATATACCGCGGGCTTTTTGCTAAGGGACACCTGGGTTCTTTTCAGTTTTGGCCTGTTATAAATAAATCTATGAATATTCATGTAGAGGTTTGTAGATAGACATAACTTTTCATTTCACTGGAATAGATAGATGTACAGGAGTGTAATTGCTGAATTGTTGGAGTTGTTTGTTTACTTTTATAAGAAACTGCCACACTGTTTTTTGGGTTGCCTTTACCATGTTACATTCCACCAAGATATGAATGTTCTCTTTTCTCTAAATTTTTGCCAGCAATGTTTTATTTTTGTCATTCTGATAGGTGTATGTAATGACATTGTAGTTCTAATTTGCATTTTCCTGATGACTAATGATTTTTAATTATTTTCATGTGCTTATTTACCATATGTAAATCCTCTTTAGTGATATCCTCTGTTGCCCATTTTCTAGTAGAACTGTTTACTAGTGCCCCAGGTCTGCCCTAACAAAGTACCATAGACTGGTGGCTGAAAACAACAGGATCTCATAGATCTGGCATCCATAAGTGTGAAACTAAGATGTTGGCAGAGTTAGTCCCTTCTGAGGGGTCTGAGAAAACATCAGTTCCATCTCTCTAGGCATCTGATGTTAGCAAGTGATCTTTGCTTATTGCTGCTTTGCACTGTGCTTGCATAGTCACATGGCATTCTTCCCTTATATGTCTGTCTCTTTGGGTCACATTTCTTCCTGGAAGGACATACGTCATACTAATTTAAAGATCTACTGACACTGTACGATTTCAACTTACTGATTAATTACATCTACAACAACTCTTCCAAATTAGGTTGTGTTCTGAAATACTGAGTTCTGACTTCAACATATCTTTTTGAGATCATATTGGTTGTTTGACCAACTGATCTTTATAGCTCATAACAGGACATTCATAAGACAGAGGTTTGTTGGGTCTTTTTGTTTGGTTTTGTTTGTGTAATGTCCAGCTTATCAATTTGTTCTTTTATGGTCCATGCTTTTGCTATCAAACTCCTTTGTGTAATGCTAGATCTCAATGTTTTTTCTGTGTTTTTGCTAACTGTATTGTAGTTTTGAATTTTATAAGTAAGCCCAGATCCATTTGGGGTTATTTTGTGTGAGAGAGGTTAAGATCACAGTTCAGTTTTTTGCCTGTGGATATCCCATTGCTGCAGCACTCCTTGCCCCCTTTTTGAGAAAGGGTCACGCTATATAATCCAGGCTGGCCTCAAACTGGCAGCAATCCTCCTACTCTGCTACGCCTGGTATCCAGCACCCATTGTTGAGGAAATTATTCTTTTCTTTTGTTTTGTTTTTCTCATGCAAGGACTCAAACCCAGGGCCTTGCACATACTGGGTTAAGTCCTCAACCACTATATCTCCAGCTCCAAAATGACTATTCTTTATCATTGATTAATTTTGCATTTCCTGAAAAAATATTTACACTAAGTAGATCTATTTTTGGGTTCTGTATTTTGTTCCATTGATTTGTTTATCTGTTCTTATCAGTACCACATCGCCTTAATTACTGTAGTTGTGATAGGTCTTTAAGTTGGGTAAACTGATTCTTTTTATTCTGTTTTCAGAATTGTTGTAGCTATTTTAATTCCCTTACCTTTCTTTTCATCTAAATTTAATAAACTTTATTAACAAAAATGTCTTACTGATATTTTATAATGAGTCTTTAAATGATGAATTCAGGCCGGGCGTATTGGTGCGCACCTGTAATCCCAGCACTGGGGAGGCTGAGGCAGGAGGATTGCTGTGAGTTCAAGACCAGCCTGAGCTACATAGTGAGTTCCAGGTCAGTCTCAACTACATAGTAAGACCCCGTCTCAAAAAAAAAAAAAAATTTGTGTCTGTATATCTGTATAACCTTATACTTCTGATGTCTGCAGGATCTGTACTGATATCAGTCATTTATGACTTTTACATACATTCAAAAATGCATTCTTGAGCATTTTTCACATAGGAATACATTTACACAGAAACTGTACCTGGATGTTCATAGCAGCTTTATTAAATGTAATCGCCAAAACTTGGAAACAACCCAAATAGATGTCCCCCAAGAGATGAACGGTTAAACAAACTCATAGCATGGAATACTACTCAGCAATAAAAGTAACTATTAATATACGTAACACCTTGGGTGAATGGGCAGAAAACTATGCCGAGTAAAAGAAGCTAACTCAAGAAAGTTACGTACTTTATTAATTTACTTATTTATCATTTTTTCTTTCTTTTTTTGGTGCCAGGGATCAAACTCAGGATCTTGTGCTTGAGAGGCAGGCAGTGGAACCACTGAGCTAAATCCCCGGCCCCTATATATCATTTTTGAAATGACAGAATTTTATAAATGGAAGACAGTTTGGTTGTTGCCAGAAGTGAGGTGCCAAGGGTGAAAGTGAACATACAGTTGAAGGGCAGACATGTATTTGGTTATAAAAAGGTGACACTAGGGATCTTCCTAGTGTTAGAACTGTTCAGTATCCTAACTATTATGAGAGATTAGTGCATGTAAAAGAGAAATCTAAGTAAGTTTGGTAAGTTCTATCAAACAAAATAGCTGCTTGCAGTATGATGTTAGGGTTATATATAAATAATATATTGTCGAGATATTATATGGTAAATGTTTACTATCACAGGGAACTGGACAATGTACATTTATTTATTTAGCTGTGCTGGCAATTGAACCCAGGGCCTCACACACTCTAGGCAAGCAATCTGCCACTGAGCTATATCCCCAACCCTTTTTATTTTATATTGAGACAGGATCTTGCTAAGTTACCCTGGCTGGATTCAAACTTGATATCCTCCTACCTTGGCCTCCCACGTAACTGGGATCACAGGTGTGCACCACCGCACCTAGCCTGTCTGTGTTATACAGAGTCTACCAAAAAGTATGTACACACTTCAGGAAAAGAAAATTTGTATAAATATTTTAATACTAAATTTATTGAGACATCATGAGATTAGTACAAATTAACTTTGGCCTCTACAATTACAAGAGATGCTCAAAGTGGTGGCCATTAGCTTCCAGACATTTATTAGTATGGTGAACTGCTGTTTGGGTAACCTTGGTCCATTGAGACTGCTGTACGTGCATTTTTCAATTTCTTTTTCTAAGAGCTAGGAGTGTAGTGGCTTTTCTGCAATATTCAACATTCTTTAGGATCCGCCGTATGAGGGTCACATCTGTATAAGAAAACACCATAATATTTGTCCTTTCTTGATGCGTGTATACATTTTTTTTTTGCAGACACTGTATATTACATCTTCCTGTGAATCTATAGTTATCTTGGACTGGGAGTCATCTTTAAAAGCCCTAAAAACATTTCCTACATATAGTAGACTCTTTGATTTCTACTATGTCATTTTATCATACCAGGAATTCTTTCAAGCCAGTAGAATTTCCCATTGAGAGGTGAGAAAATTGAAGTACAGTTTGGACAAGTACTGACATTTAGCTTAGTGACATCCTGGAAATAAGTATCCAGATTTGCTGACTAAACATGTCCCTTTTTCCACCTGTCTGTTTCCTCTCTTAGCCCACCTAGGATTGATGTTTAATCTCTTCTTTGTAGGCTGAGAAGTATTTTAGCAAGCCCAGTTTGTCTGGACGAGACATTTCTTAAGGATCGAAGAACAGTCATCTATCTAAGTCTTGACTATGGCAAGGGTTATCATGTGAGGCCCTGTCAGCAATGTGAAAGTTAGCAGCTAAGCTTCATAGAGCTGTGATGTCTGTGTACTCTAAAGTGTATGTGTTATGTGTATTTCGTATTCTTTAACTCTAGCCTTCTTCCTTTCTCAAGATCTGAGAGTAGGTAAAAGGAAATTATATAGTTGGCTAAAGCACTTGGTTTAACCAAGCCAAAATGAATGACAGCTCTCAGGGAATAGACTCCATGCAGTGAAGTTGTTCTTTGCAACTGTAACTTCCTGGCATAGGTCATTAGAGGCTGGAAATTAAAGTAATGATAAGACTAAGGTTTCACATACAGTCAGCATCTAACTATGTCAGTAGTGTAAATATACTCTCTGGCAGCCAACAAGGACACTAAAGATCTGTGGACACATTTCTCAATTACCATAGATAAATAAAAGTAAAAATTGTATTTGTTTGATAAGGTTTTGTTTTGTTTTGATTTTGGTAGGAGTCATAGTTACGATTCAGTTATCATCAGGTCTGGGGATTTAATGCTCAGTGGTGCTGCTCCTGCCTTGCAAGCACAAGGTCCTGATTTCAATCCCTGTTACCAAATTAAAAAAAAAAAAAGAAGAAGAAGAAGAAGAAGGTGAACTATGATTCATTTATCAGTCTTTGGTCTTAAGAACCAAGTCTGGCAGGAGCTTTTCATTTTGTAAGGACTCAAAACAACAAAGTAGTGAAAAGATATGATGAGTCACTTTATCATTATAGCACATCACTAAGGACAAAGCAGCTTCCATTTGTGAATTTTATCTGTATAGTAACCAGTAAGTACTACCAAGCAAATCAACATAAATATTCCTCTTTTCAGTTTTTAAACATTCGCTGTTTTCTGGTCACAAAAGTAACATGAAAAAGGCTGTGGAGCATATAGGCTGAGAGCACTAGTTTTGGACTTGGAGAGGCCCCAGCTCACATACATAGGTGGCTGGCTGTGGCATGTGACCAAAACTCTTGTTAGCTTTACTTTTCTTATCTGTAACATGGGAAGAAATTATAGTACCTACCACAGAAATTTGTTGTGAAGATTAAGTAAAATAATGCCAGTAAAATACTTAGAATAGGGCCTGACTTATTAAAAGGAATTTTTAAAAAGTAAGAAGAAAATAAAAATGACTCCTAAACCATAAGCCACTGTTAGCATCTTGATACCTTGGCTTTTCAGGTTTTTTCTGTCATCACACACACAAAATTGGTTTTATATTTTATATGTAATTGTATCCTGTTTCATTTTTCCCAGGTGTATTTTTGTTTTTGACATTAAAATTTACTAAAAATATAAGTTTTCATGACCTCATAATATTCTAACACATAGCTGTACTTAATTATATAATCACCTTTTTGCTAAGTGTCCAAGTTATTTTTAATATTTTTACCATTATAAATATTGCTATTTGGAGGCGTTGGTACCGGGGATCGAACTCAGGTCCTTGGGCTTGAAAGGCAGGAGGCAGAACCTCTGAGCTAAATGCCCAGACCATAAATACTGCTATTTTAAAGATAGATTCAGGTTGAGTTTGAAAAATCTTTAAAAATTTATTTCTTCTTGAACCCTGAGATTGAGTGTTTGCATGAATATTGATTATTGCCGTTATTTCAGTGAAATGCCTTTTAGTGAAGGGATACAATTTTAAAGCTTTTTATATAGAATCTCTAGAATAATGTCACATACATAATAAACTAAATGACTATGATGGACGAGTGAATGAGTGGCAAGAATATTAACACTTTGTCTATCATTATTTGTTTCAAATAAGGTCAAGCATTAGAAAACTTTTTTTTTTTTTTTTTAGTAAACTTTTGCTTTTGCCTTTGCCTTTGCCTTTGCTTTTTTCCACTGTGGCACGTAATGGTGGCTGAGGCAGAAGGATCACAAATTTGAAACCAGCCTGGGCTATACAACGAGACCTTGTTTCAAAAATACCAAAAAAGAAAAAATAAATGTATAATGCTGTTTTGCTTCTTAATCTTTATGCCTGATTTTTTTTTCCATTCTTTTCTTCCCTTATAGTTCATCCATGAGCTCGGTTTTTTCCACTGTGGCACGTAATGGTGGCTGAGGCAGAAGGATCACAAATTTGAAACCAGCCTGGGCTATACAACGAGACCTTGTTTCAAAAATACCAAAAAAGAAAAAATAAATGTATAATGCTGTTTTGCTTCTTAATCTTTATGCCTGATTTTTTTTTCCATTCTTTTCTTCCCTTATAGTTCATCCATGAGCTCGGATTTCCCACACTACAACTTCAGGATGCCTAATATTGGATTCCAGAATCTGCCTCTCAACATATATATTGTGGTTTTTGGCACTGCTATATTTGTCTTCATTCTTAGTTTACTCTTCTGTTGCTACCTGATTAGGTAATCAGTTTCTTCTGTGTTACTTCAAAATATGTTAAACAATCAAATTTTGCCTTCATTTAAAACGTGATAATGGGCAAATTTTCTAAAAGTTAATAGGGTTTAATCTCCTCTAATCAGTCATACACCTTTATACAGGCTTGAGTCCTATCTGTTGATGAGGTATATTTCACTCTGTAGAAAAAAATTGTCCATATTAATTTTTCCAGCACATTAGCACCTAGTGTGGATGCACTCATGTCATTGTCTGTCCCAAGATTTAACCTACTTTCACAGGGATTTCAAAATTGCTTTAAAGTCCTTAGGGATCAAAAAATAGTATCCAAGACAAGATCATGCCTTTAAAAAGCTTCTTGGGGTCACTTAGGATTTCAAACTTCTATTTGTTGTCGAATTAGTTAGGTGCTCAAGTGATTTATTTTCTGCCTAAAACACTAAATATTCTACATGACCAAAAGTACATGTGGAGACAAGTAACAGCAGGTAACAACTCACTGGAGGGGAAATAAATTTGGCCAGAAAAGATTCATGGTTGATTGACTCACAGTTATTTAAATATTTTTACTTTTTCAGTTTTTAAATGGGACCTAATTCTCAAAGCCAAAAGTGAGCCTATAAAATATTTTACTTGGTATTCTTCAAAGAGCTTTTTGGAGTAAAAGAATAGAAAATTGAATTTTATTAAACAGCTATACATTTAATAGTTTTTAGTATTTGTACAATATGTGATTATCATTAAAATAAATAACATCATCTGATGTCTTTCAGCAATTATTTGTTATTGCTACTAGTGTTTTAGGGTGTTCACATTGACTACTAGTCAGTTCTGTTGTTGTTGTTGTTTTCTGGTACTGGGAATTGAAGTCAGTCACTCTTGCCAGGCAGATGCTGTACCTCTGAGCTACAACCCACACCTCAGTGGTCAAATTTAAACGAAGTTAGTGTTCGGTTTCTGATATTCTGACATTTCCATTCTTCATAGAAAGTGAATCTTTTCTGAAAATTCTCACAAAATGTAATTGCACCTCATATATCATAAGCTATATTGGCTGCTTATAATTTTTTAGGTTTTGGTCAGATGGTTGAAGATATAGGTCTGTAACATGCAAGTGAAGACTAGAAATAGAGAGATTATGTCACAATGAAATAAAATGGGTCCAGGACAGAGTTGTAGGAAAATGCTGATATTTAAGAGAATCCCATAAAAAATTCTAGGAAGTGCTAGGCGTGGTGGCATAAGCCTGTAATCCTAGCACTTGGGAGGCTGAGGCAGGAGGATTGCCAAGAGTTCAAGGCCAGCCTGGGCTACATAGTGAGACCGTGTCTCAAAAAATAAAATTAAATTAAAAAGATTCTGGGAAGAGATAGCAGGAAATGAAAGGAAAATCATGAGATAGGTACCCTACAAGTACCATTTCAATAGTGTTATTTATGTCAGCTGCTTCCAAGGAAGTTCAGTAAGGTAAGATTTGAAGTTTCTATTATATTTGACAATTAAATTTATATCCATAATCTTTGTTAGAAAAGGTTGAGTAGCATGAGGTAGGGGGAATAAAGGCAGGCAAGCTATTGTGGTACAAAGCCTGACTAGCAGATGAAAATAGATAAAAGAAATTTTAACCTCCTTGAAGAACTTTGGCTGAGGAAAGATAAGGTTGAGGAAAAGGCAATTGCTGTAAAATCAAGGTAGTATTTTGATGTTTCTTTTCTTTATAAGGTAGACTTTTGTAGAAATTTATAAACATAATAGAATGAGCTGGTTATGGAGGATCTGTGAGGAATAAATTATGGACATGAAAAGAGACATGCCTAAGAGATAAAGTAGTAGTAGTGCTAAGCAGGAGAATACTTCTCCTAAGAAAGAGAGGAGGATAACTGTAAAGGACCTGTGTGAATCTGTGAGACCCAGAGCGAGGGAGCTTATGTGTCTGACAACTCTCATTCTTTCTCTGTGGAATAGAAAATTGACATTTGAATGATGGGGAGGATGTGGTAGGGGAAAACTTGAAGAGAATGGCAGGGATTTGAAACAACCACTACATGGAAACAGATTCTGAGCAGAACAGACAGAAGGAAGAGAGCAAGGAGAGTCAGGCTGAGCATGGAGGCTACAAGTTTGTAGTCACCCAAAGCTAGGTGATTTTATCATTTTCTTCAGCACTGTTCAACATTGTTAATCGGTACTGTATCCCTAAAATGTACCAATAAACTCAATAAAATTAAAAAAAAACAAAAAAAAACATTCATTTAGCAATGCAAAATAAAATAGTACAGTCTAAACTATCAATAATTTATATAACTTAAAAGAATAATAGCAAGGTTTATTTAAGAATTTATTTAAGACATCTATTTAAGAGAGAATGTCCTAAAACAAATGAATTTTTAGCTACAGATTGGGAAAAAAATGGTGAGCACAATTGGTTCCTTCTGTGGCTGGAAATAACAAGTTCTACTTTGGGAAAATATGAAAATCCCATTAAAAGATTCAAATAAGCGTAGGGGCCAGGGATTTAGCTCAGTGGTTCCGCCTCCTGCCTCAAAAGCACAAGGTCCCGAGTTCAATCCCCAGTACCAAAAAAAAAAAGATTCATATAAGCAAAAGGAATTTACAATGAATCCTTATTTTGTGAAATTAATGGAGTTCATCTTATTTCTTTATATGAAAAGTATATTGTGTTCTTCTTTTAGTAAAATAAGCCGACAAAAAACAGAAAACCTATAGAGTATATGAACTACATGATCAATAAGTTTGACCTAATAAAGAAAATTTATAATTTTAAATTCAGGTACCAAACCTGAAATACTGAAAACCAGTGATCCTAAGGTTTTTTTTCATGGAGCTAAGCACACACACAGCGTGCACACATAGCACACACACGCACAAGAAAGAAGAAGAAAATAAAGATAATCATAGAAATAAATGAAATAAAAAACAAATATAATAGAGAAAATCATTGAAACCAAAAGCTAGTTGTTTGGTAAAATTAATAAAATTGATCAATATTTAGAAAAACCAGGAAAAAGAATAGGGAAATGATGGATCATTAATAACACAAATTCTGTAACTATCAAAGGATCAGAAAGATTATGTATCTATGCCAACATATTGGAAATTTTATTTTTTTATTTTTTTTGTGGTACCAGGGATTGAACTCGGGTCCTTGCACTTGCTGAGCTAAATCCCCAGCCCTTATATTGGAAATTTTAGATGAATTACATAGATTCTTAGAAAAAAATACAGGTCATCAAAACTGACATCACAAAAGCACTTATGAAAAATCCACAGCTAATAGCATACCCAATAATGAAAGAGTAAGATCAGGAACGCAACGAGTTTATCTGCTTTACTACTGTTATTTAACATTATACTAGAAGTCCTAGCCACAGAAATTAAGCAAGAAAAAGAAATAGAAGCATACAGATGGAAAGAAATAAAACTATTTGCAGAAGACACAATTCTGTGTGTAGAAAATCTTGGGGAGGAAAGTGATTTTTTTTTTTTAAAACAAAGCCCATAGAGGACTCTGTAGAATTCATGCTCAGTATGTGCAAGGCCTTGAGTTCAATCTCTAGCACCAGACAACAAATAAATGAAAATCCTACAGAATTCTAAAAAAAAACAAAAACAAACTACCAGAGCTAATAAATCCAGCAAATTCAGAATACGAGATCAACACACAAAAACTGGTTGTGTTTCTGTACACCAGTAATGAACAATCTGGAAGAGGCATAAAGAAACAAGTCCATTTACAGTAGCATGCAAAAAACAATAAAATTCCTAAGAATAAAGCTGACCATGGAGGTGAAAAGCCTGTACCCAGAAAACAATAAAACATTGATAAAACAAATTAAAGATTAAATACAGTAAATGGAAAGACATCCCATGTTCCTCAATTGAAAGATAGCATTGTTAAGAGGGCAGTTGTCCTTAAGGCAATCTACAGGTTAATGAAATTCCTATCAAATTCCAGCTTTTTTTTTTCCAAAAGTGGAAAAACCAACTTAAATTCATTTGGAATTGTAAGAAGCCCCAAGTAATCAAAATAATATTGAAAATGAAAAATAAAATAGAATTTATACTTCCTGATTTCAAAGACACACTACAAAGGTACACAAATCATTGTGGTACTGACAATGAACTATAAACCAAAGGATCAGAATTGAGAGTCCAGAAATAAACCCAGACATTTATGCCAATCAAATACTCAGCAAGGACACCAAAATTATTCAGTAGGAAAATTGTTGTTTCAACCAGTGGTACCACAACAGCCAGATAATCACATGCAAAATAATAAAGTTGGGCCTCTCCACATAATATAAAACTTAACTCAGAGTGAATCAATGACCTAACATTAAGAGTCAAAAGTATAAAACTTTAGTAGTGGTGGCACATGCCTGTAGTCTCAGCAGTTGGGAGGCAGAGCAGAATGTCCAGTTGAGTCCAGGAGTTCAAGACGAGCCTGAGCAACATAGTGGGACAAGATTGTCTTTTTAAAAAATTAAAAATAATTATATCCAGGAGAACTTACCAAGATTATGAAGACCTGGGGTATAGCTCACTGGCTTACTATGTGTGAGGCCCTGGGTTCAACCCCCAGCACCCCCGAAAAAAGGAGGCAACCTTCATAATGGAAGAAAAATATTTGCAAATCATATATCTGATAAGTATTTAATATCCAGACTATATTAAGAGTGCCTGCAGGGCTGGGGATTTAGCTCAGTGGTTCTATCACCTGCCTTGCAAAAGCAAGGTCCAAAGTTCCATCCAGGTTCCAAAAAAAAAAGGCAACAACAAAAGGATGTCTCAAATACTATGCAAAATAAGGTTAGGAATGTAGCTAGGTAGTAGAATGTAAAGCACTTGCTTTACAATCACAAAGCCCTGAGTTCAATCCCCAGAACAAAAACATTTTTTTTTAAATAGGAAATTTAAAGAATTCTCCATATACACAAATGACTGACAAACATGAAAAAATGTTTGACATCTTGATCATTTAGACAATGCAAATTCAAACCACAATAAGATACTACTTCATACTTACAGGATGCTTCAATCAAAAATATGGAAAATAACAAGTGATTAGGATGTGGAAAAGTGGGAATCCTCATATATTACTGATGGGAATGTAAAATAGTGCTGCTGCTGTGGAAAAGAGGTAGAACAGTTAAGCATTTTTACTCCTTAGTATGTACCAAGGACAAATGGAAAGGGAATTCCAAAGATAAATTTCTAAAGGAGTGTTTATAGTTACATTATTCATTCAGAAAAAGTTATTAAATACCCATCAACAGATGAATAGATGATGCAAATTATGCATATAATGGAATTATATACATATAAAGGAATATTATGTAGCCATAAAAAACTAAAGTCCTGATACATACTGCAGTGTGTATGAACTCAGAAACATGCTTAGTGAAAAGCCATAGAAAATATCATATGATTGTTTTTATATAACTAATATATAAATCCATAAAGACAAATCTGGTTAGAGGTTGCCAGGAGGTGGGGAAAAGGAGGATAACCAAGGCATGATTACTTAATGGGTACCAGATTTCTTTGGGAATAATGAAAAGTTTGGAAATTAAAGAGCCAATGGTTGTGCTACATTGTGATTACACTTATCACTGTAAGATATACAGTTGTAATGTGATAAAAAATGAAAGAATACAGTGGAGTACTACTCTGCCATAAAGATGGGTGAGTTTTAAATATTTATAGCTAAATGAATGGACCTTGAGACCATAGTCTTAAGTCAAATAAATTGGACACATGTTTAAATACCACATTGTTTCTCTAGTATGAGAAACTAGAAATAAGAACTGAGGGGCTGGGGGTTAGTTCAGTGGTTCCACCACCTGCCTCGCAAGCACAAGGATCTGAGTTTGATCTCTGGTACCAAAAACAAAAACTGAGATGTAGGACCCAGTGTTTAGCTCAGTGGTGCCACCACCGGCCTTGCAAGCACAAGGTCCTAAATTGGATCCCAGGTACCAAAACAAACAAACAAAACCAAAGATGTAAGCCAGGCGTGGTGGCGCATGCCTGTAATCCCACCATTCTGGGAGGCTGAGGCAGGAGGATCGCTATGAGTTCGAGACCAGCCTGGGCTACATAATGAGTTCCAGGTCAGTCTCAACTACATAGTGAGACCCTGTCTCAAAACCCAGAAAACCCAGAATGTATAGTGG
>NW_022900919.1:41911361-41963607 GCF_012274545.1 Fukomys damarensis
GAGACCAGCCTGGGCTATAATGAGTTCCAGGTCAGTCTCAACTACATAGTGAGACCCTGTCTCAAAACCCAGAAAACCCAGAATGTATAGTGGATGTTGGGAAATGGGAAGAAAGTGTTCAAATGGGCAGGGGGGAAAAAGAGAGGTGGGGGGAGAAAGGAAGTGACAAGAAAAAAAGTGAAAATAGAAGGAAAAAATGGTAACATTTGTACATAGGGGAGGGGCTTCAGTGGGGGGAAAGGGATAAAATAAAATTCATTAAAATAAAATTTTAAGTGATGACAGAAATAAAAATAATAAAATAAAAATTTTAATAATTATATCTAATTAGAAATGTAATGCATTTCCACAAAAGAATTGCAATCCAAGTAACTGCTAGTGAATTCCTCCAAACACTTAAGGCAAAAATTCTACTCTTATTTGACTCTTGTGAGAACAGAAGGAGGGGGAATACTTTACAACACTCACGAAATCAGCATGATTTTGTTTCTAAAGCCTGACAAGGACATTACAACAAAGGAATTTATAGCCCTGACTTCCCCTTGAACAAAATATTAGTGAATCAGATTCAAAGATGTACAAAAAAAGGTAGTACATCACAGTCAAATAGGATTTGTTCCCTGAATGTAGGTCATTTTTCACATTTAAAAATTGCCAGGTGTGGTGGTGCCTGCCTGTAATCCTAGCTTCTCAGGGGAATGGCAGCAAGTTCAAGGCCAGCCAGGGCAATTTAGCCAGACCCTGTCTCAAAATTTAAGACAATAAAGGGCTAGGGGTATACCTCAGTCTTTTGGGTTCAATCCCCAGTACTACCCAAAGGGGGGTTGTTCCATGATAACTATTTTGAATACACGAATTAGCAAGACATTAGATACAGGAATAATATGCAAGAATTGCCTTTTTTTTCTTTTTTATTTTTTTTTGCGCAGTAGCATGAAATGATCACAAATATTTTTAAATTTAGTATTTATAACAATAAAATTACCATATTCTTAGGAGCATATAAAAGGTATTAAAGATATAAGTAAATATATTACATAGGTTGGACTCTATTTTACAAAGATGTCATTTCTACCCAAGTTGATCTATAAATTCTATACAATCTCACACAAACCTCAGCAGGTTATTGTTGAGGAAATCGACAAGCTTATGAAATTTATGTGAAAATGCAGAGGCCAAGAATAGTCAAGTCATTAAGAACAAAACTTGAAGACCCACTACTTGGCCCTACTGTAGCGATTGAAAGAGTGGCATTCACCAAGTGCCTAGATCTCAGCTGCTAAATTCTATTCTCTGATAAAAGAATAGTGTTAGAGTTTCTTGAAAGAAGTAGGTAATTCCAAGACTGGGATACAGAAAATACAAAATGAGCCCGCAAGGTCTTTTGGTCCTAGTTTAAGTAAGGAAATACAAAGGATGGGGACATGTTGTGAGGACACCTGAGTCAACCTGAAGGGTCTCTTAAAGGTAAAGCCTACAATGTGACACATAGTGATTATAATGAGACTAAATAGCCAAGAGTCCATGTTGATCCAAAAGAGAGCTCTTGGGGAAGATTTCCAATTAACACAAGGATTAGGGAACAAAACCATCCTAAGGAAAACACTGCAGTAGTTGTTGCAAGCAAGATAGATGCTAAAAACAGGCAAAGCTTGAGGGAAAAAGTCGGGTATTGTGTAGTTAACACATCTCCATGATGTTCATCACTTAAAAGGAACAAATAGTAACCTTACATTGTAGAAACCCAGTGAACCAAGTAATCACAGTTAATGCGTTAACTTCTTGGGAATCTAAAGAATTGCCAGAGATTAGAGGAGGCTAAAGAGACATAGCAAGATGTACAGTGGCATCGTGGATTGAATTACAAAATGAGAGGACATGAATGAAACAAATGTAGTGCAATAGTATATCAGTCAGGGCATGGCGCAGTGTGTCTATATACCCAGCATTTGGGAGGCTGAGACAGGAGGATCACCTTAAGCTTGAGGCCAGTCTGGTGTATATAGTTGAGTTGAAGGTCAGCCTGAATAGTGAGACCCCATCTCTTAAAAAGCAAAACAGCATGGCATGTTGACACTCACCTGTAAACCCAACACTTGGGAGGCTGAGGCAAGAGGATCACTATGAGTTTGAGGCCAGCCTGAACTCTGAGTTTGAGACCCTGTATGTCTCTCTCTCAAAAAAAAATACTATGTCAATGTTGTACTAATATTAATATTTATTATGTTAATTTCCAAGTTTTGATCATGTTACTGTGATACCATAAAATGTGAACATTAGGAAAGTTATGTGAATTCTGCTTTGTTTTGCAATCTTTCTGTAAGTCTAAAATTATTTCAAAATAAGTATTTCTAAATACCATACTATTAGCAAAAGGTACATTCGTTTCCTAGGGCTGCTGTAGCAGAATATCACAAAACAAGTGACTTAAAGCAAGAGAAATTTCATCTCTGACAGTACTGAGGCTGGAAGTTCAAAATAAGTGTTGGCAGGAGCTGGGCGTGGCCGAAGGAATATGAATTCAAGGCCAGCCTGGACTGCATAGCAAGACTGTCTCAAAAAAACCAAAACACAGCGTTGGCAGGGCCATGTTCCTAAAGTCCCTGGAAGATCCTTTTTTATATCTTTTAGCTCTGCTCATCACCAGCAGTTCTTGGCTTGTGGCTGCCTCTGTGATCACATGGCCGCCTTTCCTGCCTTTGTCCTGACTTCTGCCAAAGACATCATTTCAGTCAGTTTTAGGGTCCAGCCTAACCCACCTTAATAATCTGAAAAGACCTTATTTCCAAATAAAGTTACATTCTGAGTTTCTATCTGGGCATTAATATTTATTTTATTTTATTTTATTTTTTACTGGGGATTGAACTCGGGTCTTCCACTTGCGAAGCAGGCAGCGGCACCACCACTGAGCAACCCCAGCCCTTGGACATGAATTTTTTAAGGCACATTATTCAAACCAATGTGCAAAGATAGACCAATAAATAGACCAATGGAGTGGAACAGAAACTCTAGAAACAGTATCACATACTGGGTACATCTGATTTATAGTAGACCAGTGCAGTGGGGAAAGGGGAGTCTTTAATAAATGATGGTGAAACAAGTGACAGTCTGTATAGGGATAAGCTGGGATAGTTGTGCACACCTGTGACCCCAGCACTCTGGAAGACTGAGGCAGGACTCTCAGAAGTTCAATCCCACCCTGGGCAATTGAACAAGAACTTATCTCAAAATAAAATTTTTTTTAAAAAAGGTTGGGGATGTAGCTCAGTAGGAAGGCCTTGGGTTCAATCCCTAGTACAAAGGGGAAAAATCTGTACAAGAATAAAAAGAATCTAGACTCCTACCTCATAGCATATATAAAGTCCAGCTCCAGATTGATCATAGACCTAAATGACAGGTACATAACAAATTGTTTTCACAGCACACCCAGGAGAATACCTCCACAAACTGGTTAGGCAGAACTAATCTAATTGGAGAAATTTGATAAATTGGACTACATTTAAATGTTTAGAAATTTTAAGCCATTGTTTCTCGGCCTTTTGGCTAAGATCACATGTCAAAATTTTAAACCAGGCATGGTGGCACACACCTATAATCCCAGAACTAAGGAGGCTGAGGCAGAAGGATCACCAGAAGTTCAAGGCTAGCCTGGGCTACATAATGAGTTCAAGGCCAGGCATACATAGTGAGACCTTTTTTTTTTTTTTGGTTTTTTGAGACAGGGTCTTACTATGTAGTTGAGACTGACCTGGAATTCACTATGTAGCCCAAGCTGGTCTCGATCTCGGAGCGATCATCCTGCCTCAGCCTCCCAAGTGCTGGGATTACAGGCATGCACCAGCACACCTGGCTAAAAAAAAAAATTTAACCTACTAAGGCAAAGAACTGAAAGTAGAATTATCAATCACTACACACAGTAGAACTTGGTGCAGTGCTTTGGACCAGCAATTAATTCTATATACATCCGCAACAGAAATTAATCTACATGTCTAGTAAGATGCATAGGAATTTGTGTAACAACTTTATGCAACAGTAGAATGTATAAATTGTATAATACAATGAAATACTATGTCAGTCAAATTACTACAACACCGTGGGTGGATCTCTTGATGAACTATAGACTGAGAGAAGCCAAACGAAAGAGTATATACTGAAGGATCCATTTATGTGAAGTCTAGGAACAAGTGTAATCTCAAGTGAGAGCAGTAAGGATGGGGTAACCCACGAGGGTATTGATGGGGAGAGGTCATTCAGAGACTTCAGGCTGCTGGAAAATGTACTCCATCTTAACATAAGTGATAATTACACCGGCATATGCATTTTAAAAATTTTAAGAAATACGCTTTGGATATATGTTACAAAAGGTGTAGCAGACATATTGCCAAGAATGGTAGGGTAATTGTGTTTGGAAAGAAGGGGAGTTTTTTTTGCTTTGTTTTGTTTTTTGGATTTTTTTTGGTTTTTTGAGACAGGATCTCACTGAATAGTTGAGACTGACCTGGTACTCACTATGTAGCCCAGGCTGGTCTTGAACTCACCAGCGATCCTCCTGCCTCAGCCTCCCAAGTGCTGGGATTACAGGCGTGCGCCACCATGCCCGGCCATGGAGAGAAGGGGAGTGTTTTGAGGGGATACATGGCAGTGTGTCTTTCACTGTGACACATTTTTTAATTTAAACAATCGCCATATTTTTACCTATATTTAAATTGTTAAATTAAGGAAAATGTATTTTAAATATTGAAACAAGATCTCATCAATGTAAAAATAATAGTCACCTTTACAATATTCGTTGTATTGAGATTCTGTTTTAGTGAGGTTTCACTGGAATTTACAATTTAGGTAATATTTCATGGTTCACTGAATACCTTTCACAATATAGTGAAAGATACGTCATGTGGGTGTAAGGATAAATATTGTGGGGGCTGGGGATTTAGCTCAGTGGTTTTGCCACCTGACTCGCAAGCACAAGGTCCCAAGTTCAATCCCCAGTACCCCCCCCAAAAAAAATTGTGGGTTTTAGACTAGAGTCTTTATCCTAAATAAATTAATATCCAAAACCAGTTTTTAACTTTTTCAAATTACTGGAATCTTATATCACATTGTTCATTTCTGTCTTTTAGGCTAAGACATCAAGCACACAAAGAATTTTATGCCTACAAACAGGTGAGAAATTTAATTCATATTGGCTTTGATCATATTTTTCCAAAAAAATTTTAAAAACTAAGTTTTCCACTCATTTTTGAACTACCTGAAGTGTATTTAGCTCAGTTTTGGGGTCTAAAGACAGAATGTCTATGCAGGGTGTGAATGGTGGTACACTGTGGAGGGGATCTCACTGTGGACCTGAAACAGAGAACTACACTCATAGTTTAAACAGGCACTGGATTTAGTAATGTTTATTTCAGCATTTGAGCTGTTAATTTGCAAAAATAAAATAGATCAACTTCATTTTCTCACATATTATTTTATTTCATTAGCATTAGTTGAAACAATAGAAATTTTAGGTGATAGAATAATAGACAGAGCCAACATTTTACTAAAGAGAAAGGCTGTGTATGATACTCTTGAACATTATTTTTAAGAGTTTAGAGGGCTAGGTATTTAGCTCAGTGGCACCATACCTGCCTCACAAGCACAAGGTCCTGAGTTTGATCCCCAGTACCAAAAACAACAGCAACAAAGCAAACAAAAAAAAAGTTTAGAGATTAACATTTATGTGAATTTTTCTCACCTCCATTTAAAGACATAGTAGTTGAGCAGAAGTGATCAGCTGTGGTACAGTGATCTCACCTACTCCCATTTTTACTTGAAATTTTAGCTGAGGTCACCCAGTAGAAATCTACCAGCTTGACTCATATAGGCTACTAACCCTTCTCTAGCCCTTCCCTGATTGGTTCTATATTTAGCACTTTTTCTTTAGGCCAAGTAAAAGTGTTTTGTTTTGTTTGTTTGTTTTTCCATGTGTCATTCATTAACATTCTACCCTGATACCAAACAATGGCCCTATATTTTTCTTGATTTTTTTTAACCCTAAGCATATATTTTTATTGCCTTGTTTTTTTGGTTAGGAAAAGGAGACGCATCTGCTAATTTGGGTTTTTTATCTTGCTGACACTTATATTACAGGATTCTGTCACTATTTTAAGATTGTATATCTTACTGTCCATCTTTTTTCTATATGCCTTTGGAATTGGAGCTCTTTGACATGTTCCCTAGATGTACATACTGATGTTTTTGGTTAACCCCATGCTCTCCTCCGTAGATTTCATGAATGTCTTAGTTTTCTAAATGAATGGATCTTTCTATCTCAGTTCTACCATAATCTTGACAACGTACATGATCATGTGCAGACTAACTGGAAAGTAAAATTGGCTTTGGTGGTCACTTAGTAGGTAAAGTTGGCTGATGGAACAGATCACAAGAGAAATTGCTTTTCATATTAGGATAAAATATAATTCTATTAAGCCAGATTTACTCTGAAAAGTTTATTTTCAGAAAAGAAAATTTTAATTAGAATTTTTCATTCCTTATTATCACTTGGCATTCCCTTTAACTGATGGCCGGTCACCACAGAATCAGGTTAAGGACAAACCTAGATGAAAATTTGGCCCTTTAATACAACTCTGAACAGAGCTAAAACTTGCTAAAGACTTTGATATATAATAAGCAAATGTCCAAAATTAAGATTGGGTTTACTTAACAAATTGGGTTTACTTTGTAAATGACTATCAGTCCCATCACCCAGTGCTGTTTTACTGAATCAGATAGGCAGTTTCCATATTTATCACTCAGTCCAGGTGGGCATGTGTTGATATCTTTCTCAAGTTTTAATCTACTCTGAAGAGATTTTAGAAGTGCTTTTCAGGGAGTGCATCTTTGTTTAAGTTAAAAGAATGCTGTTAAAATGTTCTGGCCTCAAGTTGTAAAGATGTTTCTCCAAAACTGAACTTGAGGGAAATTTAGAGAGAAGTGTTGGTGAGTACAAGGAGAAATGTTTTAAGTTGCAGATTTAAATGGGCATGAGAATATACTTTTTTGTTTTACAGGTTATATTAAAAGAGAAAGTGAAAGAGCTGAATTTACATGAGGTAGGTTGCTTATAAGTAAAGTATTTTGATCTTTTCTTGAGCTATTTCCTAATACAAGTATTATATTGTGGTGTGTTTAAATACCTTTATTTTCAGAAGTTGAAAAAATAGGTTTATTTTCATCGCATAATAGACTGTTTGAGGGTGACATCACATAAAAATCAGTTGTGAGAGTGTGAGAAGAGTAACATCTCAAGTCTCTAATAGGGATGGTGCCAAGGTAAGATTTCATAGCAGCAGGGATGCTGCTTGCTGTCCATGTTGTATGAAAAGGGGAAAGATATAAATTAGTATTCAAGATGAACTTTTACTCATTTCACCCTTGAAAATGTTCTCAGTATCCCATATCAATGGCACTAAAAAGGCAGTTATTTTATAGAGTATGGATTAGAGGAAGTGAGGCAGAGAGGGATAGAGTAGGGGAAAAGGATACACACATAAGTGTAAAAGAACCCTTAGGATTGTCTAGCCCTTGGGTTGCAGATTTGGTTTTTAGGTGACCTATAGACAAAACCTGAGTGTATATACCCTATTCTGTATTTTAAGACACATTGTCTATAAGAATTCCTTTTATTGTTACTCCTTGTGTTGCTTATGACTACACATGTTCAGAATTTAATTATTACCCTTTTTCTTCCTGCCTTTCTGATCTTTTGAATTGGTAGTTAAAGTATGGACTTGGGAAGCTGTGCATTAGAAAATCTGTGTCTTACATGGCCTAAAGGTAATGAAACTACATTGTTAGTCTCTTCAAAAAAAGTTAATTTGTGAAGCTATTTGAATAATAAAAATAATTATCTATATTATGATTAAACACTTTGAAATCAGCCAGGCGTGGTGGTACATGCATGTAATCCCAGCACTCAGGAGGCTGAGGCAAGAGGATCACTGTGAGTTTAAGACCAGCCTGGGCTACATAGTGATTTCCAGGTCAGACTCTACTACATAGTGAGACCCTGTCTCAAAAAAACAAAAAACAAACAAACAAACAAAAAAAGAAATCATCTACTGCTCCTTTGGTCATTCTACCTTTGGTCATTCTACATATTTTTCATTAAAGAATTGATATTTCTGTTTAACAGCACTTTATACCTAATCTTCTATCTTTTTCCAGAAGTTAAGTTTGACACATGGCCAAAATTAAGATATAGAAGTTGATCATTTTTCTAATTGAGGCCTTTTGATAATCATAAGTGAAAAGATTAAATTCTAATATACATTAACATGTTGAATAACCAAGGTGTGTTAGGCCAAGAACCTTCCTTATTAGTTTGACTCATTCCTTTAGGGACTTTATCCTAAACAAGTGCATTGTGTTACATCATCACATATCAGAACTTGTATCCCAGCTGTATCCATCAATTCTAGCTTTGCTGAATCTAGCCATTAGTTATGTAGTCTTTGATTTGTTTACCACAGTACCCCTAGCTCTGATAATGGCAAGTAGTTGCTTTTGCCACTGAATTTCTTTTGCACCTAATCAAAGTTAAATGGCCATATTTTTGTGGCTTTTTGTATTCTCTCTTCTGTTCCTTTTAATTATGTGCCTGTCTGTTCCAGTACCACAGTCTGATTATAGTAAGTCCCTGACTTACAAACATCTGAGTTGTGAACTTTGACAGATATGAATGGACCTTGTATTATGAACATTTGTAGATGTGAACAGATCACAAAAGCTCACGTGTGCCAGACATTGTCACAGTGTGCTGCTGTGCGCTTACTGTACAGTGTGATAGTTCACAGTAGCACAGAGCTCAGAGCCCAGGATGTGCAGAAGCAAAAGGAAAAGCAATGATGCTGTGGAGGGGACTGCTAGGAAGTGCAAAGCAATATATGTTGTATATTTATGTCAATGGTATCTAACACTCACCTTGTCAGATTTATGAACAAATTGGACTTAGTCTCCTGGAATGGAACTTACTCATAAGTCAGGGAGTTACTGTACTGCAGCCTTAGAGTAAATCTTACAATGAAACAGTGTCATTCTCCAATTTTATTCTTCTTGTCCAAGATTTAGTTATCTCAGTTTGTTTTCTGAGGCTGGGAATTTACAAAGAAAAGAGGTTTGCTGGGCCAGGGATTTAGTTCAGCAGTTCGGTGGCCTGCCTTGTAAGCGCAAAGACCTGAGTTCAATCCCCAGTACCAAGAAAAAAAAAAGGTTTGTTTTGGCTCTGCGCGCTAGAAGACCAAGAGCATGACACTGGTATCTGCTCATCTACGTGCTGCCCCACGATGGCAGGGAAGCAGACATGTGCAAAGAGAGCTCCTATGGCAACACTGGAAGCTGGTGGGCTTTATAAGAATTCACTGTTGCAGTAACTAATCCAGTGTCAGGAAATCTAACTCACACATGCAAAACCTATTCCAGAATCAAGAAAACTGACCCACTCTCTCAACAAAGACATTAATCCATTCATGAGGGTGAAACCCCCATGACCTGTTAACCTCCTCGTGAGGCTTTGCTTCTTAAAGGTCCCCTTTCTCAACACCATCACACTGAGGACTAAGCTGTACGTGAGTGTTGGGAGAGACAAACTGTATATTCAAACCACAGCATTAGTCTAGTTCCTTTGCCCTTCCATGTAAATTGTGATATCAGCTTGTCTGTGTCAACCAGAAAAAGTTGAGACTTTTTCTTAGCATTACATTAAATATATAAATCCATTTGGATAGAACTGGCCTTTACCATATTGTCTTCTAATCTGTGAATATATTTTATTTTTCCTTTTATTTAGTCACTTACTTGAAGCTTTTTTATTAGGTATATACATATTTTCTTGGCGATTGACTGCTTTATCAAAATTTCTCATCCCTGATAATTTTCTTTGCTTTGATGCCTTTGTCTGATATTAATATAGCTACTCCAGCTTTTATTAATATTGTATGGTATGTCTTTTTCAGTCCTTTTGTTTTCAGTCTCCCTATATAACTATATTGAAGTGAGTTTTCTTGTAGACGGCCTATGGTTGGGTTATGGCTTTTTAATCCACACTGCCATTGTCTGACAGATGTATCAGCTGATAGTATAAAACTTTTAGAAGTGATCACAAGTGTATCAATCTTCATGGCCTTAGATTAGGCAATGGATTCTTAGAACCGCTAAAGGACAGGCAGCCAAAGAAAAAAAGATAAACTATACTCGTCAAATTAAAGGACATCAAGAAGATGCTAAAGGACATCCTCAAGAAAGTGAAAAAGTGCCAGACCTGGTGGTGCACGCTTGTAATCCCAGCACTCTCGCAGAATCACTGGAAGTGAATTCAGGGCCAGCCTGGGTTACATAGTGAGTTCAGGGCTAGCCTAAACTACATAGCAAGACCCTCTCTCAAAAAAATATTTTTGCATATCTTCTGAGAAGGGTCTAGTATGCAGATTATACCAAAAACTCTTAGACCTAAGTCATAAAAAGCCATAAAATAAAAAGGTCTGCAAATACTTTCTCCCAGGCTTTTCAACCTAACAGGATCTTTTGTGAACAATGTTTTTTTAATTTGATGGAATCCAGTGTATCGGTTTTTTTCCTTGGTTGCGCGTTTGGGTGTCTTGTGCTCTTGACGTGTGTGGATTCATAGTTGCTCCGATATCCCATGTTGAAATGGCTGGCCTTCTGCACCAAAATGCTATTGCACCTTTCTCAGATAAGTTGGCTACAAATAAGGGATTTGTGTCTAAAATAAAGAATTATCACTAGTCAATAATAAAAAGAAAAGCCAGCCCAAAAATGGGCAAGGAAACTTGAATAGACATTTCTCCAAAGAAATACAAATGGCCAAAAAGTACATCATGGTTAGTCACCAGTTAATGACCATTTCACATCTATTAGGATAACTGCAATAAAAAACAATAATTAATGTTGATGATGCTGTGGAAAAATTAGAACTCATACACTGCTGGTAGCAAATGGTGCAGCCCCTTTGGAAATCAATTTGATAGCTCCACAAAAAGTTAAATATAGAGCCAAGCATGGTGGTGCGCACCTCTAATTCTAGCACTGAGGCAGGAGGATCACTGTGAGTTCAAGGCCCGCCCGGCTACATAGTGAGTTTAATTAAGGCCAGCCTAAACTATACAGCAAGACCCTGCCTCAAAAAAAGAAAAAAAGTTTATATAGAGTTACTGTATGAACCCGTAATTCTACTTCTTGGTATATACCCCAAAGAACTGAAACCAGGGCTTATGCACCAGTGTTTGTAATGCTGCATTATAAATTACAGCCAAAAGATTAAAAACCTCAATGATCATCAGCAGATGAATGGATAAACAAAATGTTATCTATATAATGGAATATTATTCAGGTATAAAAATGATGTAATTTACATAATGTCCTTTGAAGATATTAAACTAAGGGAAAAAAGCCAGACAAAAAGACAACATATTGTACAGTTCCTTTTATTTTATTTTTATTTTTTGAGACAGGATCTCACCATGTGGTTCAGGCTGGCCTCAAACTCACAACAATCCTCCAGCCTCAGTACTAGGATTACAGTTGTATGCCAGCTAGTATAATTCCATTTATATGGGATGTCTAGGATACAGAAATCCATCAAGATGGAAAGTAGATTAGGAAGTGACTACGTATGAGTATGGGCCTTTTGGAGATAGGGAAATTAGATAATGGCAATGGGTTACATAGCTCTAAATGTGTTTAAAAACTGCTGAATTGTATATTTATTTATAAAGTAATGAATAATATAGTATGTGAATTATATCTCAGGTTTGTTTTTTTAAAAGATGATGGGAATTCCCAATGGAGAAATAATCTGTCTTTGAAATACTGAAAAGTAAAACTCATTTGCATAACTGATTTGTAAAAGAAAGTTGTACAATGACTTTGGCCCTCAAAAAACTTCTTGGACGCTGGGCGTGGTGGTGCACACCTATAAACCCAGCACTCAGGAGCCTGAGGCAGGAGGATTGCTGTGAGTTCAAGAATAGCCTGGGCTACATAGTGAGTTCCAGGTCAGTCTCAACTACATAGTGAGACCCTGTCTCAGAAAACCAAAAAAACTTCTAGGAAATCAGATCTGAGACCTTTGTCTTTTTGTGATTGCTCTTAATTTTTGGTCACCTTTACCACTTAATATGCCAGAACTTAGGGTTTTTTAAAAAATGTTTAAGGCATCTATAGTTTTAGAATGTGTTTATTTAGAGTAACATTATAACCATTATCAGACTCCCCTTTTTGGGTTTGCTTTTTTCAGTTTCTGGGAATTGAGCCCCTTGTGCATGTTAGGCACATGTTCTACCGCAACTATATTCTCAGTCCTTTTATTTTATTTATTTTTTTAAATTAGAATCTCACTGTGTTCCCCAGGCTAGACTTGAACTTGCTATCCTCCAGCCTTAGTCTTCTGAGTAACGGGGATTACAAGTGTATGCCACTGTGCCTGGCTACAAGCTCCATTTTGAAAAGACTACAAATATAATTTTGGATCTGGAGAAATAAGTGAATAAAACAGTAGTGTGTCCAACTTGCCCTATGGTGAGGCCAGTACTAAACCTCCACAGGACAAGCCTAACCCTGTCAGAAGGTTCAGGTGAGGGCTCTGGGTGGGTACAGGGCCTGTTGAGTCGAGGAGGTGGGAGCATCACTCCCCTTTACAGAGGGGAGCTGCGGCCCAAAAAGAGATCCTAAGACTGAAACTGGTAGCTTCTCCCTTTTATCTACAGATTATTCTTAACTTGCCTCCAGAAACAAAAATGGGCTTGAAAATGGAGCTTCTGTCACAAAATGTGAGCACTAATAGGCAGCTGGTCTCAGTGGACTCCTTTCCTTCCACCCTGATCAGATGGTAGTGGTAAGGAGAAAGCAGTAGTGTCACGAGGGTACAGGCCATCTGCCTGCCCTGCTCCTCCTCCTTCTGCACTTGACTGGACACAATTGTCCACTGTCCTCCTGGAAGATCCTGTCCGCAGTACATGAAGGGCCGTTGGAAGACCAGCATTCAGGGCACTTGCCATGGGTGTTGATGTAGGAAGTTGGGTTGGTATGGTAGAGTTAAGAAATGGTGACAGTGAAGCCAGATCAGCAAGAATCAGGGATCACCTGAACCAGGCCACCGGGGATGGACAGGGACGCATGGAGAGGTATGCAGCCATTGGGCAAGAGACTGGTTTCCATGGTTCACCTGGGTCCCCAGCCAGGCCTGGCTGCTTGCTAACATGGTTACTGTTCAGAGTTTCTGTCTCCACACCTATAAAATGTGCAAATGCAACAGTGCAGTGTCCAGCACATTGGTCAGCACTCAGGAAGTAATGTTGGAAACGAGCATCTGTGGGTAAAACAGAAAGAAGGCCTCTTTCCAAGCACCAGAGACTGACCAGCTATTAGACAGCAATCCTGGCCCTGTCTACATATTTTCCTAAGTTTTAATTTAATGAATCTTTAATAGCTTTTAAGACGACAAAGACACTGATAGAACAGTGCTACAGTAGGAAGCCCTAGAACTACAGATAACATTGCTGCAAGATGCCCCACAAAACAAGCAGATTGCTCAGTGTGTTCCCTGCATTGAGCACTCAGGAGCCAGGGCTGAACCACAGAGCAGCAGTGCACCCTGGGGAAGGTAAGGCCTGCATATGTGACAGGACCCATCTCTATCTGCCTACTGCCTTTCAGCCATACAACAGGAACCGGTGAGACCCTTAGCGGGTGGTGGCCATGCCAGCCTGTTGCCCTCATGTAAAGAACTATGGGACACTCTAAGTCCCTTCACATGACCAGGATGAGCAAGTACCCAGCACACCGTGGCCTTACTTATGACTCTGTCTTTCAGCTATGTGCAGTGTGTCTAGAAGACTTCAAGCCTAGAGATGAGCTGGGGATTTGTCCATGTAAGCACGCCTTCCACAGAAAGTGAGTATCATTGTTTATTTAATGTGACCCAACTTAAGAGACACATCAGCCAATGTAGTATGGACCTTGAGGCAATGCCAGATGGCCTCTCCATTGGTCTATAGCACAGAAAGCTGATGGAACTCTACAGGGTGGGGTGTATATGACATTAGGAGGGACAGGCAGGCAGACCAGGACTGGCACAGCACAGCTCAGGCAGAACCAGCCAAGCCCACACCTCTCTGGAGCCCAGGCTATAAACAGCTGTCTGACCAGAACTTTCCAATGACAGCTTCTATCTCCTAAATATGTATTTTCTTATCAGAACCATAGTTATTTTAAATCAGAATAACAAAGTCTGAATATAAATGATGTGAGACTGCCTCCTCCCGCTTCCTGAAAAACAGTAATATTCCTTTTTCATGCAAGTTTATGCTTTGGACCTGTATTAGAAAACTGTATTTTTCCTCCTTCCAACCTCCCTTCTCAGTTGACCTTGTTCACATAGTGGGCCACTGAGGGTTTGACATGCTCACCACGGTTTCTCAGTGTCAGCTTGTGGGAGACAGGTGCTAGTTCCTCCAGAAGGTGGCAGGCGTTCTCTGCCTGTGGAGGGGCTCCTTGGGACCACACCGGACTCCTCACATCACCGTGGGCCACAGATGTGTTCACAAGCCATGGCAGCAGCGAGATGGGGACGGGGCTGACATCCCCCTTGTGCCGTATCATTCTGCAGGTGCCTTATTAAGTGGCTGGAGGTTCGGAAAGTGTGTCCCTTGTGCAACATGCCAGTGCTGCAGCTGGCCCAGTTGCACAGTAAGCAGGACCATGGCCCCCTGCAGGGACCCCTTCCCGGAGCAGAAAACATCGTATAGCTCACTGCACGGATCGGATTGTTGCTGGGTGAGACATCTGTGTGGAGCCAGGAGGAGTACAGTCTGCCTTGGCTGCTTTCTACCTGGAACACCAGCTGCCATTCCCTATGCCTCATGGAGAACTCTTGGGCCAGCCAGACTGAGAACCTAGGCGTCTGGGTCTTGTGACAATCAAAGTAGTCTGACACCACCCCATGCCGAGAGAAGAGTAGTGGATAAGCCTGCAGGTTTGGTTTCAGGAACTTCATGAAGGTCTCTTGCTGACTCCATTACACTACCAGACACTTACCTCCATGTCAGGGTGAATGTTTATTAGGCAGGAGGGAAGATAAACAGGTGTTAGAGAAGGTTGCTGAGGGGAGGTCTCTAAATCCACTCCCCACCCTGAGGCTGGGTAAAGCTTCTGTGCAGACCCAGCAAACCTGGCACCACTGAGCCAAGTAAAACCAGCAGTTATGCCAGCTGAAGCACAACCTCCCAATCGTTAGTGAGGCAGTGCCCACAGGCTTGTGTTCCTTTCATAAGGCCGTCCTGGAGCCCAAGGGCTTTGGGTACAACAGCGGCAGTGCCTCTTGCCATACCTGCCCCTCAAGCTCACAATACTTGCTGTCAGATCAAGTAAGCTGAGAACATTAGATGTACTTGGAAAGGACTGGTCAGAAGCCATTTCTTCTGATCATTTCCCTTCCTACTCACCAATGAGACACTCAGGAGCCCACACGGTCTCTGTGCGACCTGGGGGCCCCCGAGTGCTGCCCACTCCCCCACAAGTGGTGTTCCTTGTAGCTGCTGCTGTCTGCCTGTTGGTTTGGGAGAGCCCTCGGGGGCCCCAGAGGAGCACTTTCCTAAGGGTGATCGTCTGGCCCTGCTGGATGAAGAGGATGCTGACCCCATTGCCTTGCCCCTTCTCTGTTCTTTCCCCTCTTGCTTTTTCTACTTAAAATGCCTGCCAGTGACTTTTTAAGTTTATCCCAAATAAGATCTCTATGTAATTCAAAAGCCCAAAGCCAGTGATCCAGTCAGAATTATAACCGGGCTCTGCCCCTCCCCACTGGTGTGTGCCTCAGTATTTAGACTTGGATTGCTGACTGCAAGTGTCTTTAAAGGAGAGAAATGCATGCTGCTCTTTGGCTTTTTCTGCCCCACTCTTCTAGAAATGATTCAGCAGACTAGGACCTGTCACTGCAAAGCAGCAGCAGGTGACAAAGGACATGCTTCTCCACAGCCTGCTTCCCTTCCCTGTCACAGGAGTGCTTCCTACAGCAGGTGTGAGGAAGTTTTCACCAGAAACAGTCTGCTGACAGAGGATGGAGGGGCTTTGCTGCTCTGCTCGTGGCATGGCTCCAGGAATTTCTTCTGGAACCCAGCCTCCACCATCTTAGAATGAGAGCAAACCTGTCCTTGGCTCAGGTGGCTGAAATCAGAGAGGACAAAAATTCCCATTTGCCTAGAAAAGTGCTGGGCAGAATCCAGTTTGGAAAATTACTAATCCACTTGGTCGAAACTGGCTGTTTCCTACGGCTGACCTATTTGTGGTATGCCAACTGGACTGCTTCCTAAACAGGGCAAGAGAAGTGCGAACTATTTTTATACGAACGCCTTAGCCTGTTTGGCCCCATGAGAACTCTTTACACACACACACACACACACACACACACACACACACTCTCTCTCTCTCTCTCTCTCTTGTGTTGTGGCATGATTGCACTGAATGCTGCAACACCCAGTTTACAGTGAAATGTTTTCAGTGACCAATGTCAGAAGTGGCTTGCTTCTGGCCTAACCTCATTAATGGCCAGCATGTACCCTTTTCCATGGAAGCCTTGGGACAGACATCCTCTTTCCTCTTTCTAGTGGAGCTCCAAGTTTTTCCCTTCAGGGGAGGAATGCCTATGATCTATATAAACTATTGCCACTCACAGCTTCTGAAGGATTCTAGCATTTCAGTTACAGCTTTCTTCTGTCCCCCCGGACCTGTGAACTAAGGAGACAGCCTCACCAAGTTCCTGCCTTTGTGCAGAGACAGAATAAGTGACCTCACTGCAACAGAGCTGCAGACAGGCTGAGGCAGTGGGTGCCAGATTGGATCTCAGGCATGGGGCCTGGATGGTCAGAGCTGTCCTCTGCAGTGGGCTCCATCTCAGGGTCTACTGTGCCCAGAAGAGGTGCCACTAACCTTACTTTCTCCACAATTGCGGATGTGGACCTCTTCAAAGACAGCATTCCTTCTGCGAGAACCAGCTGGAGATGTGAGTATTTCTTCATGATCGCTTCTTCCAGTGCATGGCGGCCTACAGTGGCAGGAGGCAGGCCCAGTATCATAACAGTTCTGGCAGCTCTTAGCCACCCAACTTCAGTGTTTGCTCCCTACACCTGTCCGCTTCCCACCCCCGAGCCAGGCCTTTCTTGTGTCTGCCACGCTGGACGTGCAAACAGCAGACCCTTTCATTAATGTCATCTCTTCATTCTGACTAAATCACGAGGTTTTTTTTATCTGAAGGAAACTATATCCAGATTTTTTTTTTAAAGAATGACTTTTACTTTATACTCTTGCTCAGGCTCAAACCCACAGGGAGGCTGCCCTTTCCACATCCATGAGCTGCTGGTGAGCTGCGGTTAAAGTGTGTGAATACACGGAGACTCTGGTCTGCTCTTGGACCACTGCTTGCTGTATTGTCAGTGTCTTAAGCAGCTCACTGTGTGCTGTGGGTTAATGGAGTATAACTGTGCCCCAGCTAGGGTGCATGGTGGCAAAATCATTATCTGGTTGTTGCTAGGGGCACAACTGAATTTAACTGGCTGTAGAAATGGAACAAATATAGCCTAATTTAATTCCCACTGGGTCAGCATGTGCAGCTTTTCTTTGCCCAGTAAGATTTGGTTAGGCCTGTCCCTGACAGACAAGGTCCTTGTGGACTGTGCTTGCCTAGCCAGGGAGCAGGGCAAGACAGAAATGGCCAACTAGGGACAAGTGGCCTCTGGGGAGGTCTGAGCTAAGGAATACAGGGAACCTCCCACCACTACCAAGAAAGTTGTTCTTGACAAGACTTGTCTAATGAAGACTATTTTTATGGCCCCACTACAAAGCACATCAGTCTCCATGGCCTGACCCTGTTCTACTTTGAAAGAGAGCAACTATCTTGAGAGGCTTCCTAGGGATGGTGAAATGTACACAGGAGGTATCCCAGAGCTCTAGACAGAAGCATTTGCAGTGATATGAATCACCCCCTGGGCACTCACTTGCCTTGTGCCTTTCTGCAGGTCAGCCCCTCAAAGCCACATTCCTTATCCACAACCCAGTGACTATAGTTAACAGTGACTGTACAGCCTTTTGGGAGGATGAGCTCAAGAGTGCTAATCAGGCCTGGGGTCAGTGTGCCACAGATACCACAGAGCATCACTGTCCTGAGCCTCCTGAGCGGCAGGGACCTGGTCCCATCCTTCCCTGTCCTCATCTTCCATGGTCACCTCCATCTGCCTCTGCCCACACAGCATACTAATTTGGTTGCTAGTGCTGAGTCTTCCTTTAATCTTTTCAATGGGTATTTCCCATGAAAGTGCACAAATTATAGTTGTCTTCCTTGCAGTCCTCACCCTATGATCACCATTAAGTTTATTCTTCATGTATCTTTCCAGATATTGTACAAAGACTCACAGGTTTACATGTAATCTTTCGCCCTTTTTGTTCATGATAGAAAGGAATTCAAGAGACATTCCTACACATGGAGATAGAACCATCCACAAGTCAGAACATCTATAAAGAGAGGCCAGAATTGGGAGATATTTTTGCAATGACATTCCCTTTGAAGAAGGCCTGTTTCTACTTGGTTCCAACACTCTAGAATTTTAGTTTCCTGTATAAAACAGAAACCAGTCCTTCCCTTACTCCAAATGCCCAGCTGATCCAACAGCACCAGTTTTCCATGTCTTTTGCACAGCCTCTTCCCCACCCTGACCAGCCTCTGCTGGTGTCCTAAACAAGTTGGCACCTCTCCCCCTTGGCAGCTTCTCCAGAAGGACCAGGAGTGACCCTCAGTGATGTTCAGCTGCAACTGTCATGGTCTCCGAGGTAGGCACCGGTGTTTTTGAGGCAGGGGTTTAAACAGGCTTTGTGTCTTGTGGGGCAGGTGCCCCACTCTTCTCCGCCACAAACCATGGCTACACCTAAATGTCCACATGTGGGTTCAGATTGGCTTCTTTACCCTTGGTCTTTTAAGTGAGCTCAGAAGCAAATGCTTCTTACAGAATTTCCCCCTTGCTTAGCTAACTTTCCACTTTACAACAGAATCAATACCATTAGTAGTTTTTCAAGTTCATTTTTGCCTTTGAAGGTGATTTACATCGAAACAGTTTCCTCTAGGCAGCCTTTATAGAGAAGAGGCACAGATGGGTATCTCACAGCCACCCAATGTCTCTTGGCCATCACTTGCCTCTCTGCCACCCAAGAGCAGCAGGCCAGTGGGCTAAAAGTACAGCAGGGCCTGCTCCAACCTGAAACCCAAGAAGAAATTCTGTGCAAACCCCACATCAGGGCACTTGTGAAATCTCTGGCCTGAGTCAGGTTAGTATCCTTCCCTAGAGTCGATAGGAATTTCCTAAAAGAGATGCAGGTCTAAATTGTGAAATTCAAAGGTGATGATTAGAAAATACCAGGTCTTAGCTCTTTAGTAAGATTAACAAAGGATCCCATGTGTCGCAGAATGTCCTTGGAGTGAGAATGGAGAAAACCAGGGGCTTGTTCAGTTTTGTTTTTGTTTTTTTTTTGGGGGGGGTTGCTTTTGCTTTGTGACAAGCTCTTACTATGTACCCCAGGCAGCCTCAAACTCATGGCAACCCTCCTGCCTCAGCTTCCCAAGTGCTGGGAATATACCTAGCTAATCTGTTGCTTTTCTGATTGTTCTAGAACTCAGATCGTTGCATGATACAAATCTTTTTATTCTGCTTTTAGACCAAGCATCAGCACTCTTGGCTACCAATCCAGACCTCAGGCCTGTGGCCAATGGGTCAGGGAGAATACCCTTGCTGCTTCACAGACAAGGTGTGAGCCAGAACATGGGCTTACCAGGGCTGTGAGGCTTGCTTGTGCTTTGCTGGAACCCCTCTCAGCTCCCCGTGCCAGGTACGGTCTGGAAGGTCTGTCTCTGGGCCTGCTATGCACTGTTCCTGTCCATCTACATTCCTCCCTGGCCCAGGTGACACAGGCAAGGGCAGGGTGGCCAGTGTTAGCAAGTCCCTCCTGGTGACAGCCTGTCTTCCAAGAGAGTCCCCCTGCTGTGTCTCTGGGTTTGACAGATCCTGACTAGGAAGGGGGCACTTTAGTCTTGCAGTTTAGCCCTTTGGGGTTTATTCACTAGATATTGTAACTCCTTCAAAATAAAAATTGTATGAAATACTGAGCTTCAGATTTCATAGACATATTTGTAAACTAAGAATTCTGCAGCAGAATATTTTTAAACATTCGCAGTTTTTTGTAAGCTATATTTTTGTATATTTAATTGCTATTTTAAAATTTTAATGTTTTTGCTAATCACTTGTTTAAAATAAAACATGCATGTAATTGATTCAAACACATGTAAATAAAAAAGCAGATTTTGAAAATGCTTTGTATTGTGTGTGTGCCTTTCAACTCAATAGTTACCTGCACTCCACTTAAGCAAGACTGGAAAGATTTGGAAATTCAAAGTGAGTGATTTTGATCAATGGAGCCAGTCGCAGGCACCCCGATTGAGACAGAGGCACCTCTGACCTGCCCCTGTCATGTGAGGACACCGGTGGGCGACAGGGCATGGTGGCAAGAGTTCTAGGCCTTGTGAGAGGAGCCAGTATAGGTTACAGTGGAAGCCTACACCCTCCAGCCACCCTAGTTCAGCTCTGCAGGCACACCTGGACACTGACAAGCAGCCTCCTGGCCATCGATACCAGTACTCAGGGCTGCTTCAAGTAAGAGGGCCAAGCTGTATCCCTCTTTGGCCCACATAAACCCAGGACTTGACTTCTCTTCAGCCCCTGGGCAGCCTGGTAACCTCTTCATGCAGGTTCTAGAGACACCCTGGGCTCTGGAGCCTGGGCTTGTTTTCTTGACCCTGTTCTTCTGCTGCCCATCACTTTACATGTTTTTCTCATGCTTTTGGAGTTCTCTAAATCTCACCTATATGAATATCATCCTTAGCACTATGTCTCCCCCTCAAAACCCAATTGCCTATTTGGTATCCAAAATGAAGCAACCCAAACCAAGCCTAGGCAAACTCCATCTCCCCCACATTCAGCCAACATAGCCCATAAAGCCATTTCCTTTCTGCATCATGGCTACAGCCCCCAATACTGCCTCTAGTTCGGGTACTATAAGGCCATCGAGCAGAGGTCAAACTGGAAGGAATAGCAGACAGCGGTACCAAGGCAATCACAATGAGCTTGTGTGTACCTCAGGCTAGAGGTGGTGCAGATAGTAGGCTGGGGTGAGTAGGTGCATGTTCTGCATAGAGATGGTCTTGGAGGTCTGCAGGGGAAGAAGAGGCAGCAGTACTGGGCTAGAGCTCAGAGGCCAGGGCTGGCTGGGCTGTTGCCTTGGAAAACCTCAAGGTGATCCCTGAGGAGTTTACAACCTTGGAGTGGAATGACAGCTGAGAACACGGTGGAAAGTGAGGCAGAGCAGCTTCTCAAGAGGAGAGGCAACTGTGGGTCCTGGGAGGAAGGTGAGAGAAGCAGACTCCCTTTTCAAGCTCTGGGGCCCAGCCAACCTGGGCATGAGTCTAGCTCTTCCCATCCCACTGTGTGACATTGGGTACTTTGGTTTTCCTCCTATTACACCATGGAAATGGATGGGCTGAAGGGGAGTCCTACACAGAGTGGTGCTCACAACCTTCAATAAGCTCAGGAGAGGCTGACCGGCAGGACAAACCACAGTACAGGGGCCACAGAGGTCTCAGGATGCCAGAAGCGCCTTGGGCACCAGGGAACAACACCCACCCCACCTCTGGTGAGGTGAAGTGGGTGCCTGTGTGGGGAAGATGGAGCCACCAAGCGAACACCTGGGAGCAGAGGGATGCAGGATTGGGGCCCCTGAAGTAGCTGACCCAAGAGAGAGCAACAGGGAAACAATGCCATCTCTGCAGTGCGCCTCTTCTCTGGGCCATGAGAGCCTTCACTCCTAAGGCACCCACACCCAGTGAGTGAGCCATGCCCTGCAGGAAAGGCTGAGCCTTTAGTTCCAACCCCAGCTCTGTCCCCTGGCTGGCAGTTGCTCTCTGCTGCCCCCACATGGCCGGCACTCAAGCTCAGCCAGGCCCATCCCTCCCTGCCAAGGCCAAAAGACATAGCTCCGCCACAGACCAAAGCCTTGGTGGCTTCCCATTGCAAAACTGTAGGTCCTTCCTTCTCAGGGATGTAAGTATCACTTAATACCCAAGACTTAAGGTCTACACCATCTATAAGGCTTTTTATCTACACAGCAAAGAGCAGACGTTCAGCCCTTACCAAGACTCCATCTCACAGCCCCATCAGTCTTCTGAGAACTTACAGAAAAGGCCTAGAGCCCCTGCCCCCACCCTGAAGAGTTCCTCTGTAGACTCCATACTTCCTCCTTTGCTTCTGGCCTGAAAGCACTCTCCCTGTGCCATCACCCCCAAAACATTTCTAGCAGCCCTTTGGTCTGGTGTCATTCCTGAGGTCTGTGCTTTTTATACTAGCTCACAACTTTCAAGTCACTAGCTTCACTACCCAAAGAAATTGTGCCAGAAGTCTTATCTTTCCACCCAGAAGTCCTCACTATTTATAGTGTAAAGTAACATTAAATGTCCTTCCAAAAACTGTCCAATTTTGGGTACTGAATTAACCTGCCTAGTACCAGGCATGGTGGTGCACACCTGTAATCCTAGCACTCAGGAGGCTAAAGCAGGAGGACTGCTACAAGTTCAAGGCCAGCCTGGGCTACAGTGAGACCCTATCTTTTAAAAAAGAAAAAGATTAGCCTGCCCAGTTAAAGTTCACAGAACATCGAAGTAAACCACTCTTCAGTATGTTCTCACAAAGGCTACATGCAAACCAATATGCAAGGATGATCTCCAAGGCCATTCCGACAGAACTGTGATTAGACTATAACACACAGCAGCCTGACTTGCATTCACCCAGTCAGCTAAATGCAAGAACACAAGACAGCTCTCCTAGAACATCTGCCGGAAGTGATGCTGAGATTTCAAAGCACACCACAAGCTTAACAGGACTATACTGAAAAGACGCCTGAATACAGCAAATCCTCACACTGACTGGACACAGTCCACTTTGTTTTTAATGTATTTTTACTTATTGGTTGCTATTTTAGACTGAATTCTTATCTTGATGACTTAGAAAAATACTCTTCTCATTTCTCACTTTGATTCGGGTAGTAAACAATCATAAAACTGAGTTAAGTCTCTTAAAAAAAAAAACAAAGACCATAAATCCCATCGTGGAAAGATCCAGGAAGCCCTCCCAGGTTAACAATCAGGGAATCTTCAACAGCTCAAGAAGTGCTCCAACGGCTCCAAAATAACCCTGAAAAGAATACACCAAATGTAAGAACAATTTTCCTTAGACTTAATTCAACTACCACAAGTATGATTACTAGTATTAAAGTCAATGTTGCCCTTAACTCCTGACATGTCCCTGAGCCCCAGCTAGAGGCCTGAAGCCAGCCCACTCTGGGAAAAGCAGAGCCAACAACAGTAGGTACTACAGGAACTACATGGCTCAGTGCCTCCAATAAGACGGAATGAGGCATGCGTCCAGACAACTAAGGGACGTGAGATGAACAAGCGTCACAGGGTGAGGGCCTCACTGAGCTGGACGTGGGAAGCAGGTCAAGGAGCAGGCAAAATACACTCGAGTCACCTAAAGGAGAGATGAGGGCAGCACGGAGGGACAGGGATGCCACCACTGAGCATGGGGACACAAAAGCAAGATGTGTGGAGACGAAGGCTGGTGGGTTCTCTACAGGACAGGGCAGGAGCAGCTGTGCCCAGAGGGGAGCATCCAGGAGAGGTCAACAGTTGCCCTGAGGTGACAGGAAGAAGACAGAAGCTCCGGAGGGAGGGCATGCAGAGAAGTAAGAGAGAAGCAGCAGCTGAACGTGGACAAGTCCCACATCATATCCAGAGGTGAGTAGCTCAGACACAACCAAAAACACAGAAACCCAATCAAAAAGAGGAGAGTAAAATATTAAAGGAAATACAGCCTAACATTGACAGAGAACACCCAATGAAACCAGGCAAGAGTTGTTCAATGTTACCAAATATAGCAAGGTCTCCAAAGCACGAGATGAAGTACTAAAATACTTTAGAAAAGAAGTAACTGAGAAAGAGACATGAGAAAGATCCTCAAAGTCTTGCCTATGAATTTCAAAGAGCACACTGCAAGTGTCTGAAATATCAAAAAAGAGAAGTCCAGTCTATCTTCAAGAAAGGCTATTTCAGGGCTGGGGATTTAGCTCAGTGGTTCTGTCCCCCGTCTTGTAAGCACAAGGACCTGAGTTTGATCCCCGGTACCAAAAATACATAAAAACAAAACAAAACACCCAAAAAACAAGAAAGGCTATTTCAAAAGGAAACAAACCAAGCACAGTAGTAATCCCAGCTACTTAGAAGGCTGAAACAGAACAAACAGAAGTTCAAGCCCAGCCTGGGCAACTCAGAAAGACTCTGTATCAAACTAAAAAGGACCAAAATGTAGCTCAGTAGTAGAACAACCACCTAGCCATGTGTAAAGGCCTAAGCCAGATCCCCAGCACATTAACAACAACAAAAATGAAGAAGAGGCCAGGGATTTAACTCAGCGGTTCAGTGGCCTGCCTTGCAAGAGCAAGGACCCGAGTTCAATCCCCGGTACCCCCCCAAAAAGAAATGAAGAAAGAAGAGGAACAGGAAGAGGAGGGAGGGAGGGAAGAGGAGAATAATTAAGATAGAACAGGAGGAAGGATGGAGATGGAAAAGGAGGAGGGGGAAAAAAAAAAAAGATGTGACCAGAGAGAGTGAAGCATGGCATGACACTATTTCTCGGTTCTTAAAAATGCAGTTACAACCATCTGTTATGAGGAAGCCAGAGCTACAGGGTGGTCAGAGCAGAGATTCAGCCATGCTCGGGTTCCCTGTCAGAGCCAGAGACCAAGTCACTCATCTGACAATAGTTATATATGTAGTATTATGAGCTTCCGGTGTATTTCATTTTACAATTAAAAAAAAAATAGAGACAGGGTTAGTTAGCCATTACACTGAGTTCTCCTGAAGACCCAGAACCTATTACCAAGCATATGCTAGGATGAGAATGGTAAGGGATTAAAGAGGCTTCTAACAACCATTAAACCAAACACCTTGCTGTGGAGGGGAAGAGAGTATTTCAAGACTCAAAGAGGCTAAAGTTCCACAAGGGCAGAGAGATCCACACCAGAGCACAGGCCTGACTGCATATGGAGAACACAGGGACACATGGTTCAGCGATGCTATGCAGAGGAATCAATGCAATCAGGAGGGAGAATGACAAAATGTAAAAAGAGCTGCATGCATACAATCCCAGCACTCAGGAGACTGAGGCAGGAGGATCACCATGAGTTCCACGTCAGCCTGAGCCACACAGTGTGCTCAAAGCCAGCCTGAACTACAAGACTCTGACCCAAAAAAGTAAAAATTTCATCTAGGGTTTATAATTATAGGTTGAATATCCCTTCCCCAAAATTCTTTAGATCAAGTGATTTTGATTTTGGAGTTTTCTTGATTTTGGAATATTTGGATAGAGGTTACTAGGGGAGTATCCCTAATCTAAAAATCTGGTATCAGAAATGCTAGTTGGCAAAGTTTCAGATTTTGGAGCATTTCTGACTCTCAAATCAGAGATACTCAACCTGCATTATATGAAAATACAAGTCTGAAAAAGAAAAGGTAACCTAAGAAACTAATCTCCACATTTACCTGAAAATGGTTCAACCAGAAGTAGAAATTACACAGAAGGAAAGTTATACTAAAGACATTAACATTAAATACGATTTATTTTTATTCTGTCAAAGATCACAAAAAATATACATACAGAAAGATAAAGAATTACAATAATCTGAATGGCAACTCGGTTGACTTACTAACAGAGTTAGAAATTTAAAAAAATGATTTAAACTTTAAGCTTTTGATATAGGGAATTTGTGTACTTTAGATTTTAACTATGAACTTAATATAAAAAGAAAAATTTGAGAGCAACTTTAAAGGAGAAAATAACCTTTATTGATCAGATCCTACTTTTTGTCAATTTGTATAAACATTGTTACACTAAGACACACACACACAATTCTGAAAAATGTTCATGGTAACACTGTAAAAAAAATCCAACAACACTTGAAATAGTTCATTCAATAGCAACCAAGGTGAGGGAAGAGAATCCCTTCCATAGCTCTAGTTCCATTTTACCTCCAGTCAGGAAAAACAGGAAAAAAAAAGTCTAATGTTTCTATCCCACCTATATGTTAAATTCCTATGATAGTGTGATTCTAGTCTGAAGAGTTTTCGCTGATCTGTTCATTTTTAGCGATATATCTTAAACATGTGACACATGAAATGTACAATCTAAAAAACTGGCATCAAAACAATGAAAAAAGCAGAACCCAGAGGAGCTGTATTTAGAGTTAGTGTGATGGGAAAAATATAAAGGATTATACAGAAAAGAAGTACAGCATCAAAAATACACAAAAATGTTTAATTTTTTTTTTTCTTTTGGGGCCTGCAGATATAGCTTAGTGGTAGAACACTCACCTAGCATGTGCAAGGTCCTAGGTGTTTTGCTTGTAGCAAGGATTTAACTTACTAATGGTGGAAAAAATATATGTTCTGCCACAAAGTCCTAGGTTTGAACACCAGCACCACCACACAAATAAGAAAGAGAATTCTTTAAAACTGATTAAATTTACAATTGTTATCCAAAAATCTACTTTGCCATTTATGAAGATATACCTATCAAATACTACTATCAAAAAGAAACCTACGTCATAAAATTTTTAAAAAGAGTAAATACAGCCCAGATTCTCTATCGTTCAAGTTTTGCTACATTGTGAACCGTTTAGGTATGTGACACATCGCCAAAAGCAAGTCCGCTTACCTCATGTTCCGAAAACAGTGCTTTCAACTGCCCCTTGGACCAATAATCCAAAGCATATGCCAAAAGCCGCATGGCGATGGTATTAATTCTCAAGAAATTTCCAACAAATATCACCTGGTTAATGTTCTGAGCACATCAAAAAAAAGGCAATTAGTTTGCATCTTATTGTTTTCTCAAAAAACTTACCCCCAGAAGAGCACCATGCACGGTTTTTAGCAGCAAAGTTATTGATGGTCAATTTAATCCAGTCAGTGCTACTGAAATTTGATCCCCAGACATCTCTGGACCCATTGCAAAACCATGCCCAAATGTTAAAGAAGAAAACAGATTAGAAGAAATATCTCTATTAAATATGACAAATAGTAAATACTAATTGAAATTTGTATATAGGTTTAAAAAGTAATCCCCAATTAAAACAGGAAAATGATGCACCATGCCTGCCTCCCAAGTGCAAAGTCCTACATTTGATCCCTGGTACCAAAAAAAAAGAAGAAAAAAGTGATATAAATTATAAAAGCTCTGTAACAGATAGAAAAAATTCAATTTTAGCATGATTAAACAAAGAATTTTAAACCTATTGGGTTCACAAAACAAAGAACTGAAAAATTCCACCTCCATTGGTAGAATTGCAGTAAAACTGATCCATCCATCCACTGCTAAGGATGACCCTGACGATGTGCAACAAATCAATACCCATGGCCATACTGCAAGACCACACATCTCACTGCTGAGCCCTTATCAAGAATAAAACTGAGCCAAAGAAAAGCTTCACATTTAAAAATGCTTACTGCAGGGCTGGGGATTTAGCTCAGTGGTTCTGGCACCTGCTTCGTAAGTGCAAGGACCCGAGTTTGATCCCCAGTACCAAAAAAAAAAAAGAAAAGAAAAGCTTACTGCAGTTATTACTATAACCAAATGCCCAGCTATAGGTAAATAATTTATACTAAAGAACCTGATCAGCAAAGTAATAAATCTATGCTAACAAAAATCTGATCAAATTCATATCCATAAAATGTATATGTCAGTGAAAAAAAAAATGGTATGTATACCAACTAAAATATTCTAAAACACATAACCATAGGAAAAGAAATACACAATAAGACTCAGATTTTTTAATTATTTGATCAGGTACCATATCTTTTTAATTAAAAATGAGACAAATCCTTTTGTGCCTTTTGAAATTTCCTTTTAAAATTTATACCTACACTATATGTTTAAAGAATAGATACGGACAAGCCGTAAATCTGCACCAATTGGCCTTTAGTTCCTCTTGCCGCAGGGGCAGCCCATTCTTGGTTCTTTCATAGCCCTGTACAATGCTGCTTGACCTGAATGCTACAAGGCAGCACTGTAAAGAAGCTGAAAGCACAAAGACATAGCTCTGCTGAGGTGGAGAGGAGCCAAGGTGGGCATACATCACCCAATCAGTCTTCTCCCAGCTTCAGTGACTTCCTGTGAATTCCTTCCCGAGCCTCTACAGCTCCCAGTGAGCCTGGAGTTGAGATTCAGCATCATGATTCCCACAATTCCCATCATCAGAATCTGGCAATCTTCCTATGTTCCTCTGCTTTCTCCTCAATAGGTCACTTTACCTCCAGACAGTAGCCATGCTTATCTTCAGTAAATCAGTGAAGATTAATCTGTATGTGAAGAGTTTTAACTCCACACTGAAACAGTCTACATGACACAACTACATTTAGGTGCTGTTCTGAAGAGCAGACAATGTCAAGGGTGGAACCCACTTAGGTAGTTCAGTACTTCCCTGAGAGCAACAAAAGAAACCCATATTCCCTTACTTCATTAAGAGCACACATTCTTGCTATGGAACCAATGTTGTTGGTGATGGTGATCAAAGTCGCTCTGGCAAGGTCCTCCTTACTCACAGCCTCTCGCTTCTCCTTGCTCATCATGTTTCCAAAGCTGTGATGGGAGGAAAAAAAACATCCCAATGCTAAACCCAAGACAACAGAGTCCAAATGAACTTCAATGTTACTTTACTGAGGACAACAATGTTCAAATCTTTTAACTTATTACCAAAGAGATGGCATCTGCTCAAAGAGAGCTCAGCTTCAAAAGAGCTTGCAATCTCTGTAAGTGAACAGGTGGCTTTCCCTGTGCCTTCTACTACAACCAGCACTGGCATCACAGTCCCTCAGAGTCAGAGTCCCACAGTCAGCCAGCATCTCACCAGATTTGCTGAAGGTACCACTGCCCCTTATGCCACCAGAGACAGTTTCAGGAAGACATCTCTGTCAGCAATCATTCCAACTGCACAGCTGTTCCACTCAGTAGGTCACATTCACATCTGATAAACTGCTTCATCAAAGCAAAGCAAAGTACAGACAGCTGAGTCCTAGAACGAGCCATTGAAGTATCAGATTTCAGGGTCAGGAGTGTAGCATGCACAAGGCCCTGGATTCAGCCCCTAACACCACAAAAGGAAACAGAGGGCTAAAAAGTGTTTCAGATTTCCCTAGAAGATGAAGTAGTCAAAATTTCTTGATTGACAGAATTGGTATTAATTGCATTAATAGCTGATCAGAATGTAAACCCAACCAATCAGAAAAAGAAAGTGATAACCAGTAAATGCTGCAAACAAAAGAATGAAATCTACAGCATTTACTAATGTCTAAAATTAGTAACAAGCACGTATGTGTATCTTTTCTGTTAAAAGAAACATGTCCCAATACACATAAAACAACTATATTCCTTACCAAAAAAAAAAAACAAAAAAAAACAAAAAAACCTCAAAATAAAGAAAGTTCCATTTGTAATAGCAGCAAAGAGAATAAAATGCTTAGGATTTTAACAAAATCTATACATCTATAAATCACTGTTGGAAGAAAGCAAAAACCTAAATAAGTGGAAAGATATTCCATCTTCTTGGACCAAAGACCCGACAGTGTTAAGATGGCAATCTCCCCAAACTGGTCAACATTTTCAATTTCTATAAAAATCTCAGCTGTACACTGGGGATTTAGCTCAGTGGTGCTTCTACCTGCCTCACAAGTGCAAAGTCCTGAGTTCGATCCCCAATACAAACCAAAAAATCCCAGCTGTATTTTTTGCAGACACTGCCAAGCTCATCCTAAAATTCTTAAGTAATTTCCAGGAGCCCAAAATAGCTAAAATAATCTTTAACAAGAACAAGGTAGAAGACTCACACTTTCTGGTTTCAAAACTTAAAATGAAGCTACTGTAATTAAGGTAGTATGGTACTGACAGAATGACAGGTATACAGATCAGTATAACAAGTCCAGAAAAGAACCTAAACATCTACACTTGATTTACTGTTGAGAAATCGACAGAAAAGGAGTGGTCATTTCAACAAATGGTGCTGGGACAACTGGATGATCACCTTCTGAAGGAATTTGTAGTAGTACTTCCCACCACACACAAAAATTAATTTGAGGTGGGTAGGGGTGTAGAGTACTTGCCTAGGATGGGCAAGACCCTGAATTCAGTCCCCCGCACTATAAATAAAATTGTCCCCAAAATTCAAAATTGGTCACAGACCTAAAAAGAGGTGAAACAATAAACTCCTAGTAGAAAATAAAGAAGTAAAACCTCACAGACTTAGAATAGGCAATTACATTTTATATGTGACACTAAAAGTATAAAAGATTAAATAAAATACTTCATCAAAACTAAAAACTTCTATGCTATAAAGAACATTATTGGGCCAGGGATTTAGCTCATTGGTTCTGCCACGTGCCTTGCAAGCTCAAGGTCCCAAGTTCGATCCCCAGATCCCCAGTACCAAAAAAAGAACAGAACATCATCAAAGAAATAAAAAGACAAAAAAGGCAGGGGCGATATTTGCAAATGATATATCTAATAAGGGACTCCCATCCAAAACATATAAACAATTCTTGTAGTTCAATAAAAAGAAAAACAACTTAAAAACTAGCAAAAGGCAGCCAGGGCTTTAGCTCAGTGGTTCCGCTGCCTGCCTCGCAAGCACAGGTCCTGAGAGTTTGATCCCCGGTACCAAAAAAAAGAGTAGAATTTAGACAGAAAAAGGTGCAAGATCCCAATAATAAATGTAACTGTACTGTATACCTAAAATGTTCCAATAAACTAAAAAAAAAAACAAAAACAAACAAACTAGCAAAAGGCATGGATAGACACTTCTAAGACAACAGACATACAGCCAATAAGCACATGCCAACTATTCACTAGCCATCAAGGAAATGCAAATCAAAACGCCAATAAATAACACCTCATGCTTATTAGATAGCTAAATAAAAAGATAAGCATGCTAGCAAGAACATGGAGCCTTAAAAAACATTAAGCTAAATGAAAGAAGCTGGTCACAAAAGATGACAAACTCCCCACACCATTTATATGAAATACTCCAAAAAGATGAATCTAGAGACAGAAAGTATATCACCCCTGGGGAAGGTTGGGGGTGGGAACTGGCAGATAATGGATGTTAAGAATTCCTTCTTAGATAAAGAAAATGCTCTGAAATTGGATTACAGTTGCAAATTTCTGCGTAGAAATCACTAAATTTTACACTTTAAACCAATGACTTTATGGTACATAAACTAATTCTGAAAGTTGTTGAAAAGAAGGCACACTCCTTTACCTCGAAGCCACGGCCCAGCCTGGCAATCCAAACCTCTCATAATCTCCTCCATAAATGTCTCGCACTAGTTTATCCACTTTGGTACTGTCTCCACAAGATGCCATTTCAAGAGCTTCTTCAAAAGTGGTACACCCAGTTAGAAGACAACAGAGACCAAAAAAAGTCCCTCCTCCAAGACTGTGATTAAAAAGAAGCAAGGCAGTATTATATTTTTAAAAAAACAGGAAAATAAGATTTATGAACCCCAAAATTACATTCATCGATCAAGTTACTCTTGTCCCGAGACAATCATGAAAGTGGCACTAGTAAGAAACAAGTCTGCAAAAAGATAAACACAAGAGGGCCGGAGATTTAGCTCAATGGTTCTGCCACCTGCCTCTCAAGTGCAAGGTCCTGAGTTTGATCCTCAAGGAAAAAAATAAAATTAAAAAAGATAAACACAAGTACTTCATATAGACCTTGAATGTACAATTTTTTGGGTGTGTGTGTCCGGGACTGAACTCAGGACCTTGTGTTTGTGAGGCAGGTGGTAGCACTACTCAGCTAAATCCCCCGGCAACCTCATGTTTATGAGAGCCAATAAGCAAAATAGAAAAGTTCAGGGCCCACCTTCCTGCCAGTGTTTCAGGTGTAGTCTGGGTGCTACCCAGTACAAGCCCCTCAGGCGCAGATCAGTCCTATAGCCTCAGGGAAGTCATGCCTCACCTTCTCCTTTCCCCTCTTCAGGTGTATCCCCTGAAGTTGTTCTCATTCAAGCACCTTGCTGCTCCGGTTCACTCATTATCCCCACCCACTAAGACACTTTCTCCCAAAAATTCTTTCCATTCTTTAGCTCACACCTGTTAAAACTTTATCCAAAACCCCAAATCCTTATTTTTCCTCAAGCAACTTTTAATTCTTAAACCAAAACATATTCATTCTCTTCTTCTATTTAATCTTCTTTTCAGATTACCCTCCCCTGATCATTTTTCTATTGATCAAGAACCTAAACTTCTACATCTCATACCTTTTCTTGGCTATGTGTCCTCCCTTGCAAGTAGGAGCACACATGTTTAAATGTATAAAACCTACAAGTTTCAAAGCTAGGACCTTCTCCTGCCTTCTCTTGCAAGATAGTATCTAGTACCAACAAGGTGCATAACTCCAGTACTCACAAGGCTGAAGCAATCCTGAGCTCCCTAGCAAGTTCAAGGCCAGCCTCAATTACACAGCAAAGAACAACACTACCTAGTACCTTTACTACTTTATATATGCACACCACAAATTATGTGAAAGCAAGAGCTTAGTAAGTCTGGTTTTTGTTTTTTGTTTTTTTTGTTTTTTTTTTGGTACTGGGACTCAAACTTGGGTCCTTGTGCTTGTGAGGCAGGTGGCAGAGCCACTGAGCTAAATCCCTGGCCATAGTAAGTCTGTTAACATAACATTTTATCAAATAACTATGGTAATAAAATCCTAAACAGAAGAAATTAAAGTATGTTTAATATTAAAGTAATAGTTAAAGTAATAATAATTACAGTAATATTAAAGTAATGTTAGTATTAAAGTAAGGCAGAGATGTAATTCAGTGGCATAGCCCTTGCCTGGCCAGTGTGAGACCCTGAATTCAATTCCCAGTACCTAAAACATAAAAAATAAAAAAATAAAGTAGGTCATAAAATCAGAATTTACAAAGAAAAACATGTTTTACACAATCCCACAAAAATTAAATCTTTTACTTAACAAGCTCTTGAAAGTACGGTTATATGTAATACCTGAAAAATTCACTTACCTTTTTATGATACAAAGAATAAACAATGACTTTTATATAAAAGACTTACCTAGTACCTGTAACCCTCTTATAATTATTTTTGGAATATACAGCTAAGATGCTAACTCCTGAGCCAATGTTCACCAGAAGCAGGGGGTATGGATTTTTTAATTCAAATGGCAATTTCTGACATTTTTCAGAATCAGCAGGGTTTTCAAAGTAGTAGCACTGTGACCGTCCATTGAATCCCACTGAGTCAATGTATAAAATTCCTTTTATTAAGCAATCTAGTTCATCCAGTTTGCAAAGCTGAAGATCACCTATCTGTAATGAAATAAGAATGTATTCAGACTTTAAAACCCAACATACATTTTTACAAATTGCTTGAAAAAAAAACATAATTAAACAAAAAAAGCACAACCCCGATATCTACTGTATGTATGCTTTTACAGAATAGACTTGAGGACAGTGAACATGGGGACAGACTGCTAAGACAGATTCCTGCTCCCACAGACCCAAACACAAACTACACATAAACCACTGTGGCATTCAGCAATGGACGTCAAAAATGACAAGTGAGAACCTACAGACCTGCCGACTAGGAAAAAAGATCTCTGTTGCAGGGACACTGAGGTAGGTGCACAGCTGAGGCCATGGCTTTATCAGAAAGCACCTGATGATACAAGGCAGGAGCCCTGATATATGCTTTCCCAGACTGTCTTCAAGGTGATGAGGTAGTAAGAAAAGAAGCCACACCTTGTTACTTAACAACCTGAAGTCAAAAGGCTGCAAGTGGCCAAAGGGCAGGGAAGATTTCTCATTCCCTACACTGATGATGACTGAATTTAAACCATTCTGATCAACTTCTTTTAAAATAATAAAAAAATGGTAAGATTATTTGTCATGATATAGAATGCAATACAGCAATTAAAAATGAAGCAGATCTATATGAACGGAAAGTGGAAAGAGTCTCAAGACATATAGTCAGTCAAAAAAGCAAGCTGAGATCTATAAAACATGATCCTTCTTTGTTTTTTTTGTTTTGGTGCCAGGGATCAAAGTCAGGACCTTGCGCTTGTGAAGCAGCCCACAGAACCACTGAGCTAAATCCCCAACCCTTAAAACATGTTAATTCTGGAGAGGTTGTTGGTACTAGGGTTAAACCCAGAGCTTTTGCACTGAGCTACATTCCTAACCATTTTTGCTTGCTTTAAATTTTTGCAATGGGGTCTTGCTGAGTCATTAAGTTGCCCACTCTGGGCTCAAACTTGTGATCCTTCAGCCTCAGGATTCAAGAGTGCTGGGACTACAAGCATGTGCTACCATACCCAGCTCAACTTGCCTATTTTAAAAATCACATTTATATCCATACATGTCATACATAGTCATTCATCCATAAAAAAAATTTAAGACATATAACTTTTCCATGGTGAAAAATACAGACTACCAGTTGTACCTCTACGAATTTCCAACCTGTTGTGATGTCTACAAGCACATACGATGTACTTGACAAAATTAACCAGGCCTGAAGTACCTGACTGTTTACAACCAAGTCTATCCCTGAAAACTCTCCCTCTTCAATTCAACTCCCATTTAATCACATTTACATTTAATTTATTCCCATCCACTGTGGGAGACAGCAAAGTTAATAGGTAACTTTAAATGAATTCTTACTTAGTCCCTAATAATACTGTTACTTTTGAGTTACTTCCACCCCAAGTCCTGTGGATTCATCATTTTATCTGCCGCTTCTTCACATCAAGAAGAATTTTATGGGGCTGAGGACTTAGCTCAATGGTACTGTGCCTACATGGCAAGTGCAAGGTCGAGTTCGATCCCTGGTATCCCAAAAAAAGAATAATTTTATGCTATTTTCCTGATACCTGCACATCCAAGTGCCAGAATTTTCATTTCTAAGCCAAATCACTTTATTGTACTGGCGTAATCTAATCCCAGTAGTTTTCTGACATTGTCAAATTAATTTCTCCTTTTATCCTTCACATAATTCATATTATCCTAAAATCTTGCTATACTATTATGAATGAACCTCGGCCTGATACATTTAATAAGTCCACAGGTAATTTCACTAACCCAAATTACTCAGAATATAAAGTTAGCAGCAATAAGAAAGCTCAAAATAAAGAAAATCTGATTCACATTAAGAAACCGAGTATTTTGAAAATGTTTCACCATAGTTTATGAGTCACTCCTAATGCACAAGAAGGTTTTTGTTTTGTGGCACTTGGGATTGAACCTAGAACCTTCACAAAGAGCTACATCTCCAGACCTTTTATCTTTTATTTTGCAACCAAGTCTCACTACAGAACTAAATTGCCCAGGTGTGGGATCCTCCTGCCTCAGCCCCTGAGTGCTGGGATGCAGACATGTAGCACCTTACCTAGCACAAACAAGATTTGACAGGCATTTCATTTCAAACAGTTTTTAAGGATAGCACTTAAAAATACGAAATACATATGAAGGAGAAGCTCCAATAGCCTAAGAACCAATTCTTAAGATACAAAGTCCAGTAACACCCTCTCCTTGGATTATTATACCATGTTGAACTTCTGCTCAAATGGTCTCCAAGTATTTTGCAAAGTGTGATCTACAAGTTCCTGGAAATAGAGAAGTTTTCTCCTCTATCTATTATGATCCATGGTCCACTAGGCTTCCAGAAAGAAGAATCCTCTCCTGCCATCTTCCCTGCCTTACTCACAGGTAGAAAAGAAACCACCAAAAACCAGCAACTAAGAAAAATTCAAACCAAAAGTGTCTATAAAAAGAAAAAAATGTGAGAAAATGAAAAGATGGAAATAAAGTGTTTGTAAATGGGGAGGGGAGGAGGGGGGTGAAGGGAGGGCAGGGACAAGGGGAAAAAATGAGAACCAAGACCTGTCATGTAAAGGTACAAGATCCCAATGATGAATGTAACTGTACTGTATCCCTAAAGTGTACCAATAAGCTCAATTAAAAAAACAAAAAACAAAAAGTGACTATAGAACCTTATGAAATAATTCATGTCAACCCTCTGAGATTCCATTTCCTTAACCATAAAATGAAGATTTAAATAAAAATTCATTGTGAATATAGAAGTACTGGCCTGTAATCTTAGAACTCAAGAAGTTGAGACTGGAAGATTACCTTCAGTTCCAGGCCAACCTGGTCTACATGGTGAGCTGAAGGCCTGCCTGAACTAGACTGTCTTTAAAAAAAAAAAAAAAAAAAAACCCCAACTCACTGTAATGATGAAACAATTCATGGGAAGTACATGGCATATTATAATCAGCAATTATTACATATTAGCCATTAGCTTTATTTTTACTGGTGCCTATTCTTTCTGCCATGATAAATTCTGGCCAAGAGAATTTCAATTGGTCACACTTCCAGGACACAGGCAAGGAGACAAGTCAAGATACTAACCAATGAATTACTTCCATACCTCAGAGAGATGGACATCATTATTTACTGTGGTTCTGTTACTATAATATCCAAAAATGGGTAATGAACTATCTCTAAAGATTACACTTAGAAAGACGTCTACAGTGGGATGGGGTGTAGCCCAGTGGTAGAACACTTGCCTAGCATGCATGCACGAGGCCATCAGTTCAATTACCAGCACATAAAAAGAAAAGACAATCAAGCCCATAGTGCTGCACAATCTCTAGGATACTGTTCTCAGCATAGGGGGTGCTCTCAGGCCTATCAGCAAACATCAGCTCACATTTTCACCTTCCAAAGGCTGATTGATCATCTTTGGGGAAATAAAAGTCAGAAGAGAAATTATGACTCAGCAATTTCACAGCTGACTAGCTGCCTAAACTTAACTAGGTTAACTTCTCTAGGCCTTGGGTTATCTATGACACAGACTGTCCTGATTGTCATATACAGTATTGAAAGGCTTAAATGAATAAAAATCCCTAGAAGTTTGGTAATGACACCAGTGATCATAAAAGTGTTATTCTATTTTTCAGTGTAAGATCCATTAGCCAGAAAGATTCTAAGTCTAAATGATGTAGAGCTCAGAGCCAGTCTGGCAAGCAGTATCTCATGGTCCTAGTAAATATTATCCTTACAAGATCCTATCTCCCACTATATCAAGGTACCCTCTAAATTACAAAAAACTTACAAGTCACAAATCTTTTATTATACAAGTATAAAATGTTGTTATATAATATATACAAAAGGTATATAAAACTGTAAATAAGTCTTAATCATCAATTTAAAAATTCATGTCAATTCTATATTATGCTTACTATGGCCAATTATAGGGAAAAGTCATTAGACACAAGAGAAAGAAGACATGGTCACAAACCATATGATACACAGGGAAATGAAAGACAGGTGTAGAATAACACAGACCAAGGTCACTTGGTGGCATAAAAAACATGTTGCTGAAGACAAGTGAAGTTCTTGGGTATCCTTGCCATTCAGGGTCTTGGCCAACTCACAAAGTCAATTCCTCAGCTATCTCCACATCCACTCTCAAAGATCTGGCCTCAGGCCTTGCTCAATGTTCATAAAATAAAAATAACTATTAAGTTCTAGTGGCTTCCACCTTCTAGGTCAGACACAGTCAAGAGATTTGGTTAACAGTACAGTACAGAGCCTATCACAGGCATTCAGGGAGGAGGGCTCTGCTGTCAACCACCTCAGTCTAGCTCTAGAGCCACAAAACATCATTTTCCACTAGAGTTTCTTATTTTTGTAATTGGTGAACAGACCAGAAAACAACTATGGGAGAGAGGAGAGAAACTAAGTGGTAGATGGAACTGAAAACATTTCATGACATCATTTTTAAATGTTTTCAGTCTCATTGCTTAAGACTTAATGATGCTATTCCTCATAGACAGGTTGTTTTTTGGCTTTTTTTTTTTGTTTTTTTGTACTGGAGATCGAACTCAGGTCCTTGTGCTTGCAAGGCAGGTGGTGGAACCACTGAGCTAAATCCCCAGCCTCAGGTTTTCTATTATGTTTATCCCAGACTAAGTTTCCATACTAAGAATCAACAAAATGCTGTTTTCCGAGGTTCTGATTCTCAATACATCTCAACTAGGCAAAATTCAGTCTTTATTTCACTCAAGAAAATTCAAATTCCATTAGAAATCAAAATTACCCTACCACTTGCAATTGGCATTACCTTTAACAATCAAATTATCATAAATTGTATATAAGCTAAAAAAATGCATACTGTGAGAAAATCCTGCTCAAATTTGTATGCTCCACCTCCAGTGGCACAAAAGACTGTGTGGAGACTTGAGAAGTTTTTATCTCTGCCCATTTGAATAAAAGCAGGCATGTCATGAGTGGGAAAGCGTATAAAGTGCAGATTGCCTTTGCGTCCACACAGAGTCAGGTCCTTCAGCTCAAGGTGCACATCCCGAATGCCCGTGGACCCGTAAGCCACATTGGAGGTCAGGTACTTCCGAATGCTTTTAAGACTCTCTACTTCTTCCTCTTCTTCTTCAGCAGTGATGTCTTTGGGTTCAAAATAAACCAACTTGACCAGGGTACCGCCAATATCCAAGCCAAACCAGGGAAAAACTAAATGAGAAAGAGAAAAAAGTCAGAACACTCTTTTTTTTTTTTTTTTTTTAAACTAAGGTTACACTTATTAGATCAGCAATTCATTTCATACTCTGTGGCTTCAAAAGGGTGTGATTCTTAACAAAAAGGTTTTTGGAAGAAATTTGATTCTGATTTGGAAAAAAACTAGGACAAAGATCAAAAAGAAAAATATCAAAGTAATAAGCCAAACCCAACTTTTCTGAACAGACAAGTCCAAAGTGTACTGTGGGACTTTTTTTTTAAATAACTACCAGGGTCCGGGGATTTAGTTCAATGGTTCTGCCGCCTGCCTTGCACGCATAAGGACCTGAGTTCAATCCCCGGTAGCAATAAATACATACATACATACCCTAATATGAGAAAAGGAAAAAATGGAAACAAAGCCACTATAAATAGGGAAAGGTGGAAGGGGTGAAGGGAGGGCAGGGGAATGGGTAAAAAATAAGAACCAAGATATATCATACAAATGTACAAGATTCCAATGATGACTGTAACTGTACTGTATACCTAAAATGTACCAATAAACTTAATGAAAAACAAAATAAAATAAAATACTACCCTAAGTCTTACTTCTGCAACACAGTGACTGAAGAATGAAAATTTTCATTCTTCCCATTGGCTTAAAAAAGAAATGTTAAGATTTCAGGGCTCTGGTTTATAATCAAACTAGAGATAAAGAAAATTCCCAGCCCTGCCTAACAAACACTACTGGTTACATTTCCCTCCTAAAACCTGATATCCTAAAAATAAAAAGATTTCAATGGCCTAAAATACCTTAAAAACAAATGGCTTGAATCAAATGGACCACAGATACATGTGCCTTTCCCTCCCACACCTAAATCCTAGAAAGACTAAAAATATAGATTTACTAATAATAAATTATTTTCTGAAATAATTCTGGGAAACAAGAAGTGACAGGAGAGCTAGACTGATACAGGCAGTATCTCTCCAGAACCCCACAAAGAGGAATGCTATTAATTGAGAGCAGCTATGAAGGCAAGAGAGTATGAAAATGCAGATGGGGGTAGCTACCATAAGAAAACAGGAGCAAGCTCTGGTGCAGTCCCAGGTGAAGTAGCAGAGAAATTTCTTTCGCGCATCTGGACAGGACACCCACTTCCCTCTACCAAGAACACTCCCACCTCCACCTTCTTAGAGGCAAACAATTCAGTTACCCCAGGCACAGGAGCCCAGAGTGGGCTCCACGTGGCTGTTGCACACACAAGGGAGAGCCGAAATGCCTGGGCACACATGCCCCATTTCTCCCCCACAGTCCATGCTGACAGATTTTGGTTAACAGTATCTATCTATACCCACCAACAGAATAGTAATTCTGAAATCAGGCACAATCACTGTGCAAACTAGAACCACTGTACAAAAGAGAAATGAACTCCATGAAAATAAGAAATTAAAGTATCTGAAGAAAGAGGGGCAGGAACTAGAAACATAAATGTACTCAGCTATAAAATGAGATCTAGCTGGGCATGGTGGCGCATACCTATAACCCCAGCACTAAGGAGGCTGAGGTAGAAGGACTGACACAGTTCAAGGCCAGCATGAAATAACTACACAGGAAGAAGACCCTAGTAACTTAACTAACTGAATGAATGAATGAGATATCACCCATGAAAAATAACCTAACATACAGAAAAAAATCAGCAAACATGATAAAAATTATATGGGATTAAATACACAAACGAGTATGTGTAAAACTTGTGAAATTTAAATTAGTTTCTCTATGTTAACCTCCACCACCCAAAAAAGACAAACTACTGTATACTTACCATGCATGAATCTCAAACACAGAATGAAAGTTTTGCCCACAAAAGGCTGATTAAAGATTATGAAGCTATCTTTATTAATCTAAAAAAATTTTTTTGCCCAAAAGGCTACATATTATATGAATCCATGTACAGGAAACTCTAGAAAATACAAACTAATCCCTTCTGCAGCAGCACATCATAGGCTGGGGATGAGAGAGAAGGATGCACTGCATAGGAAAACTGCAGGGAAACCACTTCCTATGGTAACATAAATCTTGGTTGCTGGGAGATTGGGGATGGTGTATTTACACACGTGTGTGTGTGTGTGTGTGTGTGTGTGTGTGCGCGTCTCTATCAAATTGCATAATTTGTATACTTCAACTGCATGCAGTTTATTCTATGTAAATAATACCTCAATAAACATGCTTTTAGAGCCACAGATATACTTCAACTGCATGCAGTTTATTCTATGTAAATAATACCTCAATAAACATACTTTTAGAGCCAGTACAGATGGCACATACCTGTAATCCTAGGCTAAGGCAAGAAGATAATGTGTTCCCAGCCAAGGGCTACAGATCAAGCCCAAATTACATGGCATGACCTGACTCAAAAAAAAAAAAAGCCTTTTATAAAAGAAAAAAATACTGCCAAAAGAAATCTCCACAGATACATTTAACAGCAAAATGAAAAACGAAACTAAAAACTCCTCCATACTCTCAAGTATGAAGGAAATGACAGAATTAAAAACTAGAAAGTCCAGTATCTATCCTTATGTGATTTCTATGAATTTCCTGGGGCAGAGGGAGAACATGAATTACAAGATGGAAATCTAAGTGTTAAATAGAATCAATTAGTGGAGAAGGGGACCAGTGATGAAAAACCTTTTAGAACTTTCAATGACACAAACAGCACACTGCAGCACACATGCCATAGGTTTGCCATCACTAACCTAGATATATCCTACTGAAATTCAAGAATCTTAAGAAAAAACCTCAATTTCCACAAAGATGTATAAACCACATAAAAGTAAACAACAGACTTCATCAGCAACAGAGATGCTAGGAGAAAAAGAAAATAGAGAACTGTCTTCAAAGTTATAAGGAAAAACTTGGAAACTTACTCATTCAAACCAGTCTTCAGGTGGGAATGAAAAAAAATTTTCACACACAAAAGTGCTTAACTTTTACTACTCAAAGAACTTCTCTAAGGATGGAAGTATAGCTCAGTGGTACAGTACTTGCCTGGCATGTGTGAGGCCTTGAGTTCAATTCTAGTATCACTAAAAAAAGAGAGAACTTTTCTGAAATTAGTAGATGCACACCAACGTAATTTTAAAACACCTAAGAGCTGTATGAAACTAAGAAATTATTTTACCCATGAGCTAGCAGAGGAATGAGTACATGCTGACTTTTAGAAAAATAAGCATATCTGGAACTAAAATACTTACATGATTTCAACATAGGAAGTCGAAGAGGAAGAGAAAGGAGAAGAAGTGAAAGCAAGCACCATTTCTGTCTTGTTGGGAAAAGGAAGAAAAGATTCTGATTAATTGTAGACAAGAACAAAGAAATGACAGTTTAAATGTGTTAAAAATGCATGGGTAACTCTCGAAGAAAAAAAGAACCTCAGACTTTCAAACTAGATATGGATAATAATAGAGTACTGTGTTTCCAGATGCGGGATGCTACAGATTGAATTTGGAGCCTCACACGGGCCCTACCACTGAACTACACCCCAGACCTACAGGGGTTTCATTTTGGGATTTTTCTGAGACAGGGTCTTGCTATGTATTTCAGGCTAGCCTTGAATCCACTATGTAGCCCAACTGGCTCAAACTCCCTGCAATCCTTAACACAGGCATTCTCTAGGCATGTACCACCTCACACACCCCCATAAAGGGTTCCTGAATGTTTTCATCACAAGGAAATAAATGTTTGAGATGAGTATGTTTACGTAATTTGAAATTTATACAATACATTTAGAAAACATCACAAAGAATCCCATTTATGACCATTTATGCATGGGACCTCTATATACCAGTTTAAAATACTTTAAAGGGATTGTTATATACAATTTGAAATACTAGAAAAATAAAAGGGACCCAAAATAAGCAGAGGAAAAAGCTATTAAAGATTAAAAATATGAAAGAAAAGAGAGGGCCAGGGATTTGGCTCAGTGGTTTCGCCACCTGCCTCACAAGTGCCCAAGTTCGATCCCTGGTACCAAAAAAAAAAAAAAAAAAGAAAATCATCACTGTGTACAAACCCACAGTACTCTTTTTTGTTGCTGTTTTTTTGAGACAGGGTCTCACTATGTAGTTCAGACTGCTCTCAAACTGTGTAGCCCAGACTGGTCTCTACTCTGCCTCAGCCTCCCAGTGCTGGGATTACAAGTGTGAGCCACCACACCTGGGTCCGCAGTACTCTTGATCAATAAAAAATCAATCTTTGGAAGTCAGTTAGACATACAAGATTTCTCTAATCCCAGCACTTGAGAGGGGGAGGCAAGAGAATTAACAGTTCAAGACAAGCCTGGGCTACAAAGCAAATCCTTGTCTCAAAAAAATTTTTTAGCCAGGTGTGATGGCACACACCTGTAATCCCAGTACTTGGGAGGCTGAGGCAGGAGGATCACTGTGAGTTCGAGACCACCCTAGGCTACATAGTGAGTTCCAGGACAGTCTCGACTACATAGTGAGACCCTGTCTCAAAAAACCAAAAAAAAAAAAGACTTAAAAAAAAAAAAAAGCAACTACATCCAAAAACACAAGACCTAGTTCCACTTCAAAATAAATAAATAAATAAAAATCAGAGATCAGAGATGTATTTTGTCACATATTTGTGATCCCAGCTACTTGGGAGGATGAGACAGGAGAATAAAAAACTGGTGGTACACACCTGTAATCCAAGCACTCGGGAGGCTGAGGCAGGAGGATCATTGCAAGCTTGAGGCCATCTTGGGCTAGTATCAAGGCCAGCCTAGACTAGAGAATTCAAGGCCAACCTAAACTACTAAAATATCAAAGATGCAGAGTACAGAGGCAGAGGTTTTTACAAATAAACGAATGTATATACAACTGTATAAAATAAACTTAAAATGTACACTAACATGGAGTAGCTAGAAAAAAGTACAAAAACAGCTCAAAATGATATGGAAAATGTGAAAATCAAAAAGCACTAAAAACTTTTTTTTTCAGTACCGGGGACTGAACCCAAAAGCACTCTATCACTTAACTATATCACAGGCCTTTTTATTTATTTGGAGACAAGGTTGAGCTGGAAGGACTTAAACCTGTGATTCTTCTGCTTTAGGCTCTTAGTGCTGGAATTACAAATGTGCAAAACCATGCCTGGCCACTAATTAGGGCACAGAAAATCTATAAAGCTTCAGTCATTCCACTAGCATAATCTCATATCAAAACTATAAGAGCCTCCTAGAAAATATAATTTCATAACAAAAATGTAAAAACACTTAAGTTATTAAATAATGCAACCCAGAAGTATAGTAAGAATAATACACCATGGCCCACAGGAAATCTTTTCAGGAAGGCAAGAATGGTTTTCACATTACAAACTCTAATTAATTAATGGGGCTTTCTATATTATTAAGTTGAAAGGAGAAAACCCATGACTGTTCTAAGAGTGCAAAAGATAAAATTTAAGAAAATCAAAACTAAAGGAAAAAATTTAAAAGTATTCAGATGCACACCAATAGCTTTTCATATATAAGACCCAATAAGCTTATGACAATAAAAAGGTTATGCACAACAATATAAAAAAAGCCATAAATAGTTTTTAAAAATCTAACACTAAATGCTTATGGTTGCTATTTAAATGTGTAAAAGAAGACATACAAGTGGACAGAAGTAGCCTGTTTCAGGCAGGAAAATTAAATATTAAATGTCAATCCTCTCCAAGTTAATATAATAAAGCCAATACAATTCTAAAGAAAACACTGTGGTTGAGCCCCCCAGCAGCCATTCCACCTCAGTTCCAGGAAAAATCTTATCCCTTTGTTGCTGTCTTTTTTTCAACATTAGAAATTCTACTCCCAGTGACTGGCCTACTCCAACCTGGCTACCAAGCCATGAAAAGCTTGTCTCTAGCACCTAGAAGAAAAGAGAAACACGTCTTTGTTATTATAGCACCAGTGCTCTACCTAAACCAAGAAGCAAAGACACTAATTCCTATTCCCTAGTAGCAACCATTCTTGAACAATTGACTTCATTAGCCTTGTAGACAGTGAAGTGAAAACGATACACACAGCAATCTACCAACAAAATATACAACATCAACAGGATTGCAATCAAAAGGTTTGGTCATGTCTAAGGCCAAGGGAACATTCTGTAATGCTTGAGGCAAAAGAAGCTTTATTCTAGTTTCCTCATTAACAAAGACTGAAATATTGGTAAATGGCCAATATGTCTGAGGGCATGTCCATCCAACCTGCACATTGTGGGCTGCTTGTCTCTTTTTATTTTTTAAAGGTTATAATAAAAAATCTTAAGTGTTGTTACTTATGTACATTAACAATATTAGGTATTTTGTATGTGGACTAAGACAATTCCTCTTCAATGAGGGCCAGGCAGGCCATAAGGTTGGACACAACAAAAAGCTGTATCAATTAATTTAAATGATCCTCTATTAACAGCCAAGTGCTATAGGAGACATCATATTGCTAAAGCTTATTTAAAGTCTACAGTAACCAGACGAGATAAATACTTGTAATTATCACACTATACAGATTAAGAAACAGGTGCAAAAAGCCCAAGTCACAATCAAGAAGTAGTATTAGGGCTCAATTCCAGATATCCTAAGCATTTATCAAATATCTTTCAGGCCAGGCATTTAGCTCTGCAGTGGTACCACCACTTGCCTCGCAAGCTCAAGGTCCTGAGTTCGATCCCCAGTACCATAAAAAAAAAAAAAAAAACCTTTCAAAAAATCTAAGATTTATCTTAAAACTCTAAAAGCACAGAACATATGTTCCTGGTAAAAGTAAATAAGCAACAGTAAAATTAAAGAGCAGTTTAATAAAAAATTCACAAGTAACTAAAGATGATCAACATTATATAAGAAAACATGGACACCTATGCAAAAAAAAAAAATGTAGTTCAGTTAATAGTCTTTACTGATTTCCAGATTCTTCTTTATACTACTGATGGAACTATATATTCACATATCCAAGAACAGAGGCATTGAGAGGTACAGAAAGGCCAATAGATGTTAACTGAGGGAAAAAGCTGATGGGTAGGTAGATTATTTTAGTACATACAATTGTGCCATTTCTAAACATGCAGCCTGTCCAAAGGGGCTTAACTTCCTCGCACTCACTGCCCATATACCATAACTTACTAATACTGTAATAATCCTTCCAGTTACTATTCAAAAATCCATGTGCTTCTGGCAGGAAAAGTTATGGAAGAGGCTGGAAATTTAGCTCAGTGGTGCTGCCACCTGCCTCCCAAGCACAAGGCTCTGAGTTCAATCTCTGGTACAAAAAAAAAAAAAAAAGTCACAGAGAAAGGAACTCTTGCTATACTGTACACATCACTGCTAGAAAAAGGCTTTCACCGTTAGTAAGTCCTTCCACTAATTTCCACAGATGTTTGTCTTTTTGTATCCCTCAGCACATTTCCTGAAAAAACGACCTCTCAAGGCAGGCTGGTGGTGCATGCCTGTCATCCCAGCATTAGGTAGGCTAAGGCAAGAGGACTGCCACCACTTCAAGGCCAGCCTGACCTTGTCTTAAAATGCTAGAAAAAGGCTTTCACCGTTAGTAAGTCCTTCCACTAATTTCCACAGATGTTTGTCTTTTTGTATCCCTCAGCACATTTCCTGAAATTACGACCTCTCAAGGCAGGCTGGTGGTGCATGCCTGTCATCCCAGCATTAGGTAGGCTAAGGCAAGAGGACTGCCACCACTTCAAGGCCAGCCTGACCTTGTCTTAAAAAAAAAGAAAAAAAAGTATCAGCAATCTACTCTTTAAGACACATTTCTACAGAGAATATAAACTCACTATCACACACTACTTACAGATAATTTCTGTTACATAATTTGTCTCACAACGGAAAGGCTTTCTTTCAATAGGAAACACATGGTTTACACAAGTGTGCCCAATTTTCCAACATTATGAAATGTATCTTCACCAGACCACATGTGGCCAAGATACTGCAATACCAATCCCTAGGGTGGTCTAGGCGCACTGTAAAAGATACCTTCATAATTATTATTTTCTCAAAATAGTTTTAAATTCAAGAGCTATTTATGGAACACTTATTAAATCAAGCAGATTAAATAAATTCTACATTCAGAAAATATAAACACATAAACTAAGGTAAGAATACTCAAAATTGAGAAACACCTTCCAGAGTCTCACTATGTAGTTCAGGCTGGTCCTGAACTCACTATGTAGTCCAGGCTGACCTCTAACTCAGGGTGATCCTTCTGCCTCAGCCTCCCAAGTGCTGGGATTACAAGGATGCACCACCATGCACTAGCTTTCACTTTTAGAAAACAAACTTTAGCCAGGCATGGAGGTGCATGCCTGTATTTCCAGTACTCTGGAGGCTGAGGCAGGAGGATCGCCGTGAGTTTGAGACCAGCCTGGGCTACATGGTGAGTTCCAGGTCAGTTTCAACTACATAGTGAGACCCTGTCTCAAAAATAAATAAATAAATAAATAAATAGCAAACTTTAAATCATAATTTAGAAAAAAGGAGTCTTGCTGACATAAATTTAGAGAGAACAGTGCCTGAAGACAAAGACTGTCCAGGTGATGAACCTGAGAAATGCTGTTTGTTACAAACTTATCAACCAACACCGCTGCCCTTTCAAATGATCATAAAACAGCGATTCCTTTCACTGCCTGATAAGGTCTTCAACAGCCTACAGTCAATAGCTTTTTTCTTTTTCTCTTTTTGACAAGTGCTGCACAAAGTATTCTTTCTTCATGGCATACTGTATTATCTCTTCTTATCTCCCCAGACAAATGGGGGGCAGAGAAAGAGACAACCACACTACCCAAATACATGACGTGATCCAGGCACACAGCCCCTAAAATAGTGCACTGTACCATTTTCTACAGCTGTATGGTTAGACTACTTTTAGGCCATGCGTAGTGCTTTACATGTTCTACATCCAAAATGAGGGGTCATATCTGCTGTGGTTTCATTTAACAGTGGTAAACAAGACTGGAGATAGAGCTCAGTATAAAAATTCTTGCCTACCATGAGTAGAGTTGGGCACTGGGTTTGATAGCAGCACCATTAAAAAAAAGATAAAACAGTAAGTTAAAAAATATCCTCTGCCAGGCCAGGAATGTAGCTCAGCAGTGCCTGCCTGGCAAGCATAAAGTCCTGAGTTCAATTCTCAATACCAGGAAAAAAAAATCCTCTGCCAGTTTCTCAAAAAATGGGCTAGGAGGCTACAGGAAATCAACTTTTTTCCTGATCTCTCAGTGAGCAACTCTTCCTAGTTCCTCAACTACAAGTCAAAATGCTGAGTCCCCTATGAAGTGCCATCTCACTGGGTTCCAGCACCAGTTCCATTCTGTCAAGGTGGATGTTCCCCCAAAACCCCCAAAGCCAAAGAAAAACAATCTCTCTTTATTCAAAACAATCTCTTTTGTAAGTTAGTATTGCCAAGCTATAATTTTATCTTCAAAACTAATGAAAGCCAAGGCTATCCATGATTGCCATGATTCCAAAATCAGCAAGTCCTAAAGATCTCCCTAGTGTACTATAAGGTATCTAAGAGAACTAGCTCTTCCCCACACACTGCCCTGGAGTACTGTGATCCCAGTTCCAACACCCCCTGCACATCTGCTGCACATCTGGGACCCTTGATAAAAATGTATATTCTCTTGTGTATTTTACTGTATGTAATTCTTGCCTCAACAAAATGTAACAAATGACTCTGGACCTCTCTGTGTGGAAGCAGGGTTGAGGGTGGGCAGGGGACATAATTTAAAATTCCAAGAACAAGCTGGGCATGGTGGTGTACACCTGTAGTCCCAACACTTGGGAGGCAGGAGGATCACTGCGAGTTCGAGAGCAGCCTGGGCTACATAGTGAGTTCCAGGTCAGTCTCAACTACATAGTGAGACCCTGTCTCAAAAAAAAAAAAAAAAAAAAAAAAATCCCAAAACCATAGCTCTGGATTACATTACATTTGCTTCTCACCACTCCAAAATGGGGACCAAGAACACTGCAGCTGAAGTCAGAAACAAAACCAAGCTCCAGGTCAATTAAGTGCTCAGTGGTATAATACAGGTACATGCATGCCTAAAACACACTCAGCCCTACATTCAGATCCTAAGCCTCACCAACAACAACAAGAACAGGCATTGTGGCACCTGCCTGCAATCCCAGCACTCAGAGACTGAGGCAGAAGGTTTGCTGCAAGTTCAAGGGCTGTACGGCCTTGGACAGAGAGACAATTTCAGAGCCTGTTTCTTCATCTGGAAATTAAAGGATTAAAAAAAAGAAAAGAAAACTATTTCACAGAGCAACACTGAGATCTAAGTGTGATGTTTATAAAATATTTGGCAGCGTCTAACAAACAAGTAAGCAGTCAGAAAATGTGGGATGTGGGTGGGGTGTGGATGAGCTCAGCATGCTCCCTACTGCTCAAGGTACTGGGTTTGATTCCCAGAACTGCAAAAAAAAAAAAAAAAATCAATCTAGCCAGGTCATGATAGCACACATCTTTAATCCCAGAATCTAGGAAGAAAATGTAGGAGAATTACAAATTAGAAGTCAGCCCGTATTTCACAGCAAAATCCTGTCTCAGAGAAAGAAACAGAGAACCCAGGACCTCCAGCATACTAGGAAACTGCCCTACCACTAAGCCAACATCCCTACTCCATGTTCCTATCATTTTTAAACCAATCTTTTATTTAGTGTTCCTCTGTCCTGTAAGATATACCCCCCATCCCATTCAAAAATATTAAAGACTTCTTAGAAACACACTTGACTAGCCTCATCCCTAATTTTTTTTTTTTTTTTTTTTGGTACCAGGGATGGAATTCGGGACCTTGTGCTTGTGAGGCAGGCAGCAGCCTCACTGAGCTAAATCCCCAGGCCCTCATCCCTAATTATTGATGCAATTAATATGGGATAGCAACCAATTTGGGAACTACATTCCTTTAGGGACACGTGTGACAGAACATGACTACAACCAGGGCCACGAGAAAGTTAAGAAAAACTGAGTATTTTCTTGTTTCAAATGACATCTAGTCTCTTTAGATAAGTATAAGTAATGTAATGACATCAGAACAAGGATCTCTAATCTCAAACAAAAGATGATACCCTTCAATACCCAACCCTTTTAATAAAGACAGATTAATCATCACTGAATTCTTACAGAGTTAAGACAAAAGTATACTCTTGGCAAGTTCAGCAGCAACAAACTGCCTTCCCACATAACAGATGCCCCACGGATAGCACAGGAAGAGCAGATGTAAAGAACAAGCACTACCCTGCTCATTTATTGTATAGGTCTCATTACTTGAGAGATGGCTTCCCACGATTTACACTCAGAGAAGGCAATGAAGAAAACACGATGAATATCTGACACCAAATCAAAGCACAAATCCTACAACATGAATGTGCCTGCTTAAATTCCTTAAAAGTTTCAAAGGGCTGAGGCTAGGGCTCAGTGTTGTAGAGCTCACCTAGCACATGAAAGACCCTTCCATCCCCAGTAACTGTTTTTAAAAAAAAAAGTTTACAACTACCTTAATAGGCCCGCCCGCCCAGACCATCTAAACCAGAGCGGTCTTTCACTCATCTTGATCTGACAGGAGGCCTAGTTCAATGACACCTTGTTCATCCCTTCTCCAGATTCTGATTCCAAAGATAAAGTGAGCCTGGGAAAACGACACTCAACTCTCCATGCCAATTTTATCCCCAATAGTTCCACAACAGTTAATTTCCAGGGCTGGAAACTTAGCTCAGTGGTTCAGCCACCTGCCTCTCAAGCCCAAGGACCCAAGTTCGATCCCGGTACCAAAAAAAAAAAAAAAAAAAAAAAAAAAAAAAAAAAAAAGTTAACAATTTCCACAAGTATGACAGCCTTGAACATTAAGATATTGCTTATATTTGTTCTTATAGAATGAAGAAACAGAACAAACAATTCAGTAAAGCAGTACAGTAAAGAGCAAAAGAAATCTAGAATTTGAGTTTGCATTCGTAGTCCACCATGTTACCCAGCTGAGTAGCCAGTGAGCCCCAGTTTTCCCATCTGTAAAATGGAATGCTCTCACCTACCTCTGAACTCTTGAGAGCTAATGAATTAGTATAGCTCCTAGAAGAGTGCTCAACCCCAAGCAAACCCCAAAATACAATACTCTGAATCCTCATGAACAGTTATATGGCTATGATTTTTACTTGCTGAATCTATGGAACTTATACCCATCTCTAATGACACAGTACAAAACCATGAAGGAACTAATGCTTTGCACTGCTTAAAAATCAGGTGCACTTCAAACAATACCAAAACCAGACAACTCTAAAAATAGAATAGGTTGAGAATCTGTTTGCCAAATTTCTTGCAGGAAGGCCCAAGACAAAACAACTAAAAACTTCCAAACTTTCCACAGCAAAACGAGAGCTACATTTAATCATCCAAATCACGGATAAAAGCGAAAAGCAACTGGGTACCTGGACTAAGGTACGGCCTATCCAACACAGACCTCACACATATCCTGCCACTTCCCTCACTCTCATTATCTGCACATAAGAAAGTCGATTTCCTCAAATAGGAATTTGGCAACCACCAACACCAGGTCCTCCAATATGTAAGACGCTGCTAGACGATAAAGCTTCATATTACAGTATCGGGACAATTGATACTTTCCACAGTGGCAATGGCTGCTAGCCCTGAACTGAAGACCTGTAAAAGGCAGAAAATACACAATGCAGAAAAGGCGATCGGGTAATAAAATGGGGAAACTGATTCTGTGAAAAGGGCGATTGCAACTGTCAAGGCAAAAGTCAGGAAGATGCCGTTTGCTCTCAAAAGAAAAAGCCTTAATGTCCAAAATATTACAGCTCTGAATCGTGACTACCTGCAAATAGAAGGAAATCGGGAGACATCTGGGTGTGAGATGACCTGAATTCTCATGGGAAGAAAAGCAGCCAAAGCTTGGAGGAGCAAGGTTCGTGGAAGCCAGTTTTAGGCCTCGAGCAACTCGGGGAACAGATAACCATTTTCCAGTAAGCCGGAAATCGCCTGATGAAAGGACTTAACATCTTGGAAAGCAGCTCCCTGGGAACCCCCGGAACAGACAGTGGCGATTCAAAGGATACAGGGGGAGGGGTTGCGAGGCGATAGAATGAATCAAAAGAAGCCTTCTCGAGGATAAAATCATGTGACTCTTCGAGGAAAGAAAGCCCAAGGATTTAAGGAGAGGGAAGAAGGGTCCTGACACCGCAACTAGCGGGAGGAGCAGACCCAGGGCCGCGAGGGCCCGGCGGGAGCCGAACTTAGAAGGCGCAGCGGCGGGAACACCTAGGCTTCTAGCCGGGCGTCAGGCCTCGCACCGCCCACCGTCAGACCACCGTCCCGGCCCAGTCTGCTAGCGGGAAAAACGGCGTCGCGACCGGAAGGGGGCAGGGCGAGCCGCAGGGCGCCCCGCGGGGCACTTACGCGGCCGCTTTTTCCGGAGGCT